>NC_090443.1:158502184-158833017 GCF_031143425.1 Pleurodeles waltl
GGGGCCCAGAGAACAGCCTGGCAATGGCTTACTCCAAACCCAAGAGGGACCAGTCGGTCAGGGAGATGCTGACGAGGTCACACCACGTACAGAACAAGCCCCGAGGCAGCTTCCCCACCAAGAGGACCCACGGATCATGGCACCACCGAAGATGACAGCGAGGCCCCAGATACGAAAAGCTTCCTTACCGCCCTGTTCGACACTCTGAGAATGAACCTGCAGCAACTAAGGAAAGACATATCCCAGGACATGAGAGAACTGCACGCAGACATCACCTCCTTGGGGGACAGAGTTTCAAGTATAGAAGACAATGAGATCTCTGGAGGAGACAAAGTCAAACAATTGCACTAAGAAATCCTCAGACTGCGCGAACACCAAGAGCAGCTGCAGATCACGTCAGAGGACTTGGAAAATCTCTCCAGACACCATAATATCCGCATTAGAGGGGTTCCTCAGGGAGCGGAGGGAGATGACATTACGGAATTTGTAACAGCTCTGTTCTGCTCCCTTCTAGGTCCAGAGAGTAGGCAGGAGCTTACAATGGATCGAGTATACAGAGCAGGCCGCCAAGGGGGCACTGGAGCATGCCCGCCTGATATCCTAGCATGGGTCCACAACTTTACGACAAAAGAAGACATCCTCCAGAGGGTGCGGATCTCCCCCAGATCCAGTTCAGGGGGCATACTGTGCAGCTCTACCAGGACCTCTCCCTGCTGACGCTACAAAGGCAAAGAGAATTCAAGGCCATCACTGAGCACCTCCGGGCTCACTCCATACCTTATAATTGGGGACACCCCTTTCGCCTTCTGTTCCGATGGGGGAACCAGCTTCGACAAGCTAAATCACTCTAAGAAGCCTGCCGGATCCTTAACATTGAGGAGCCTGAACAACAGACAGGGTCCCGGGAGGATGAGCCTCCTGAACGCCGCTCAAGATGGCAACGGAAAGAGAAGAAAGAGAAGAAAAGGAAACCGCCGAGGCCGACATAGGCTGAGAGAGCACTCAAGAGACAATCTGTTTTACAGCATCACGGCAGGGACCAGTACATAGACACTGACGGCTACCAGCAGGTCTGGGAGGCCCAGGGCAGTTCCACAATGGAGAAATTATGATATTGGAGTGAGGCCTGGGAGCGGGGGCCTCTCGAGCCCACAGAAGAGACCTGTGAGATAATGACGACCTCTGATTTGTACTTATCCTCTTGGAGGACTTCCTATATAGGACTTGGTTGTGGCTGGAAGTGCACCTGTTGTGCTTTTGTTTTGTTTAGACATGCTCCCCCTTCAGGATCCGTACTCACCTGTACAGACCCACATGCCCCGTGTCCTTGCCTTGCCCAGGACCGTCCCCAACCTCTGTTGCCCTAGAGAGGTCAGCTACTAAGGCCTCCCGATCACGCACCCACACGTGACATTTAAATGCATAAGCCTCAATGTCCGGGGTCTTAACAGCCCCTCGAAAAGAATGGCGATACTCTCCTTTTTGGAACGCTCTGAGGGACAGATATGCTTACTGCAAGAGACACATCTACTGGCCAAAGATACATATTGCATGCGCTCTAAATGGTTCCCCCACCAGTTCTGGTCCTCAGCTCCCACGAAACATGGGGGGGTGGCAATTTTGATATTGAAAACCTTCCCTGGGGAGATCACAGCTAAGCTTCATGAGGTTAAGGGCAGATACCTGGCCCTTTGAGCGTGCATAGACTCATTTAATTTCACAATCGCAACTATCTATGCACCTAACACTTAACAAGAAACATTCATGAGACAGGCGATATCTAAGACGCTCATGACTCCGGACAGGGCTCTACTCGTGGGAGGAGACTTTAATCTTGTTATGGATAATGACCTAGATAGATCAGGGCACAGACATGGGCAGACGGGGCTCACTCACCCACAGAGCGGCAATGGCTAGTAGACTGCAACCTCAACGATGTTTGGCTGAAGACGCATTCAGCCACCCGGGACTATTCGTTTTACTCCGCGACCTCAAAGACGTACACAAGGATAGACTATTTCCTGGCCTCCTCAGAATTCTCCTCTAGAGTGTGGGCCACCGAGATAGAGTCCAGGGCCTTAACAGATCAAGCCCCTATGCCCCAGATGGCACAAATCAAGGGTGTTCGAGCCTGTGGCCCTGGTTGGCGATTTCGGGATACAATCCTACAGTCCAAGGCCATGTTAGAGGCCGTCCGATAGGTGATACTTACTATCTCAATCACAATGATACCGGAGCTACCAGCTTAGAAACACTTTGGGGAGCGCCAAAGGTAGTTGTACGAGGGGAGGTGATGTTCCTGTCGGCCAAGGAAAACAAGGCCCGGAGAGATCAGAGAGAGGAGCTGGAACACAGGGTGGTTGCTTTGGAGCGCTCTCATAAGCATACAGGATCTCCCAGAGTATGGATGGAACGAGAGAAAGTACGCTTACAGCTGAGGAGACTGGACTGGGACCGGGCAGAGTATGCTCTAGCACGGCTCAAACTCTATACAGGGGGCAACGGATGTGGAAAACTTCTTGCCCATAAACTAAGAGCCTAGCGCCACACCAACGCCATAATGATGGTGCGTTCCCCCTCCCAGGGAGAGGCCCGTACAGACACCCAAATAGCGGAAGCTTTTTCTGACTTTTATGGAAAGCTATATGCAGCAGACGCAGCAACAGGCCTTGATCCCTCTGCTTACCTGGCCGACAATGTGATTGCCCCACTCAATGAGCAGGATGCAGACCGGCTAGATCAACCCATAAAGATAGAGGAGGTTATCTCGGCTATCTCCCATTTGGTGGTGGGGAAATCACCTGGCCTGGATGGCTATACCTCACTCTTTTATAAAACTTTCTGCCCAGAATTGGCCCCCATCCTTACACAGCTTTTCAATTCCTTCCTGAAGACCAAGGTTCTTGCCCCCAGCATGCTTGAGGCCACCATCACGGTCATTCACAAAGCTGGGAAGAACCCGGAGGAATGTGGATCATACCGGCCCATTTCACTCCTAAATATCGATGCCAAACTATTTACGGGCATCTTAGCGCAGCGCCTCAATCCCTATATGCCCGGACTTATTAACCCCGACCAGGCGGATTTCATACCTCACCGACCGTGTGGCGACAATACGAAAAGGCTCTTACATTTAATAGATAAAACACACAGATCCCAGAGGGAGGCACTCCTCCTCACCATCGATGCGGAGAAGGCATTTGATAGGGTACATTGGCCCTATCTCTTCTGGGTCTTGGAGCACTTTGGAGTCGGTCCGGCACTCCTGACCTGGATAAAATGCATATACAGAGAGCCCAAGGCAGCAGTCCAAATCAATGGGATGCTATCATAGCCGTTCCCGATCAGATGGGGAACGAGGCAGGGGTATCCGCTCTTCCCACTTTTATTTGCTGTTTATATGGAGCCCTTTGCACAAAGGCTTCGGGATGATCCCCAGATTACTGGCATTAAATTTGGAGGGGACCACCACCTTGTTAGCTTATACGCAGATGATGTAATTCTTACACTGGCGGACCCAATGGTCTCACTCCCTGTGCTTACAGATGCCTTGCATACATTTGGCTTAGCCTCAGGGTTCAAGGTGAATACGCAGAAATCCCAAATCCTAAATCTGTCGGTCCCCCTAGATCATGAGAAAGAACTACGTTCCAGATACCCGTTTCAGTGGTCTAAGAGAGATGTCCCATATCTTGGCACAGTTCTAGCCACAACGCTAGCGGACACGGTTCGCATGAACTATGCCTCTCTCTCAACAGAGATCGTGAAAGACTTAGAGACGTGGGGGAAACATACTCTATCTTGGTTTGGCAGGGTTGCTGCCATCAGAATGACGATCCTGCCGTGCATACTCTATCTGTTCCAGACACTCCCCTTGGCTCCTCCGCCCACCACCATCTATAACCCTCAGTCTGCGATCTTGAAATGTATCTGGAATCGGAAGTCTGCGCGCATGTCGTGCCACACACTTTCAAGGCCTAAAGGGGGGGGGGGCTAGTGGTACCATGCCTGCTAAAGTACTACCAAGCGGCCCAGCTGCAATTTTTTCTGGAGTGGAGCCGACCGCTCACTGAGAAGCACTGGTGTTTCATAGACCAGGCGGTTGCCGGGTCCCATATCTGGAAAGAGCCCTGGCTGAGACGCAGACATAGGGCGATAGGCCTTTACTCATTGCCCATCACTGGCGCTACTCTCCGGGTCTGGGACGCTGTGGCGACAAAGTATGGCTTGACGACCTTTCCCTCCCCCATGACGCCGATCTGTGCAAATCCAGACTTTACACCTGGCTTACAAGCGGAGGGCTTCCAACGCTGGTATGACGGGGGTGTAGGAGGGCCGGCTGTCTTTTCGACAGGGGTGGCATCATCCCCTTTGAACAAATGAGAGAGGCATACGAACTAATGGAGGCAGATAGACTATCATCAGGTCAGACACTGGGTGCTTCCACTAGCGATTAAGCCCTGGGTGGCTACAACACTCACGCCTTAGCGAAGAAAGACGATAAGGAGATGATATCAGAAATCTATAAGCTTCTCTGCGAAGCCCCACGCTCACCCAAATCTAAAGGGCAGAAAAGATGGGAGAGTGAGGTGGGGAGGGAACTGACGGAGGAGGAGTGGGACGGTATACATTTCAGAGCACACCACACAGCCCATAACTCATCAGGGGATAAAACAGCTTACAAGATAGCTACATACTGGTATTACACCCCGGCGAGGAAACATGCATGGGATCCCACTAAGTCTGTGCTATGTTGGAGGGGGTGCGGAAACACGGGCACGCTCATTCACTTGCTGTGGCACTGTCCTAAACTGCAAAGATATTGGAAGAGCATCCTCGACGACATAGATAGAGTATTTAACACTGACATCCCCAGACTCCCGACATTTACTATACTGGGCCTCCCAAATCCTCTCACCTTTGCCCTCCGCTCCTTGAGGGATAGACAGATTGCCCTTGCACTCAATGCGGCACACCAGTCCATTCTAGCATTATGGGGCACGGACAGAGCACCGACTCACACTGCATGGCTCCACAAACTCTGGTTTATCCTAGCAATAGAGAAACTAACATTGGCGGCTACACAGAGGGCGGTTGAGGTGCCTGATCTCTGGAGACCGTTTAGATCATATAGATAGATCCTACCTGCTGAATTCAACAAACGTACTTGCCCCGCATATTTAAAGAGTTTGCAGCTGCTGCAGGATGCCTAAAGTATGGACAGACGGTCGGCGTTCCGCAGGTGGGATGAGGATCTGGGGCTTGGCTGATAATAGGGCATTGGACTGGGAGGGTGGAGGTGAGTGGCAGCGCGAAAGACAAACGGGGGAGCTCTACTGTTTACATGTTGCGTCTATGTTATTGTTGTCTTGATTTTGGTCATGCTCATAATTAGTTTTCTTACCCCATCTCATGCCTGGTTTATTGCCAGCATGGAAATAGTTCTTGTATTGGCGGTCTGAAATGAGTCAATCGATATTGCACTACAACTACTACTCACACAATGCTTTCTATAGATCCTTTCTATGAAACTGAAACGATAAACCTTTATTGCTTTCTTGTTGCAGGTCATTACAGTTGTAGGCGCATGGCTATGTATCTTGCTCAATATCACGATATACCAATAAACAGATTTGATCCATAAATGTAGCCTTTTGGCTGCCTCAGAGTATTGAATATGATGATTAAAAATAACATTCAAAGAAGTTAGGTGAAGCTAGAGAATCTGATCAGGTAGGTAAATAACTTTGACCAGTGTTCGTTAAGCTCAACTCTATCTATGCGGAGTTCCGTTGAAAAACAGGGGACATTTTGAAGTATGCAGAAGTTCTCAGAATTTAATATGATTGACCTCAGATGAGGGTTAATAGAGTTACACATTTTTGGATCTTGAATGTATAGGAATTGTCCTCCCACATTCCTTCTTCTTGAAGGATGGCTGGTTGTTAAAAATGGGTAGATGCCGAAGGGATGTTTCTCTTTGATGATTAATGAGGTTCACATTTCTGAGGGAATTCTTGACCTCTTTGACCTAGTAACATTAAGGGCTTTGTAAAGATCCTTAAATTTGTCTCTCCTGTCTCTTGGAAGCCTATGGCAAGTTTGATGTTGTTGTGATTGCAGAGGTTTAGGCCCATTCTAGAGTCCTTATTTTGTCTGCCAGGGAGTTACTTGGGGTGTCAAATGTAAGTGAGATTTCAGAAGTCCAAACAAGGCTTTTGTCAGTTCCACCCTGTGATTGGTGTGGATTTGTGATATTATTTTTTGGAAAAGGGAAAGCTGGAGATCTAAATTACTATGTTGACGTGAACTGCCGAAAGCTGACATTCAAAAAAGTGTTCTTAGGCTCCATACTTAAAAGAAGGTTGGTTCCAAAATATGAGGGCCAGATGAAGGGTAGCAAGATGTAATAAGTTGTTCCTATTATCAGAATGTCTGTTTCTGGTGTGCTCACATATAGGAAAATGTTCTTCGTCCAGTAGAGCACATTGTCTAGACACACAATGATAGTTTATGAAAAATCTTATCTGTTTTCAAGCCAGAGGTGGCTGAGTGTGTGTCATCTGCATACATTTAGATGTTCATGTGATAATATTAAAAAAACTGTGCCAAAACAGTGGACACTAGAGGCATGATTTGTGTAAAACACCTTCTGCTAACAGAGTTGTGGTCTTTTGACTAGTTTGGTGATAAACAATTGTATCAATGAGAGTGCAGGTGTTAACATTGAAATTGTACTAAAGAATATTAACATATTCTGAATGTTAAATCTGCGAGAGAATGAGTTAATATAGAAAATTAATACACAAGTTTGAAAATGTGCCTATTTGAGTGGCCACCACAATCACGAACTGTACTTATTAACAGCTTATTAACGTAAAATGTAGTGCTCATATTTGGATTAATGTAGTAGTATGTCATATTAATGGTTATGCATTATGTATTTGCTTTATTAATCATAGGCGTTAATTTTGCAAGGTCTTGGGCCTAGTTTCACAGCCTCATGTCAAGTTGCATTGCTTAGACGAACCATAAAACAGCTGATTAGAGAATTAAATTGTAATTTTCCATTGTGTGACCGAATTATAGTTGTTGAAATTCTTTCCCATGAGAACTGCTTGCTAGAAAATGTTGTATTAGCTATGGATACATTGTAGAACATAGTGTGTGTAAAGGCGACGTTCCCAGGAGCTGACAATCGTAGCACTGACTGGAGTATAAGCTGATACAATTTTGTTACCTGACAAACACAACAATGGGAACAGCGGAAGAGGAGCCAATCATCAACATGTGAACCATGGTTTAGTAAATTCTTAGATTTTAGGTTCTACTTTCATTGGGCTAAACATAAACGTACAATGCTTTGACCAATAGCAATGTGGAAAGACTGCACGGAGAGGAGAGAGGCCATTCCACACTTTTTCTTGACCATCCCGAGAGGAGACACGCTTAACTTCTTTTCTAACTTTGTTGCCGAGAAGCGAAATTCTGTTATGCCATTCCTGAGATATTTCTATCTTGAACTCTATGCTGAATTCCAATGTTTTGCTGACCGAACAGATGTCCAATTGACAAAGACTGTTACCACTTGCTGAACCAAATTGAGGTAAGGTATAAGACAATGTTACTGATTACTATATCTATTTGCTTTTGTTTTTAGGTACCAACCGCTAATTTTGATAGAGCCATAATTAGATGTTTTCCAAATTTGTGTTGACTAAATTGTTTTGCATGAAGCCCAACCATGTTATTCTAATCAGAAGGTTAGTTACGGTACTTACTGATGATGCTTGCTGTTGCTACAAAAGTTGATGTCTTTTCTTTGCTGAACCTAGATGTATGCCATTTCTATTGTGCAGTTATTCTTGCTTTTGATTTGTACTGTAACTCTAGAATGTGTAGCGATCCACGCTTTGATTAAATTGAGACTCTTCAGAAGATTCGGTCTACCAGTGTTGTTTATGCATGCTTAGAATTTGATTTTGAGATT
Organism: Pleurodeles waltl; assembly: GCF_031143425.1. Lineage (NCBI taxonomy): Eukaryota > Metazoa > Chordata > Amphibia > Caudata > Salamandridae > Pleurodeles > Pleurodeles waltl. The sequence goes on from NC_090443.1 coordinate 158,510,175, forward strand.
AAGTTACGTGATATTAGCATTGTTAATATAGGGAAATAAACATTTTAACTTTTACATAAAGGTGTGATTATTCATGGCCAAGGGGCCATGGTGCGTGGAAATTATTAACTCCCAAGATTATTGATGTTATTTATTGGTAGTGCTATTGATTTGCATTAGAACAGGGTCTAATGGTGGGAACTATTCAACCTCTAACACATCCCCTTATAATTTAGTGATACGAAACTAAACAGTGATGGTAGCAGAGTATGATGGTTAGTCTCCTTAAGAGCCCATCAGAAAGGCCCGGTACAGGATTAGTCTCTTAAAGAGAAAATAATTTGCAGAAAGTTTGGATTTTCAGGTTTGGTGATACAAGGTGGAGAGAAAATGTATCCCCAAATACCTAGAATAACTTTCCCAGAATCTTGGAGCTTGCCAATAATTGTTTGAAGATGTTCTTGGCGTTCTAGTGACAGTACAAATGGATTCAGTTTTGCACTTGCACAGCTTATGCAAATCGCAGGTGAATTGTGATGTTTGTGAGGGTTTAGGGAGTTTGCGTACTCCAGATGAAGTTGTTGAAGGAGTTTGCATACTCCACAGTGTGAGAGTAGGGAAGTTTCGAACTGCACATGTGTGTGGTGCTTTGTGCTCAAAAATTGTCTACGTGGTTGTTGGTATACGGGGCCTGCAAGGTTTAAGTCTCCAGAGTGTATTGAAAAGTGTATGAGACACTTGTTTTTTGTTGTAATTTGTCTGATTTAGTAGTTTGATCGGGTGTGGTCGACAAGTCAGAGTGTGAGTCATAGGGAGTGAAAGAATTTTTGACTGAGATCTAGCGAGTCCTATGTGCACCAGGACAGACCCACTGATCAGTTGAGATTAACTTTGAGGGTTGAATTTTGCTTGCGAATCATGGAAACTGAGAAAGAAAGAGTAGCTGCTAGAGCGAAAGGCTGTCAGTAAAAAATCCGTAAGGTTTCTGAAGCAATTGTGTTACTGTTCCTGTAGTAAACCTACAAAATGGGTTTTGATTTTGCCTAGTGCTCGCAATAATTTTGCATTGGTTGAGTGTGAATCTGAGATTAGGAGGACAAGCCACAAGACTTTGTCAGCCGCTGTACGTGTGAGTGTGACATCACTGGAGCCTCGCTGGGATATGTTGGTTAGTGAGAGGATTGGCGGATAACCGTGAAGCACAATTGCTTGAGAAAGTTGGTGAAAAGGATTCTGGGATTGAAAGTCACTTCCTGATTTGATTTAGAAAACATAAAGGTCACAAAAATGACATTTTTCAAAGCTTTAAAGAGTGTCCTAAGGGGAGATACGTATACTACAACAAGTATAGGGGGTATTGCACCTCCAGAAGGTACACCTGCTTGCATTGTAATCAAAGAGAAGGGTGCTGCGCCATGTCTTTGGCTGAAACAATGGTTCAAACTGACAGAGAAAGATGGAAGTTTGGCGTTCCCTGCCCACGGAACATTTAATTTGAGGAGCTTAGAGAATTTGAGTAGGGTGTTATACGATTTGAAACCTCCTCCGAGACCAGCACAGTTTGAGGAATTAGCAATCTGGGAGTTAGTAGCCAAACAGCAACATAAATTTGAGAGGAGAATGAGAAAGGCAGAAGAGACACAAGCGGAGGCTAGGTGGGACAACGATCCGACATTTTGGAGATCTGAGACTTCACAGGGAATTAAGTTATTTCCTGCAACTACACAAGACAGCAAGAGAGAAGAAAGGAAAGCTACCAGAAAGACAAACAGAAGTCCCTCAGAGAGTAGGGAGCATAGATCCAAAAAGTGCAGGAGATCTTTAACACTTGAGGAAGAGTCAGAAGATGATGAGTTCATTTTACAGATACTGAGAAATCGTCCCCCACCATATGCAGCACAAGAGAGTGGTCCGAACACTAGTGTAAACCTTTCAGCACCGACACTGGTTAACATAACGATCAGTCCAGTGCAGATTAATCCTAGCATGACAGAGTCCAATGCAGAGCCGTCTTAATCTACCTACTACTTCAGCAGCTCAAAATCCAATTCCACAGATGAATGTCCAGAGAATTGACCCTGATGTACCCATTGTGGAAACTGCCACAAACTTAATAGTGTAAACAGGACAGGTTTTCCCGGAATCAACTTATTTCAGACAGAGCCAACTCCACTCTTACTGCCTCAAGTGCAGTCACAAGCAATACCAAAGTATACCCTTATAACAGGAACACCGACAAATATGTCTGCATTGTTGAGTCAGAATAAAGGAATTATGCTCCCACAGAACCGGAATCTCAGTCCAGACGCTATGTCTGTACCTGTCACCATTGGTCCAGTCATACCCTTGTTTGCCCAGGCAAATGACAGCACAAACGGACAGGGAGTCCTGAGTCAGAATTCAATGAGGGGAGGACTCAATGAAAATGTCAGAGTAGTGTCCCATGTAGGACAGACTATTGATGGAAAAGGATCATTGTTAGAACTTAGTCCTTTTGGAGATCCTCTGAACACTAGAAGAGTGTCAAACATCAGTCACAACCTGAAGTTACTGACATCACAGTCTCCAAATTTAGCTGTGCAGCCATGACCAAATATTCAGCCCAACAACATTTCACTGCAAGGTTTGACTGCCAAACAATTGACTGAATGGTTAGAGAAGCTGAATACCCCCAGAGCGTACTTGAACTATACTAGACTACTGATGAAAGTGGGTGAATTTATTGAAGGAACTATGGGTGTGAACAGACACGAAACCACACCGAAGCAGAATTGGGATGCTTGTGCCCAAAAATTATAAGGGAAGCCAGCGTTGTGCATCAAAAGCTAGCAGACTTAGCAGAGAAATACGGAATGGAAATAGAGAAAACAAAACACTTGAAGAGGAGTTACATGTTAGATTTTGACTCAAAAGATTTAGAACACTTGAGATCTGCAGGAAGGAAGGCACACCTTAGGGAGTTACTTCAAAGTGTCCAGACATGGGGAGCATTAGAAAAGTGGGAAGGCAGATGGGTAAAGAAGGGAGATAAAAGGTAAAGGGATTCCACAAATCTTTCTGCGAATGTGCAGCAGGTTGAGGATCAGGTACAAATTTTACCAATGAGAGAAATTCCAGAAGGGAATTTTTTTTTCTATTTCCCTTGGAGAAGAAGTGACATTCTGTCATTTACTAATGATTATCCCAGGTTGAGGGAGAAACCAGTAGAATGGTACCAGCAGACAGACAGGTTTGTGAAACTTGCAAAATGCCTGTGAGAAGATTTGAACACCCCATTAGAGATAGTAGTTCCAGCAGACTTATGGATCGAGTGCAAGAGGAGCGTAGATTGGCAGACGAAGGAACCAGAGAGAGATCTGATTACAGGTGCACCATCTCCCGAGATAATGAAATATTACTATAAAGTGATTGAATTTTTGAAAACGAGCATTTCACTTAAAAACATTGATTGGCAGAGAATAGAGAGGACAGCCCAGGAAGCGAAACAATCAATTCATGCGTACTATGAGAGATTGTTGCAGGCGTTTACGACATGATTAATTTTGTGTACAGATTTGTGGAAGGATTGAGACCTGAAATTAGCCAGATGTTTAAGAGTCATTTAATTTGCTGACAAGCAAAACCTATTGATGAGATTTGCAGTATGCAAAGTACTGTAGTGATGAGACTGAGTTGAAGCAGAGAAAGTTGAAAGAAAAGGCAATGGTGATGCTGATTAAAGCAGCACAAACAACAATGCAGGGAAAATTTCCACAGTAGCAGCAACAGCAACAGCAGGGAAATGTGGTATTTCGAGAGGTAGAGGTCGCAGAGGAATTGAAAATGGAAACTGTTGTCCCAATCTGGGTGCTGTAGTGGTTGTGAATGATGTGCAGGGAATGAAAAGATTGTTGCAGTGTCACCCTTACGGAGGGATCGGACTTTGGAAGGGGGAGTGTCTGATGATGGTACAGGAAGGTGTTGTTCAGCAAACAAATGACATAAATTTGTTCCAAAACATGGGAGGACCGAGAATGAGGGGTCACAGTCCAAAATTCCAAAGTAATCTAAATCAAATGTAAATGTTTTAACCCATGCAGCAGGTGCAAATGCCATGTGTGCAGATGGCTCAGTTGCAGCCAATGCAACAGCGAGTTCAAATGGCACCTAGACTGCAAATACAAATACCTCAAGCCCCATTGGAGCAGCCACAGGTGATACCTCATCAACAGGTCACAGGTCATAGGTCAAAGGTTTAACCAGAGTACTAATACAGTACACCAATTCCCATTACATGGTGAGAATGGAATAAACAATGATTGGATGAGAGAGAGTTCGGACGAAGAGGAATGTGTGCTTGCAGCTTCCTTAGAGGTACATCAGAAGGGTCCATATGTCAAGGGAAAAGTAATGGGTCACAAAGTTTCATTCTTGGTTGACACAGGAGCCACGCACTATACAGTGAGAACTTGCCCCTTTCCGGAAAAACTGTCCAGATTGTAGGTGTAGCGAATCAGTATTTGACCAACCTAATTACAAAACTAGTTCAAGTTAAAATTGACAACTTTAAAGGATTACACAAATTTGTAGTCTGTGATTCCAGTCCGGTATCCATGCTGAGAAGAGATTTGGGGGGTCATTCTGACCCCGGCCGGCGGCGGTAGCCGCCGGCCTGGCTGGGACCGCCAGAAGACCGCAGCGGTCATTTTGGGTTTCCCACTGGGCTGGCGGGCGACCGCCAAAAGGCCGCCCGCCAGCCCAGTGGGGAACACCCTTCCACGATGAAGCCGGCTCCGAATGGAGCCGGCGGAGTGGAAGGTGTGCGACGGGTGCAGTAGCACCCGTCGTGAATTTCAGTGTCTGCTGAGCAGACACTGAAATTCAAAGTGGGGCCCTCTTACGGGGGCCCCTGCAGTGCCCATGCCATTTGCATGGGCACTGCAGGGGCCCCCAGGGGCCCCATGACACCCCTCACCGCCATCCTGTTCCTGGCGGTCGAAACCGCCAGGAACAGGATGGCGGTGAGGTGGTCGGAATCCCCATGGCGGCGCAGCAAGCTGCGCCGCCATGGAGGATTCCCATGGGCAGCGGAAAGTCGGCGGTACACCGCCGACTTTCCGTTTCTGGCCGCGGCTGTACCGCCGCGGTCAGAATGCCCTGCGGAGCACCGCCAGCCTGTTGGCAGTGCTCCCGCCGACCCCGGCCCCGGCGGTCCTTGACCGCCGGGGTCAGAATCACCCCCTTGGTGTGTAAAAGCAGAGGTTTGATTACTTGCTCAAATGATGGAATAGAAATACAGATTAACAGAGATGATGAGGATGATCCAACTCCAGAGACGGAGGGTGAGATATTAAATGAGGAGCACTCCCTGATTAGCTTCTTTCCAGTCTTCACAATAAAGGATCTTCTTTTTGACTTGACAGAGAAAGACATTGGCCTGATAAAAGGAGTTGAGCTACTTAAGGTTCTAGTAAATCTGAACGCAATTTGCTCCCAGATTCCCCAATACCACATGACATAGAACATCATTGAAAATGTTGCTCCCATAATTGCAGAATTTGTGAACCAAGGGCTTTTGAAAGAAGTGTTGAGCAGTCAATGTAATTCACCGATAATGGGATTGAGAAAGCCCTGTGAGAAAGTTGGAATTGTTCAAGATTTGAGGAAGATAAATGATATTGTGATTAAATGTTGACCCGTAGAGTCCAATCCAGCCGTGATTTTGTTTCAGATTCCATGTGATGCTGAATGGTTCACAGTTATAGACTTGTCACAGGCATTCTTTTCTGTACACCTCCACGAGGATAGCCAATTTCTCCTCTGTTTCAAAATATTAGATCGAGTTTACTGTTGGTGTAGAATTCCTCAAGGGTTTTCAGAGTCCCCATCCATATTCAGCCAGATCTTGAAAAATAACCCGTAGTCATTAGAAATGCCTTTCCAATTGACATTGGTACAGTATATTGATGATTTGTTAGTAGCGTCAAAAACAAAGGAAGAGTGCAAATAAGACATGATTGCCTTGCTGAGCCATTTGGGGAAGAAGAGCCATAAAGTGTCCCCAACTAAGTTACAGTACTGTCAGAAAGAAGTGAAATATTTGGATCACTGAATTGAGAAGCGAATTAGGAAAATATCCAGAGAAAAGGTCACAGTCATATTGCCGATGAGTCCCCCAGCCACATACAGAGATATCAGGATGTTTTTGGGAACGGTAGGATACTGTCGCCAGTGGATTCCCAACTTTTCAGTCATATCGAAGCCATTGCAAAAGCTGACTCACAAAGAAGTCACTGATTCCCTAGTTTTAGATCAGGCCTGTATGCAAGCATTCTCTGAGTTGAGAGAAAGTTTGTGCAAAGCCCCGGCTTTGGGAATGCCTGACTGCGCAAAACCTTTCATGTTGCTCTGTCATGAGCGTGATTCATGTTCTTTGTCAGTCTTGATTCATGTACTTTGTGGTATAAACCACACAGTAGCATATTTTTTAGGTACTTTGGACGCAGTTGCAGCAACTCTACCAGGCTGTTTGTGTTCAGTGGCTGCAGTTGGACAGAGCATTGTACAGTGTGAAGGCATTGTGAGAGGACATCCCCTGACTATAATGGTCCCTGACTCAATTCAAGTTTTACTTTTATGAACCCAGACGCAATACCTAACAGGTGCCAGGCTGATTTGTTGTGAAACGAGTATCCTGGGGTCCCCGAATGCGCCATTGAAAAGAGGTATAGTGCTTACTCCCAATGAAAATGTTAAAATTGAAAAATTAGAAGATATTGAGCATGATTGTCTTGAAGTAACTGATCTGTGCACAAAACCTAGACCTGATATTAGAGACACCCGATTGGAAGAAAATGGTAAAATTATCTCTGTTTTTGGTTCCTGTATAAGGGACAATACGGGAATACTGAGAGCATATGCTGTGTGCACAATTTCTGGTATACTTGAAGTATCCTGGCTTCGAGGAGTATACTCCGCAGAAGTAGCAGAACTGGTAGCCCTTACCAGAGCATGCCATGTTTCTGCACAGCTTAAAGTTACCATCTATACGGATAGTCAGTATGGATTTGGAATAGTGCATGATTTTGGCCAGTTGTGGTCTCAGAGAGGTTTCCTGATCTCTTCTGGTTTACCGGTAAGAAATGGTGAGAGAATTCAGGAGTTGTCTCAAGCTATTCAAATGCCTGAAAAGATTGCCATGGTGAAAAGCAGTGCACACCTGAAATCACAAGATTTTGTGTCAATGGCAAATGGATATGCAGATCAAGTCGCAAAGTTTTGCACACTGAACTATATTGTTCAAAGGTAAGTGGGATTTGTTACCCGAGGAAGATGAGACATGTCAAAGTTATGCATTACATGTAATAGATACCTTGGAAGAGCTGAAGACATTGCAAAATGTTGGTGGGGAGGAGAAAAGGTCATGGGCCAAAATGAAATGTGTACATCATCAGGATGAACTGTGGATTTCAGAAGAAGGTCAATTGGTACTGCCGAACATTTTGTTGACTCAAATGGCTAGTTATTATCATGGTCAAGCACATGTTGGGAGGGATGCAATGATTCGATTGTTCAAGCAGAAGTGGTTCAATCCAAAGTTTAGACAGGTTGCTGAAGCAGTTTGCCATTGTTGTGTCATTTGCCAACAACTCGGGTAAAGGGATAGTGGTCAATTTGAGCCACATTGGAAGAGCAGGAGATCCATTCAGCAGAATGCAGATGGATTTTATTGAAATGCCTGTGTGTGGAGGATTGAGGTATGCGTCGGTGACTGTCTGCATCTTTAGTCATTGGATTGAATGCCGACTTGAAGGCATGATAGTCTCACAGTAGCAAAACTACTGCTAATACCATGTTTTGGGTTTCCGATCTCTTTGAATCAGATAGAGGAAGTCACCTAAAAAATAAAGTGGTTAAATTACTATGTTCAGCCTTAAACATTGAGCAGAAGTTGCATAGTAGTTACCGCCCAGAAGTATCAGGACCTGTTGAACATATGAATGGTACCTTGAAATCAAGTATGGCGAAAATGTTTGGGTCCACGAAACTGAAATGGCCCAACGCACTACTGTTAGTTCTGATGACAATGACAGGAAGACAGGACTGTCACTGCATGAGATACTTCTGGGCAGAGCAATGAGGCTGCCAGCGGTTCCTGCAAATGCTCTTGTGAACATAACGGATGATATGGTGTTGGACTACTGCAAGGGTCTGGCTGATGTGGTTCACTCTTTCTTTCATTAGGTGGAAGGCACCACACTGCATATGTCTCAAGACCAAGGATACAACCTGAGAGTGGGTACTGGGTTGTGGTCAGAAAACACATGAGGAAAACATGTTTGGAGCCTCGGTGGAAAGGCCCTTTTTCAGGTAGGTTTGATCACTACCACAGCTGTGAAGTGCGCTGGATTTCCGACTGGATCCATGCAAGCCATACCAGAAAAGTCCTTTGGACAATGAAGAAGAGTTGTTGAGAGTACCAACAACGACCAGACCAAACTCTGGCGGCAAAGAAGAGAAAAAGGAACTGAGGCCAGGTCTGAACAAATCGAGAGCAGTTCAGCCACTCCTGTGAGAGACTAAGGAGAAGATTTACAGGAAAGTGAAAGTGAACCAATTTCAATTGAGACAGCAGGAGAGTCCAGTCAGAGGAGGGCTCTCCCAGAAGTAGATGATCTTGAGAGACAAACAAAGCAAACAACAGACCCAGAGGGGGAAGGGGTTGAGGCAGATCAAAGCCACTGTGGTCTGACTGCTCCTGAACCAGTTGCAGGTCCATCAAGAGAAAGTCCTGCAGAGCAAGAAGAAGTTACAAGTTCGATACTGGAAAGAGCATTGACCAAAGGTCCACTAAAAGGAGATAAGTGGCCAGAGTAACAAGCAAAGAGATAGGAAGCAATTGTGGTGACAACTATTAAGGAGGAAGTAGATACAACAAAGAGATAAGATCTGAGTGAAGGAGAGTTAAATGGAGATCGAAAGTTGAAAAGAAAGAAAATTGTAAGTCGAAGGTACACTGGTCCTGAGTGGGCATATGCAACAACAGGTGAATGGCAAAGATAATGTTTGTCTTTTTGTTTTGATTGAGACATTCCAGGTCAATATTTTGACACTTGAGGGAAACCAATGAAGTGAGCTGTTGAAACCATTCGCTGAGAGAAGTGCAAAGAAGTGAAAGAGACTATTGAAGGAAACCGGAAAAGGCTTTTGATAACCTAATTTGACAAGATAACCTGATTTGTCAAGCTGCTAAACCGATTTTTGTCAAATTTACCGATTTTGACTAAAGGATCCTGGAAAAAGACTCAAAGCTGTAAATAATTGCTGAAAGAAAATTGAAGACAGCAAAGTAGGAAGAATAGGTGCTGTAAATACTTAAGTATTGGTTTGGCTATTGTATGCATGATATTGTGCCTGAAATTGATTATGGGAATGACTGTTCTTGACAAGAGTAAAGCCAACCATACTTCAGCTTGCGAGACAACTACTGCACTCACGGAAATAGAGAAGTTCAGGTTAGATGAGAAGTATCTGCACATAGATAATGCACAATGAGAACTTTCTTCTAATGTTTTCAATCACTTATTAAGTATGTTGAGACGATGGATGCAAGAAATTGTTATGTTTGCATGCAGATTCCTTCATCAGTCGAGGAAGGAGTTAGCTATCATAGTTTGCCCCTCACTTATGGGAGAAGCTGTAGTCTGTTACTAACAAGATTCTATAACTAGGAGTGCATCCAGTATTTCTACTCCAATTATGACATTGTGTTTTCGTTTGTCCCTATAATTAACCCCTTAGCTGCTGGGCCTTTTCCCCCCCAGTGCTGAGCCCTTTTTTGGCTATTTGGGGTAGTTCGCGCTTAGGGCTTCATAACTTTTTGTCCACATAAGCTAACCACGCCAAATTTGCGTCCTTTTTTTCCAACATCCTAGGGATTCTAATGGTACCCAGAGTTTGTGGTTTACCCTGGAGGAGACCAAGAAAATAGCCAAAATACAGTGAAAATTTAGTTTTTTCCAAAAAAATGGGAAAAAAGGGCCGCCGAAGAAGGCTTGTGGTTTTTTCCCTGAAAATGCCATCAACAAAAGGTTTCTGGTGCTGAAATCACTATCTCCCCACCTTTCAGGAACGGGCACACTTGAATCAGAAAACCACATTTTCCAACACAAATTTGGCATTTTACTGGGACATACCCCATTTTTACTATGTTTGGTGCTTTCAACCTCCTTCCAGTTAGTGACAGGAATGGGTGTGAAACCAATTCTGGATCCCGGAAAGCTAAACATTTCTGAAAACTAGACAAAATTCTGAATTCAGCAAGGGGTCATTTGTGTAGATCCTACAAGGTTTTCCTACAGAAAATAACAGCTGAAATAAAAAAATATTGAAATTGAGCTGAAAACAACAGCCATTTTTCTTTATGTTTTACTCTGTAACTTTTTCCTGCGATGTCAGATTTCTGAAAGCAATATACCGTTTTGTCTGCTGGACTCTTCTGGTTGCGGGGATATAAAGGGCTTATAGGTTCATCAAGAACCCTAGGTACCCAGAGCCAATAAATGAGGTGCACCCTGCAGTTGGTTTTCATTCTATACTGGGTATACAGCAATTCATTTGCTGAAATATGAGGAGTGAAAAAGAGGTATCAAGAAAACCTTTGCATTTCCAAAATGGGATCAAGATAAGGTTTTGAGGAGCAGTGGTTATTTGCACATCTTTGAATTCCGAGGTGCTCATACTAGCATGTGAATTGCAGGGCATTTCTCAAATAGACGTCTTTTTTACACACTCTCTTATATTTGGAAGGAAAAAATGTAGAGAAAGATAAGGGGCAATAAGACTTGTTTTGCTATTCTATGTTCCCCCAATGATACCTCACTTGTGTGGGTAGGCCTAGCGCCCGCGACAGGAAATGCCCCAAAACACAACGTGGACACATCCCATTTTTTCACAAAATACAGAGCTGTTTTTTTGCAAAGTGCCTACCTGTGGATTATGGCCTCTAGCTCAGCCGGCACATAGGGAAACCTACCAAATCTGTGCATTTTTGAATACTAGAGACCTAGGGGAATCCAAGATGGGGTGACTCGCGGGGCTCTGACCAGGTTCTGTTACCCAGAATCCTTTGCAAACCTCAAAAAGTGGCTAAAAAAACAAGTTTTCCTCACATTTCGGTGACAGAAAGTTCTGGAATCTGAGAGGAGCCTCAAATTTCCTTCCACCCAGCGTCCCCCCAAAAATGATACCTCACTTGTGTGGGTAGGCCTAGCGCCCGCGCCAGGAAATGCCCCAAAACACAACGTGGACACATCACAGAAAACAGAGCTGTTTTTTGCAAAGTGCCTACCTGTAGATTTTGGCCTCTAGCTCAGCCGGCACCTAGGGAAACCTACCAAACCTGTACATTTTTGAAAACTAGAGACCTAGGGGAATCCAAGATGGGGTGACTCGCGGGGCTCTGACCAGGTTCTGTTACCCAGAATCCTTTGCAAACCTCAAAAAGTGGCTAAAAAAACAAGTTTTCCTCACATTTCGGTGACAGAAAGTTCTGGAATCGGAGAGGAGCCTCAAATTTCCTTCCACCCAGCGTCCCCCCAAGTCTCCCGATAAAAATGATACCTCACTTGTGTGGGTAGGCCTAGCGCCCGCGACAGGAAATGCCCCAAAACACAACGTGGACACATCACAGAAAACAGAGCTGTTTTTTGCAAAGTGCCTACCTGTAGATTTTGGCCTCTAGCTCAGCCGGCACCTAGGGAAACCTACCAAACCTGTACATTTTTGAAAACTAGAGACCTAGGGGAATCCAAGATGGGGTGACTCGCGGGGCTCTGACCAGGTTCTGTTACCCAGAATCCTTTGCAAACCTCAAAAAGTGGCTAAAAAAACAAGTTTTCCTCACATTTCGGTGACAGAAAGTTCTGGAATCGGAGAGGAGCCTCAAATTTCCTTCCACCCAGCGTCCCCCCAAGTCTCCCGATAAAAATGATACCTCACTTGTGTGGGTAGGCCTAGCGCCCGCAACAGGAAATGCCCCAAAACACAACGTGGACACATCACAGAAAACAGAGCTGTTTTTTGCAAAGTGCCTACCTGTAGATTTTGGCCTCTAGCTCAGCCGGCACCTAGGGAAACCTACCAAACCTGTACATTTTTGAAAACTAGAGACCTAGAGGAATCCAAGATGGGGTGACTCGCGGGGCTCTGACCAGGTTCTGTTACTCAGAATCCTTTGCAAACCTCAAAAAGTGGCTAAAAAAACAAGTTTTCCTCACATTTCGGTGACAGAAAGTTCTGGAATCAGAGAGGAGCCTCAAATTTCCTTCCACCCAGCGTCCCCCCAAGTCTCCCGATAAAAATGATACCTCACTTGTGTGGGTAGGCCTAGCGCCCGCGACAGGAAATGCCCCAAAACACAACGTGGACACATCACAGAAAACAGAGCTGTTTTTTGCAAAGTGCCTACCTGTAGATTTTGGCCTCTAGCTCAGCCGGCACCTAGGGAAACCTACCAAACCTGTACATTTTTGAAAACTAGAGACCTAGGGGAATCCAAGATGGGGTGACTCGCGGGGCTCTGACCAGGTTCTGTTACCCAGAATCCTTTGCAAACCTCAAAAAGTGGCTAAAAAAACAAGTTTTCCTCACATTTCGGTGACAGAAAGTTCTGGAATCGGAGAGGAGCCTCAAATTTCCTTCCACGCAGCGTCCCCCCAAGTCTCCCGATAAAAATGATACCTCACTTGTGTGGGTAGGCCTAGCGCACGCGACAGGAAATGCCCCAAAACACAACGTGGACACATCACAGAAAACAGAGCTGTTTTTTGCAAAGTGCCTACCTGTAGATTTTGGCCTCTAGCTCAGCCGGCACCTAGGGAAACCTACCAAACCTGTACATTTCTGAAAACTAGAGACCTAGGGGAATCCAAGATGGGGTGACTCGCGGGGCTCGGACCAGGTTCTGTTACCCAGAATCCTTTGCAAACCTCAAAAAGTGGCTAAAAAAACAAGTTTTCCTCACATTTCGGTGACAGAAAGTTCTGGAATCTGAGAGGAGCCACAAATTTCCTTCCACCCAGCGTTCCCCCAAGCCTCCCGATAAAAATGATACCTCACTTGTGTGGTTAGGCCTGGTGCCTGCGACAGGAATAGATCACACAACGGTCAATGTTGGTCCTTACGTGAGGCAGCTGTTGACCCTGGGGTGATCCATTCCTGACACAGACACTAGGTGTAGGCACTCAAGTGGGGTAGTGTTTTTATCAGGACAGGTGAGGAGTCACTGGGTGGTAGGAATATTGTGGATCCCAGCATATTCCTGTAGTTTGTGTGACAGAAATGCGAGAAACATTTAGTTTTTTTTCAACATTTCAGCTTTGCAGGGTATTCTGGGTAAGAATACTTTGGGGAAGCCACACAAGTCACACCTCTGTGGACTCCCCCGAATGTCTAGTTTCCAGAAATGTTTGGGTTTAGTGTGTTTCTCTATATGGCCGCCGAATCCAGGACCAAAAACACAGGTGCCTGCCTTACAAAACCAGTTTGTTTTGCCATGGATAATTTTGATGTCTCCACAATATGATTTGGGTGGTGGAATTTGGGGCTGAACTAAATTGGGGAGCTCCCAAGAGAGCACTCTCTCTCTGCTTGCCGCCACATTCACCTGCTCTCTGGGTTGACCTAACCCACTATTACCCAGTTGCACAAACAGCTTGCGAAGGGACAGCAGGACTGTCCTCATCACCTCCCTCATAATGTACTGGAAGAGGAGTTATCGAATGGGACTCCTCTGACTGAAAAATCACTCCCAGAGTCTGCGCCATTGTCCTATCCCTCAGATGCTGTCTCAGTATCTGATGTCTCAGTCTCTGATCCTATGTCAGAGCGGTCCTCTATAACCCGAGTGTAGGCAGCAGTCATCCATCAAGATGCCATCTCTGCTATTGGCTAAACTGTTGCTCTAAAACACTAGCCTACGTAGACAGTCACAAAATCGATGGTGTGTGAGATACGTGCAACAGTAGAGGCCACCTTACCTGCGCTTCTTCCCTCAATCAGCACGTACTTTCAAGACACTCAAAAAACACCTTGTCACATACCATTCGTCACAGTCTTTAGCACCTCCTGCGCCCAGTCCAACAATCATTATTGGTGCTCCCACTCCCTCCTCCTCGGATTCCCTCATTACCACCCAGCAAAAGTGCCCTTCATCTCTCCATAGACTTTGCTAATGTACTCAGCTATTTACATAAAATACAGATTTGCTCTTTGCAGTAGGCATATAAACCTTCTGCGCTTCTTTATGGCACTAAAACTGCCACTAGACAAGTCGGACCCTTTTCCCCCCAGGGAAACCACACACATATTGACAAAAGTGATATATATATGACAGCCAATCACCTGAAACTCAACTCAAGCAAAACCGAAATAATCCTCTTTGGCCCACACAAAAACACCTGGGACCCCTCATGGTGGCCCACCACGCTAGGCCCTGCACCCACCCCCGCCAACCACGCACGCAACCTCAGCATCATCCTAGACTCCTCCCTCTCGATGACCCAACAAATCAACGCTCTCACCTCCTCATGCTTCAACACACTCCGTATACTGAAAAACATTCAAATGGATCCCCACAGAGACCAGAAAAACTGTCACTCACGCACACAGCAGCAGGCTTGATTACGGAAACGCCCTCTACGCCGGCACCACTCTAAAACTCAAGCGCAAACTACACGCATCTAGAACTCAGCAGCACGACTCATCCTCGACCTCCGCCGACACGAACACATCTCTCCACACCTCAAATCCCTCCACTGGCTCCCCATTGACAAAAGGATCACCTTCAAGATCCTCATCCTCGCACACAAATCACTCCACAACACAGGCCCTGCCTACCTCAACGAGAGTCACCTTCCACACCCCCACACAAAACGTCCGCTCAGCTGACCTCTCTCTCGCCTCTGTCCCCCGCATCAAACACACCACCACCGGAGGCAGATCCTTCTCCTACCTTGCACCCAAAACCTGGAACGCCCTCACAACCCACCTTCGCAAGACCCAAAACCTACTTCTTTTCAGGAAGGGCCTCAAAACCTGGCTTTTCGAACAGTGAACCTCCCAGCCCCTTTCCCTCCCCCCGCCCCCCCCCAAGCGCCTTGAGACCCTCACAGGTGAGTAGCACACTTTATAAATCTCTTTGGTATATATAGATCTACCTCTATATATATATATATATCTATGTACATAGATATATCTATAGATATATCCATGTACATAGATATATCTATCTACATAGATATATAAATATAGATCTATATATAGATCTATTTTTTTTAGTTGTTGTATAGTTTCCTTGGGGGCCAAAATGGCCCCCAGGGAAACCCTACAACATCTAAAAAAAAAATTGCCCCCACAGGGGGTCACCCTGCCGACGGGCGACCCCCTGTCATTTTTTTTTTTTTTTTCATTATTTAAAAAAAAACAAAAAAACAATCCCCTGGGGGGAGGGGGGCGCGATCGCGCCCCCCCCCCCAGGGGGCACCTACCTTTTTTTATTTTTATTAATTATGCCCGGGGGGGGGGGCGGCCCGTTTTCCGAGGGGGCCGCCCCCCCAAAGTGAAATCCCTGGCGTCTAGTGGTGTTTCCTGGCCCCCGATCGCAGCTGTGCTGCGATCGGGGGCCAGGAAACACTTTGAGAAGGCCTCGTAAGAAAGGGGAGACTCTCCCCCTTTCTTACGAGGCCTTCTCAAACTGTTTCTGGCCCCCGATCGCAGCACAGCTGCGATCGGGGGCCAGAAACAGTTTGAGAAGGCCTCGTAAGAAAGGGGAGAGTCTCCCCTTTCTTACGAGGCCTTTTCAAAGTGTTTCCTGGCCCCCCGATCGCAGCTGTGCTGCGATCGGGGGGCCAGGAAACCTGAAAGTGTTTCCTGGCCCCCGATCGCAGCACAGCTGCGACCGGGGGGCCAGGAAACACTTTCAGGAAGGCCTCGTAAGAAAGGGGAGTGTCTCCCCTTTCTTACGAGGCCTTCCCGAACGTGAGAAAGGCCGTTTTCCCCATCAAAGCAGGAAGCGGCCGCAAGGCTGCTTCCTGCTTTGATGGGGAAAACACCTTTGCAACGTCAGCGCGCCGCGAGGCGCGCTGACGTCACAAAGGGGCGGGTGGGGGGGCGGGGGGAGACACGGAAGCTTCCGTGTCTCCCGGGGGGGGTTTAAAAAAATAAATAAATCCTCGGGTGCGACGCACCCGAGGATTTATTGATACCCTTCCTGGTGTCGGCCACTGGTCGTGACCCGCACCAGGGAGGGTGTGTGGGCGTCGGCCAGTGGCCGACGCCCGCACCTATCAGGTTAAGTACCTGAGTAGAGTAGCTAAGCAGAACACAATATAATTAGTGAGATGATTCTTTGAGCCTACTTTAACCTTTGTCACTGCATATGCACATAGAAACAATCTAACATGCTTGCTTACACCACTAGAGAAGAGCTTTTTAGATCAGACCGATGACAGGAGAAAGTCATTGAAGGAGAAATTAGAAAAGGGCTTATAGTACTGATACGTTCTTTGTTTCAGAGTAAATGCACATTTATGTTGAATGGACAGGATCCAGCGATTCCTGGAATTTATTACATCTGTAGGCCAAATGCTTATTACCGTCTTCCAAGATGGTGGTATGTCACATGTTACTTGAGGATGGTCTTCCCAAAGATATTTCAACTTGATGACTTCAAAAGATTACTGAAAGTGACTGAGTTACTTCATACAATACAAAAGAGAGAGTCTCCTTCTAGTGTAGAGGGAGATATATTTGGAGCAATGATTCCTTCAGTAGGGGTTGTTCTGAATTCTATAAATATTCGAAAGTTGCCTACTATTGCGGATAACATCCTGACCAATTTTTCAGGAGCCATGACCCTAATGGATACAGAAATGGCTGCATTAAGATCAATGACTCTTCAGAAACGCCTTGCGTTAGACATTCTTTTAGCAAAGGATGGCGGAGTTTGCAAAATGCTGAACTCGAAGCATTGTTGTTCATATGTTCCTGACAATAGCAAAAGAATTAGAAGCTTACTTACTAATCTGACTAATAACAGTGCTGATTTGAAACAGCTGAAAACTAGGTGTTTGGGAGAAAGTTGGCAAAGGACTTGCTTCTGTCAGAAATTGGCTCAGCAACATTGAGAAAGGGATAACATTTTAAATAATACAAGGGATATTGATTATTATGATTTGCATAATTGGAGCATGGGGAATATGCTAATTGTATCATGTGATTAGATCAAAGAAAATGAAAAATGATCAGAGGAGGGAAGAAATGAAAAGGGGACTTTTTTTAGGGAAAATTCAAAGAGGGGAAGGAAGATTAAAAGGGATAGAGATCACAAAGCTGAAGCAAAAATTTGTGTGGGAAGATTTAAATGTGATGACATATTAAGTCATCAGAGGAGAGATTATTAAAGCTGAAATTGTACTGAACTATATTCATGTATTCTGAATGTTAAATCTGCATAGAGAATGAGTTAATATAGAAAATGAATACACAAGTTTGAAAATGTGCCTACTTGAGTGGCCACTACTAATCATGACGTGTACTTATTAACAGCTTATTAATGTAAAATGTTGTGCTCATGTTTGGATTAATGTAGTAGTATGTCGTATTAATGGTTATGTATTATGTACTTGCTTTATTAATCAAAGGCCTGAAGTCAGAGAGGTCTTGGGCCAAGTTGCACGACCTCATGTCAAGCTGCATTGCTTAGAAGAATCATAAAATGGCTGCTTAGACATTCTTGGAGTGGTATTGTCACCTCCATTGTCATCGTCTGCTTCCCTAAAATGTTCATATCTACATATATTTTTGGAGACGGGAATGACAATGAGGAGGTTCCAAAAGGACTTGAATCACTCCTGAACAAAGGAAGGAATGTATAATGCTTGTTCTATCCATGGCAGTTGATCAGATGTGTTATTTGAAGCATGAGGCTGTAGGGATCCATACAGGTGGACATACTTAGCAGGGAAACTGTGTTCATGGTTGAACCTTTGTGCAGTACAGTTGGCCAACTATGTAGCCAATGAGTGAATATCAGACTACACGATAAAAAAGTACTGTTATATAGTACTTTAAGTAACATGCTTTAAGCATACATCTGTTTTTATTTTTCCCAATTTAGCGGTCCTCCATTTACTGACTTAGAAAGGTCAAGCCGATTACACCTGACATCATTCAATTCAGTGGTTTGTAGGCTATACAAGAAACTCAATAGCCAGCTGCTGAATAAGTCCATCTGACAGTTTACATACACATGTACTAGCGCGTCTGACCTTAATAAGTAAACTTACAAGGTGACGCGAACAGGTCAATGAACCTTTTGACTCGCAATTAAGATGTTCTTACCATAGCTCCAGTACATAATTGATAACCAATACACAATAGTCAATAATTGTCAACAATCAATAAAAGCAATCATCAATGGAGTCAGTAATTGTCACGCATTATGGCCTTTCAGTCATGAATAATCACACCTTTTAGTAAAAGTTAGAATATTTATTTCCCTATATTAACAATGCTAAATTTGTGTAGATTAATCTCAAAATCAAATGGAACACATAAAGAAATAATAATCAACAGCCTAGATCATAATACCTATCCTCAGTGTGCTTCAGCAAGCAGAGTCAATTGATCAGCAAAGCATCAGGATTCAGCATCAAAGTTCAGAAAAAGCAAAGTCTTTAAGCATTAGAGTTAAGCACATCTCTTGTTAAGAAACATAAGGAAATATTGACCTTTCGGCCAGCAAGAAAATGGGCAATGACAGTGTCCTCTCTCTTTATTGTGTCGTTAAATCAAAACTCCTAAAACTACTCCCCAAATCCCTATTGGTCAGCTAACCGCATGTTTAAACTTTGTCCAATAAAACTAAAACTCCAAATCTATGAATTCTACCATTACTCCGTTCACATTTCATTGACTGGTTTGTCCTGCAATGTCCTCATCATCCAGCTTGTTATGTAACAATATTGTTGCATCTTCCCTTCCAGTCAGTATCTCCATTGTTCTTCTCCTGAGAAAGTCAGTCTCACACGCATTACAAACGAAATGTTACATTAACAAGAACAGCATCTTCTAGCGGTCGGTTCTCATGAAAAAGCTTCCGTTGTGAGCACATTTAAACAAAGCAAAATGAAATCACAGTTTAACTCCCTCGGACACCTGTTTATTAAATGTTAAGAAATACAGCTTTGACATGAGGCCTGGCAAACTAGGCCAAGACATTCGCTAAGTTAAGGTCTACAATTAATAAAGCTAGAGCATAATGCATAACCCTTAGTATGACATACTACTACAATAGTCAAACATATATTGAACATTTCACTATATTAATTCACTAGTAAGTACACTTTGTGAACATTGGCGGACACTCTTCGTAATCACATTTTCAAAGGTGTGCATTTTTTTTCTAGATTACTATATTTTCTACACAAATCACTTATTCAGAATACAGGAACACTCGTTAATAATTTTTATTAATACACCTGCACTAGCACACACATATATCTGTAGTGTGCCAGGCACTAACTTTTACTTGGTAGTGAAGTACCAAAGTAATGAGAGATGCTTGTAGGTGCACTACACTGCCAATGACCAGAAAAGGAGTAGGGTCTATTGTGACTATTCAGTTTATGCCTTGTTCTGATAAAACGGTTGAAACCAAGCTTGGGAAATTCAGAGGCTCTAATCTTATGATATGAAAAACCCAATCATACAATTTGGGGGGTGCTGGTGGCTCCTAGGCTGAGCCTTACGTTCCTATTGAACATGCACAGTGCTCAGACACAAATACATAATGAATATTCGTTTTTGAAGCTGGATGGTTCAGCGTAGTTTCAAACTATACACTGTGTAAAATTAAGTGGTGAGTGCCCGACCAATATAGAGAAATTCCCAACCTATTACACTGCAAATGCTACTCCTGCTGTAAAGGTCTTAAAAAGACTCTCGGATCCATTTTAACTTCACCTCCTTTCTATTCGCATAAGACCACTCAGTGAGAATTGTGTCCACCACCACCCAGCAAACAAACAGATCTCATTTTCCCTCTAAGACGTGCCAACTGAACTGCTTGTTAAAGACTAAGGTAGGGGTTTCGGAAGCCACTGGCAACGTGAGTTTCGAAGACTACCCTCCACATATTTTTAAACAACGAGGCAAGATGGTGTTACTTCAGTTTGTTGCGCTTCAAAAACTAGAAAGATCTCTGTTGGAATGTTAAATACAGGAAAAGGGCTCACTACATCCTAGTAAAACATCCCTGCCTTTCACCAAGACTTGTAATTTTCTCATGAGGCATCATCAACTAGTTCACAGACACTGATATTTATGGGAAGCATTTTGGCTATCAAAGCAGTAAGGCCCATATTTATATTTATACTTTTTTAACGCCGCATTTGCGTAATTTTTTGTTGCAAAAGCAGTGCAAACTTACTAAATACAATTGTATTTTGGAAGTTTGCGCCGCTTTTGCGTCAAAAAGCGGCGCAAATGCGGCGCTAGAAAAGTATAAATATGGGCCTAAGCCCCTAGTTCTGAGGTGACTGGTAAAAGAGGCCAACATTGTTGCCTCCTGAACAGACAGTACCCCGAGCTGTTTCAAGTCCTTTCATTTAGAATGGGGAATAATCTGGGGTTTTAGTTTTAACAGACGATATTCCGACTTCAAAACTACTTTCCCATGGCAAATTCCTCTGACAAATACCTGAGGTTTTGTGTGGGAGAAAAAAATCCATGCGCAAGCTCAATTTGGGCTGACCTCAGAATGTGAAATCGGAAACTGCGTTTGTGTTTGATTTCCTAAATACTGTGGGACTCAAGATGAACTATAGCATAAAAGCAAGGGGAAAAGTTGTCTTTTGAAGCAGTTTGTTTTTCTTTTGTCTGTACATGATTTAGCTGCCTTTCGCGTCACATTATTTCTTGACCAGCTATTTAAGTGGGTGGAGTGTACCCATAGATAAAGAGTCAGTTGGAACAACGGGGATAATGCTTGTTAGGAAGTCAACAATGCTTTCAGCAGTGCAGTATAACATATTTTTGTACTTTTGCAAATACTTTTAGAAGCATATTTATGAGAAGCTTGCGCTGCCCTTATATCACTTTTAGTGAGCAACGGTGACATAAACCTTTTAACCATATCTGTGAGGCCACACAAAGCGTGGCTTTGAATGGCCTCATAGATATAGAGTAAAGCAAGGCAGCTCAAATCTCTGCGTTGCCTAACTCTGCACCAGGAAGGCGCGCCATGGACGTTGCAGTGAGTTTTCCCATGCAAGACCCATGGATATTGACACATTTCCAGATTTACAAGAGCCTGTAAACCTGGACATGCACCAAAACCTTATGCCTCTGCACATTTTTCATCCTTCGCAGAAATCAAATGCACAAAGAGGTTGACAAAATGTTTGACCCAGTAAGATGTGTAGTGAACCATAAACAATTACTTCAACACCACCCCAAAAATGTAGACACCATGACCAATGTGGCCACGGATGGAAAACTCCAATCAGCAATTTAGTTCAAACCTTTATTACAAACATTAGCTCAAAGCCATGTAGACTAAGTGCAAAATCAAAATATAGAGATACATAATCACCAAGGGATGCCCAAAGTTCCGGCATGCTAAGATTAACAAGACTAAACATTCAAGAAAAATGATACAGAAAGTTAACAGAAATATTTGAGACGAAGAAATCACATAGTGCTCAGATTTCACAATCATTTAGCCAATTCAAATGTATCCAAGGCAATAATGAGTGGCTGGGCACAGGTCAACCCTATGGCTAACCAAATTAAGGACATCTGTTGTGAGTAACACATGAGGGCAAAACACAAAAACAATCCTGCATGTAATGCAGACACCCTTACACCATGGTGCAAGGGTGCCTGCTTTGGCGCTAGGCAGCCAAAACGGCACCAGTGCAGGAGGAAAGGACAGGAATGCGCCGTATTTCATAGATACAGCGAACTCCTGCCCTTTCCTTCTGACACAGAGCAGCACAGCAAGGTGACTTGCTGCACTGCACCAAAAGCCCATAAATCTGGGCCTTAGAATCCAAGATTCACTGGCTACGGAAGTATTTTAAAAAACTTCTACAAAGCAGTGGAAGAGAGGGTTGATGCTGGTACATATTCTGGTAAGGTTGGTAGGATGAACCTCCCTTTTCTTGCTTAGTAATTTAGTGGTCAAAATAAATATTTATTTGAGTGTTTCTTCAACAGGCAATGTTGGAGTGCCTTTGGCGGTGGATGTTGAAATCTATATAGCAGAAAGGGATTCCCATCTTGCATTTCTGTCTTCTGTTGCCCAGGTACACATGGCCTGCAACTTGCATGGCCTACCTGACTCAAACAGAGCACCCAGTACATACCTAATGCATGGGATATGGTACACAGAGAAGGCAAACCACACTCCCTTTCAATTTGCACACCTCAGAATGAGAAATAACTGAAAATCTCATGTGGTATTCTCCATTCCAGTATGTACAAACACCACGTGTGTGGTTTGATCCTATTGTTTACTCCAAGTTTTCCCTAACACAAATTAGAGGAACAAATATTTATATCAGACGCAATTTGCACTTAGAATTCTACTTTGGGTGAAAGATGGAGTTAGCATCCATAGGGGTTCCATCATAATCACTTTTCCCTGCTCCGCGATGAGTATGTTATTGTTGTGTCACCCGGAGCGTTGGTCTTGCACTTATCCTAGTTAGGACCAGAGGCTGAGCAGCAAAGTGGAATCTCACAATTCTACTTTTCATGGATTTCAGAGCATCTGATTCCCCATTTATGGATGCATAAACTGGAATCAAATGCAAATTGTGCAACCATTAATTTACGTAACCTAATGCTATTACAGATTAATGGGTTCTCAATTTACTCACAATTTTTGTTGCTCGGTTTTAATTAAGCACTAAGAAGGAAAATTATTTGTATTTCAGTCCTTTCCAGAAGCTCCCTGAAACAATGAATTAGCTAGACTGCTAAAAGCCTTATTGCTGCACTAATGATACTTACACTCCTCATTGGAAATTATTGTTAACATTTTTATTTGTTTCTTGTGATTATGTGGCCTTACTAATGAGCAGGGATCTCTGGAGTTGAGGTCACTGTGATGGCTATGTAGGAAAACAGCGTGAGAAGGAAGTGTACTTTCGTTATTCATCTTCAGTAAGTTATTGTAGTGTTCAAACCCAAAAGTCCCATTTGTAATATGGTGCGCGTCCTGCCTGGTGGTACAATAAAAGTAGCGGCCATAATGTCCATTATCCATTAATTGAGAGTGCCTGTCACGTTATCACTATTTTCTGGCCAGAAAACAAGATCCCAGCAACCAAGCTAGATGGGGGTGTCCCGGCTACAAACTGGCTACGGACCGTAAACTACTTAGAAATATTTCAGTTTCTTTATACTCTTAACCACTGAAGGGTAGCCGCAGACTGTGGCTACAACGTATACTGAATTAAGTACAAATTGAGATTTTCTTGACTTGGTGTCTGAGAGGCTAGATTTTATTAAAGACAAGGAGGCGAGTACTGTGCTTTCTTTTGATGCTTGAATTCAAACAGCAGCCACGAAATAACAAAACGCAGAAACCCTGGGAAAAGAACTACAATATTACATCATAATGGAAGAACCAATCACACGTCGAGTATACTGATAACTATCTTGACTAAGAGCAACAAGTCCTCTTTTTTTGGCATGAGTTAGTCAATATGAGAAGAGGAAATAAAATAATGAAAAAAGATAGTGTCAAAAATGTGGACAATAAATCCTTGAGAGTGTTAAAGAAGAAAATGGAAGGCGAACACAAAGTCCTTGGATTTGAATCAGACATCAGACAGGAGCAGAGGAAGAATCTTGCAAACCAGATTGATGTAGCAGTGCTGGTTGAAGACACAGGAACTGCAGAAAAAAGAACAGGGTGCATTAAGAATTGCAGTGGGATAATACTTGCCTCGTGTCTTTAATAAAATCTAGCTTTTCTTACACAAAGGCTAAGAAAATCTCAATTGTATTACAAGACCGGAGGCTCATATTATGCTTGTACAAAGAAAAGACATCACAGTCTCTGATGGATGATTAACAGGTTTACAGTAAAAGGTTCTAAACGTATTAACATTTGACCACTCTGCAGATCTGAGAATGTCATGTAAACTAGAGCCAGCAGAAAAACGCTCTAGAAGACATAGCTCCTCTAACTGAATGGGCACCAAATCAAAGAGGTAGAAATACCAGCTAAAGACATGACCCATCTAATCCAGCTGGCAAGGGTAGGAGCAGACACTGGTTTATGGGGCTTGAAAGGAGATAAGAAGGTGGGACGAGGAATGACTTCTGAGATCTGCAGTGTGAGAAACGTAAGATTTCAGACAATTACCAATGCACAACTTAGGTTGAGAAGGGAAAAAAGGATAATGAATCATTGTTAAGTTAGTTTTGGTACGTCTATTAACCTGAAAATAGACACCTGAAGAGGAATAATGAGAAGAAGAAACATCAAGTGCCCTAACATCAGATACACACTTGATAGAAACTAAACACAATTACACAGACAATTTGACAGATAAATGTTTGAGAGATAAATCCACATTATCAGGCCATGAGAAAAAGAAACGTAAAACTAGATTAACATCCCACATAACATTATATTAAGGTCCTGGAGGTTTGGCAAAATGTACTCCCTTTAAAAGATGACACACCAAGGGGTGGTCTCCAACAGGTCTTCCGTCCACTTGAATGTGTTCCAATGAAATTGTGGATCTTTAGGTATTTACTGTTCTATACGCTTTACCCTGGGCCCCTAAAGATTCAGGGAAATTCACAACTAAAGTGACATTTTCTGAAATGGTATCAGAAGCGCTGTCCAAACACCAGCTAGATCACACCAACCAAGCTGATTTGTGAACCTATGCTGTGCCCAGGACCAGGATTGTTGGATAAACTCAACAGCTTCCTTCTAAATTCCTGGGGTTCTCCACGAAGCCAGGTAATCCTCCAAGCTATGAGGTTGAGGGATCCCTCCAATATGAGGGTGTGACGAAGGCCCTGAGGGTTGAGAAGTACATCCGGAAAGGGGGAAAACAGGACTGGAAGGTCCGGGATAGTTCCGGCAATGTTGGATACCAAGGTTGGGATTGCCAAAATGGAGTGATAAGAACTCACGATGACAGTTGCCTCTGAGCTTGCGATATAACTCGTGCGATGAATAGGAACGGAGGACAAGCATACAGAAGGGATTGAGGCCAAAATTGAAGAAAAGTGTCTATGGCCAAGGCCAAAGGATCCAGTCTCCAACTGAAGAAAGAGGGGAGCTGAGTACTGGTCCGAGAAGCAAACAGATCTATTGAGATGTTGCAGAAGACCAAAGAAAGATGATTGCACACCAAAGGGTGAAGCTACCAATCGCTGGAATCGCACAGATGTCTTTGAAGGCAAAATTCCCAAAGACTTCTGGCTAAGTTGCCAAAGGTTTGGATCTTGTACCTCCCAGCTGATTTATATACCTTATCACCGACAGATTGTCCATCTGAAGTAGAACTGTGCAGTCTTTTATAAAGGACTGGATACCAAAGGAACCTGCCAACATATCTAAACATATATGTTCATGTCCTAAGGTAACTATAAATCGCACCCTCGCCATGCAGTTTTCTCATCAATAATTGTATTGCAAATGTTACAATGATATTATCAATGATGTTATGTCATGAGTGATGTAATATCTGGGGTAATTGGTAGTGCATGGCGAGTGTGGACATAATAGTTACCTAAGGGCATGAGTTATAGTTACTTGAAATAACTCTAACTGTAACAGCTGAATTTAATGGTTTTGTGCATGTAAAAACTGAACCTAACTGTAACGTCCCTATAACCTTTGGTTTTTAGTGAATTTCTAAGTTTTTAAAAATTCTATTTCCTAACTATAACATCCCTGTAACCTTTGTTTTTTACAGTGAATTTCTAGTTTTTTTTTTAATGGTAAGTAAAATGCCAATCGCTATGCACGTTGGGGTGGGGAGATGGACGCAGAGCCTGGCCTGGCAGTGTGCTGCCACCACACAAGCTTGCTGCTCCTGACCCCCCATTGCCATCTATTGTCCTAGTCCAAGCCCCTGCTCCCTCATTACGCCCTGTGTGATTGTTGTTCTGCCACTGCTCTGAACATTTAGCTTGTTGCCCCATCCACCTACTCCCTACCCTCTGCTGTCTGAGTAAATTCAGCAGCCCCCTCCCTCCTGCATGGTCTGATGTACTGCCACTGCCCATTTAGCTTGATGTAACTGCCCACTCCTTCTGCCCTACATTCCCCAATTCTATGCCACTTCTTTGCCCTCCTGCTTAGCCTCTGTGATTAGCTTGCTGCCCCTGCCCTCCTTTCCCCTGCCCTCCAATATCCGTGTGCTTGCCCACTCTCCCTTCTTTTTGCTCACCTTGTCCTATGGACCTGCCACTGTCACTCCTATGTACTCTGAGTGTTATTTTGAGCTGCCACTGCCCCTTCCATCTGCCTAGCATGGTCAGATGACTCCTGCCTGTCCTTGCCACCTTCACCTTGCCTTCCGAGTTCCACGCCCCTATCCCCTTCCTCCTATGCTCCATGGTCCATTTTGCTGCCACTCCCTTTCGTCCACAATGCTCTGTTTTGTTGCAACTGCTCCCCCTGCCTACCCCACGTGGTCTGTTGTGAAGCTCCTTGTGAGAAGGTAGCCTCTTTCTAGGATGGTTACCCCCACGTTTGGCTTGTGTGTGTGTGTGTGTCAGTGTGTTTTTACTGTCTCACTGGGATCTTGTTAGCCAGGACCACAGTGCTCATAGTTAAAACCCTATTTGTCAGCGTGTTTTGCCTGCCTCACTGAGATCCTGCTAGCCAGGACCCCAGTGGTCATAGTTTGTGGCCTATGTGTATGTTGTCAGTAGGGCTTAACTGTGTTACTGAAGTTCTGTTAACCAGAACGTCACTGCTTATGCTCTCTCTGCTTCCAAATTACTCACTATGGTTTAATGACTTCATATTCCAATTCCAATTGGCACACTGGAACCCCCTTATAAGATCCCAGTATATGGTACCTAGGTACCCAGGGCATTGGGGGTCCAGGAGATCCTTATAGCCTGCAGCATTTCTTTTGCCACCCATGGGGAGCTCAGACAAACCTTTCGTCAGGAATGCCATTGCAGCCCGAGTTAAATAGTGCTACACTATTTCACAGCTATTTTCACTGCACTTAGGTAACTTA
This sequence comes from Pleurodeles waltl, assembly GCF_031143425.1. Classification (NCBI taxonomy): domain Eukaryota; kingdom Metazoa; phylum Chordata; class Amphibia; order Caudata; family Salamandridae; genus Pleurodeles; species Pleurodeles waltl. Next base: position 158,537,429 of record NC_090443.1, read on the forward strand.
TATGTCACCTATATGTCTAGCCTTCATTTAATGAAGGCTAGGTGCAAAGTAACTAAGTGTGAGGGCACCCTTGCACTAGCAAAGGTGCCCCCACGCTGTCCAGGGCCAATTCCCCAGACTTCGTGAGTGCGGGGGTACCATTACACGTGTGCACTACAGAAAGGTCAATACCTATATGTAGCTTCACAATGGTAACTCCGAACATGGCCAAGTAAGGTGTCTAAGATCATGGAATTGTCCTCCATCCCACATCTGGTATTGGGGGGCAATCCGATGCATCCTGGGGGCTCCACTATGGACCCCCAGTAATGCTGAACCAGCTCTTTGAGGCTTGCACTGCAGCTACAGCTGCTGCCACCTCATAGATAGGGTTCTGCCCCCCTGGGGTCTGAGCAGCTCAGTCCCAGGAAGGCAGAACAAAGCATTTCCTTTGGAAGGAGGGTGTTACACCCTCTCCCTTTGGAAATAGGTGTTCCAAGTTTGGGAGGGGTAGCCTCCCAGAGCCTCTGGAAATGCTTTCAAGGGCACAGATGGTGCCCTCCTTGCATAAGCCAGTCTACACGATAAGGCAAGTCTGTAGATAAGGCAAGATCTATCTACAAAACTGCATGTATCACCCACAAAGCCTTGCACTCCTCCTCCCCTTGCTACCTGGTGAATAAACTGAAACTCTCTGGGGGCTCCAGACCATCACGTAATGCAGAAAAGTTATTGCTTGAACCTCCCATTTTCAAGAAGGAAAGATCGATGGCCCAATCCTTTTCAGGCAACGCGGTGAGAATCTGGAACTCACTTCCGCCTCAGCTTCGGACCACCACCTCTTCCCAGGCCTTCAAAACTGACCTCAAAGCTCTCCTCCTTCAAAGACACTTCCAAATTTAATTCAAGCCCTCTATTTTCTGAAGGAAGTCCTTCCATTATAGGAAATTCTGTTCTCCATGCCTATAGAAGTGCCTTCCCAGGGTGTTTTTGTGTTTTGAGTGTCTGCCATTTAGTGCAGTTTTATACCTCTACATGTATTTTGTACTCTTTTGTATCATGCACACGGCACCTTTCCTTTTACAACGTATCATTTGCTACCTCTTTTATCTTGTTTGCTTTTGATACATGCACAACGGCCACCACTGCCTCATGTAACGTAACTATTGTTTTAGTGTTTAGAGGGTCTACCATTTATTGCTATTTTTTCCTTTTTTTTTCCTCTACTCGTACTTTATTTGCTCTTGTAACCTGCACACGTCACTTTCTCATTTCGTATTGCCTCATGTAATGTAACGTTTGCGTTTGTAACAGGCTCACTTGTAATTCCTCTCCTCTCGTATCTTTACTTTGCCTATTGTGAAGCGCTCTGACACCTTCGGGTAAAGTCCGCGCTATATAAAAACGCATTAAATAAATAAATAAATAAAATACACCGGATCAGGGACCCACAGTCTTTGCTCTGGCATGAACCTGGACAAAGGAAAGGGGAGTGACAACTCCCCTTTCGATCACCACCACAGGGGTGTGTCCAGAGCTCCTCCAGTGTGTCCCTGGCACAGTTCGGACGCTCTGGAGATCTCTGAGTGGCCAGTGCCAGCAGGTGATGTCAGAGACCCCTCCTTATACTGTAGGTGCATACCTGGGTAGGTAGCCAATCCCCCTCTCAGGGCTATTTAGTGTCTCTCCTGTGGGTTCCTCTTCAGATTCAGTTTGCAAGTTTCCACCAGGAATCCTCTGAAACTTCTGCTTTAGTTTATGACCATCGGATCAACGGCAGACTGCTCCAGGAACCGCTGTAACTGCAACAAAGTATCCAGAAAGGCTACTGTGACCCTGCAACGTCAGCTCCAGACAGCAACTGCAACAGTTTCCAAGGTGTGCATGCTCTGAGGACTCCCTGCCTTCACCCTGCACCAGAAGAACCAAAGGAATCTCCCATGGAGTGACGGAGTCACTTCCCTTTTCCAGCAGGCACCTTCCAAGACGAAGACTGGTTCTCTGGGACTCCTTTCCTCGTGACGAGCGTGCTCCCTGGATCACAGATGGTGGACCCCTTCGACCCAGACTGTCCTAAGGTCCAGCTGTCCAAATTTGGCGGAGGTAAGAGCTTGCCTTCCCGGTTTGTGACAGTACCCCTGTGCACCAGATTATCTCCAGCTCCTGAGGCCTCTGTGCACTATTTGCAAGAATCCTTCATGCATAGCGTGGCCCAGGCCCCTAGCACTCCATCCCATGGCACACAACTCACTGAGTTGTTCTCCGGCGGCATGGGACCTTCTTTTGTAGTGCTGCAGCAACCACAATTTGCACCTTCTTTGTCCCTGTGTCCTGGGACTCCTGTGGGTACTGTCTGGTCATCTGTGGGTTCCCTCCAGTGCTGGGAGCCCCCTCTGCCTCCTCAGTCTGTGTGTAGGCCCCTAGGTTCCTCCTGGGTCCAGGCAGCACCATTTTGATGCAAACCGCGCCGTTGCTTGGACCAAGGCTTGTTGGACGAGTCCAGTGCTGCAACTTGCCTGCATCCAACATCTCGACACCGGACATCTCTTGAATCATGCAGGAACCCACAGCCATCTTCTTTGGTGCTCTTCTGCAGACTTCTTTTAACCAGAGAATCCTCTTTTGTGCCATCTTCTAGGTTAGCAGGGGCTCCTGTACTTCCTGGAATCTTCTGCGACTTCTAGACTTGGTCTCCTCTCTTCACAGGTCTTCAGATACAGGAATCCACCATTTGTTGCTTGCAGTCTTGCTTGGTTCTTGCAATAACTCTTACCACGATTTGTAGTGTGTCTGAGGAAACTTGCAGTAATTTATTTGTATTTTCCTGGGCTCTGGGGTGGGGTATTTTACACACCTTTGTGGTTTTCTTACACTCCCAGCGTCCCTTTACACACTACATTGCCTTGGGGGAGATTTGTGATTCACATTCTACTTTCTTAGTATATGGTTTGAGTTGCATCCTATTGCATTCTTTTGTATTTTCTACTGTTTGCACTATTCTGTGACTATTTACTTACCTGATAATGGTCTCTAGTGTATATATTGTGTATAATACATACCTCCAGAAGGAGTATTGCCTCTAAGATATTTTTGGCCTTGTGTCACTAAAATAAAGTACCTTTATTTTTGGTAACACTGAGTATTGTCTATTATTGTGTATAAGTACTGTGTAACTATAGTGGTATTGCAGGAGCTTTGCATGTCTCCTAGTTCAACCTAAGCTGCTCTGCTACAGCTATCTCTAGACAGCCTAAGCTGCTAGAACACTGACTACATTTCACTAAAAAGGGATAACTGGACCTGGCATAAGGTGTACGTACCTAGGGTACCCACTACAAACTAGGCCAGCCTCCTACACTTCTTCCCTGCCCTCCTTTGCCTGTGTCGAGCCCCTACCCATTCCTTCTGTCTTCCATGGTCCTTTGAACAAGCACCTGCCCATCCCTGTTGCCCATCATGGCTGTTGTGCTGCCACTAACCCTCCCACTTGCCATGCATGCATTGCCTTCTGTGCTGCCACAGCCCCTCCAACCTGCCCTGTGTGGTCAGCTTGCTACTCTGACCCCCTCCAGCCTCCGGCTTGAACCCTGCCTTCTGTTTTCCATGTGCAGGCCACTATCCCCTCCCTCGTGCCTAGTCTGGTCCGTTGCCATGCCCCTACCCCCTCCCTCTCACGCTTCTTGGTCTATTATGCTGCAACTCTCCCTCCTGTCTGCCCGGTATGGTCAGCTTGCTGCCCTTGCCTCTTTCCCCTCTGCTCTCTGTTGTGCATGTGCATGGCCCTGTCACCTCCCTATTTCTTTCCATGGTCCGCTGTGCTGTACTGCCAAACTGCTTACCTTGTGTGGTGTATTGTGCTGGTGCAACCCCAGACGCCTGCCCTGTAAGGTCAGTTTAGTGCCCCTGGCCATCTCCCTCCTGCCCTCTTCTATCTGCCATGCATGCATTGCCTTCTGTGCTGCCACAGCCCCTCTAACCTGCCCTGTGTGGTCAGCTTGCTATCCTGACCCCCTGCAGCCTTCCCTCCGTTATCAGTGTGTATGCCATTAAAGTTTCACTGTTGCCCTCCATGGTGTGTTGTGCTTTCAGTGCCTAACCCGCATGCTCTCCATTGTCAGCTTGCTGCTCCAGCCCTGCCCGCTTGAACCCTGCCTTCTGTTTTCCATGTGCAGGCCCCTGTCCCCTCCCTCGTGCCTAGTCTGGTCCATTGCCATGCCCCTACCTCCTCCCTATCCCTCCTGTCTGTCCGATATGGTCAGCTTGCTGTCCTTGCCTCTTTCCCCTCTGCTCTCTGTCACCTCCCTATTTCTTTCCATGGTCCGTTGTGCTGTACTGCCAAACTGCTTACCTTGTGTTGTGTATTGTGCTGGTGCAATCCCAGACGCCTGCCCTGTAAGGTAGGTTTAGTGCCCCTCTCCATCTCCCTCCTGCCCTCTTCTATCTGAGTTCATATCCCTACCCCATTCCTCTTGCCTTCAGTGATTCAATGTACCATGCTTGAACTTAGTAAGAGGGAGACTTTGAAAAAGCCTGTGAAATTGGTTTTCCCCATTGACTTACATTGAAAAACAGGAGATTTTAGGCAGGAGACAGATAAACGAAAATGCCCTGCCTGAATCGGGTCTGTCAGCATGTGTGAACGTGTCTGGCCTTATTTGGTCTTTATTGATTTATTTATAAGGGGACGCGTTATAGGTTTGGTGGACCTTTTGACTGCGCTTAGAGTGATTCCACCATATACACAATCCTTACTCAAAATCTGATCAGCAAACAACATAACATGAGCAACAATACTTTGAGTCAGTAATCTTTATGCTCCATGACCCATTTCTCCATGAATAACCACGCCTTTTAGTACAATTAATTATGATATTTGCATTGTTAACATAGGGAAATAAACTTTCAATGCTAATATTATGTAGCTTAGTCTCAAAACCAAATGATATGCATGTACAAACAACCTAGACTGCCCAAAGCGGCAAAATAATCTCAATTTAACTAAAGCATTTAACTTTAGACAGTGAAGAGTTATAGTGCAAATTAATAGCATCAACAACTGAACCACTGAGATAGCATACATCTAGATTCAACAAGTGAACAAACTATATTCTTGGTTAATAACATTTGTCAATTTCTTGGGCATCCTAACTAACCCTCTGATCTGAATAGCATGTTTGGGGTTCATGCAAAAGTAATTTAGCCAAAAGTTAATTTAAAAACATCTAACTAGGGCTCTACCAAAATAGCTGTTCATACCTACAAGAAAAGAACAACGATCTACAATAGAAACCATAGCATTTTGGTATACCTCTCCTCAATGGATCAGCAAGCTGTGATCTCTTTGTCAGCTGGACATCTGCCCGGTAAGCAGAAGTAGTGGGACAATAAAAGGAAAAATGGCTCTGCCACAGTTGGGCTTTGAATTAACTGAACCAATTAAACACTGTAAACTAAGAAAATGGCATCAACAGCATATACACAGTTTCTCTATGTGAAAAGCTATGAGGGAAAGGAACATCTGGAACTGCGGTGCTCCACGAACAAGATTTGGACAAATATAGAAAAGAAAAGACTGACTGCTCTGCAAGGTATAGTCTGGATATACTAAATTCCATAAAGAATTCAATCTTTCAAGGTAGAGGAACCCTCTGTACCCGTCCATCTCGTAATTCTGGACATGCTCCATGCATCCCCATTATCGAGAATCACAATATTTTTCTTTACTGTTCTGATACGGAAAGGACCTTTGAACGATGTTTTACCTTTGGCTTTAAAACACAGGTTCTTCACCCACACCAGGTCACCTACCCTCCACATCGTTTTAGCAACACAATGCTTGGCATCAAAACGCAACTTGTAATTACGTTGGTACTCCTCTCGGAGACCGGGTGCTTTATCAAATTTTTCCTGATCCAGATCAACCCGAGCTAAAGTGTTACTGAACCATGCTGGGAACAATTTAGTACAACCCAACCTTCCCCTCATGTACTCAAAAGGAGTTATATTTGTAATACTATTTGGAGTGTTACGATGTGCCCACCACAAATCTCTCAGAAGATTAGCTAAGGGAGTCCTGCTTCCAATAGCTTCTTGCACACAAGCTTTCACCATTCTATTCATACGCTCTGCTAAACCATTGGCTTGTGGCAGATACAATGCTGTCCTCAAGTGTACAATGGCAAGGGAATCCAGGAAATGCTTCATGTCATGTGATGTCAATTGTACTCCATTATCCGTAACTAAATGACTAGGTATACCCTCTTTAGAGAACTCTTCCTCCAGAAACTCAATTACCGTACGGGTATCAATTGAGTTCACACATTTGGTCACCACCCATTTAGACGCATAATCCACCATAAGTATAACATAACGTTCATTCGGTGGTAAAAGATGGAAAGGACCCATAAAATCTAGTCCTAATTTCACCCAGGGTTTTTCCGGAATCTCAACAGGGGAAAGCGGCGCTCTCACCACAACCTTGCTTTTGTCATTTTCTGCACAACTCATGCAATCTTTTACAACAGCCTCAACCTCACTGTCCAACCCTGGCCACCAATAAATGGCTCTAAGTCTGGATTTGGTTAAACTTCTGCCCAAATGCCCTTCATGAGCCAGATTCAAAATTTTGTTCCTCACCCCTTTAGGAGGTATAGATTTGTTTCCCCTAAATAACTCATTACCATTTAAGGAAAGTTCATCTCTCACATTCCAATAGCCTCTCAAAGAGTCAGGCATGTCCCTAACCTCAGGCCACTCTCCAAGTTTTTGCCTTTCCAAGTCTCTCTCCACTGCCAATTTCCACTCCTCTTCGCTGAGGGCCATCTCTCTAACCCAATTAATAGTAACCTCATCTTCAACCTCCTCACAACTATCCACCGAAGAACGTGACAAATAATCAGCCACAATATTTTTCGGCCCAGGCACATATTCTACAACAAAGTTATATTCTAACAACCCCTCTGTCCACCTTCGTATTCTCGGGGTCAGCCCTTCATTTTTCCTAGGAGAGAAAATTTGGACAAGAGGTCTGTGATCTGTCCTCACCACAAAAGGTAAACCCCACAAGTAAAATTTAAAATGCTTGACAGCCCACATGCAGGCAAGAGCCTCTCTCTCTATGACCGAATAGTGTTATTCAGCTTCCTTGAGAGATCGTGACGCAAAAGCTATTACTCTCTCCTCTTGACCTACCCTCTGGACAAGAACAGCCCCCAAGCCTTTGATGCTAGCATCAGTGTACAAGTACGTTTTTGCACACACATTAAAATGCCCTAAGGTGGGCATCCTCCCAATACAGTTCTTTACAAAAGAGAAAGCAGTCATGCAGTCATTCTCCCAAACAAACTCACAACCCTTCTTCAAAAGTGCTCTCAAAGGTTGCGTCACGCTAGAAAAGTTGGGGATAAATTTAGAGTAGTACTCTGCCAACCCTAGGAATGACCTTACATCATCTTTGTCTCTGGGTTCAGGTGCATGAGTTATAGATTCAACAAGTTCCAACTTCGGTCTGATCCCATCGCCAGAAATAGTATGCCCCAGGTACGTCACCGAAGTAACTCCAAACTTACATTTTTCCCTCTTAACAGTAAGACCAGCCTCTGCTAAACTGCACAAAACTTTCCTTAATACCTTGTCGTGATCAACTACTGTTTTACCATGAACCAATATATCATCCTGGAAACACAACGTTCCAGATATCCCTTCCAATTTTTTTTTCATGACTCGTTGGAAACACGCGGCTGCAGAAGCCAGGCCAAAAGGCATCCTCAGAAATTGGTAAGCCCCTAAAGGTGTAATAAAAGAGGTGAGATGTCTGGACTCAGGGTGCAAAACAATTTGATGATAAGCTGAGGATAAGTCCAGAACACTAAACACCCTCGACCCACCTAGGCACGACAACTCTTCTGTTATATTGGGTAAAGGTTGACGATCTATCCATATGTGCTAATTAAGATCTCTGAGGTCCACACACATGCGGATGCTTTTCCCATTATCTTTGGGTGCCAATACAACCGGGGCCAACCACTCCGAAGATTCTATCTCCTCAACTACTCCGGCATTAAGTAATCTGTCTAGTTCCATTTTGAGAGGTTCCAACATCAACCTAGGTACTCTTCTGACTTTATGAACAACCGGCACTGCATTTAAAAAAAAAAAAATCTTGTGTTCAAAATTTGACAGGCAACCTAACTTCTCACTAAACACACTAGGGAATTCCTTCCAAATCTCCATCAAATCGTCCCCATTGCTTACCACCATAACTTGGTTATCAGAATTGGGATCTAATTTAATACCCATGTCCCGTTGGTGTCGCCATCCTAACAAATTGTTACCACGTTTAGCTACATAGACCTTTCCCATGGTAACTTTATCTTGGAACTGAATCTTCATGACCCTATACCCAATCACCTCTATTCTGGTACCTCCATAACTGACTGGATTGATGTCAGGTTTGACAAGGGAGCCTATAGATGCCCCGAAAATATCCTGCCAGTTCTTATCACCAACCATGGTGTAGGGAGATCCCGAGTCTGCTAAAACTGTAACCGTTCTATTATCCAGTTTAATAGTACACTCAGGCATGATCACAGGACCCTCATCTACTATGCCAGTATTGTGCTCAATACAGTCAATCTCCTGCCCCACATACAATACCATCTTGTTGACATCTTCAGTGATACAATCTATATTGCTACTATCATTGTTGAAAACTCTAGCATAATGTCCCTTCTTCCCGCACTTCCTACACAATGAATTTCGTGCAAAACAATTAGGACTATTTGCTGCATGACCTGCATTGCCACAGCGGTAACAACGCAAACATTTAATGTCTCTCTTCTTTTCTTGGATGGATGCTTGTGCTTTACTACTACTGTTAACCTTAAGGACTTCTTCCTGGGTCCTAGGTACATGCACAGTAGAGAGACTGTCCCCTTCCGTATGATTCATTTCTTTGATCCAGTTGCTAGTACTCTCCATTCCTTCTACAATGGCAATCGCCTCTCTCAAGTCAGGGTTCTTTGTCAAAAGTTTCTCTTGAACCTTTTTGTTATTGGTGCAACGCACAAGTTGGTCACGAATAAGAGAGTCTGTAATTTCACCAAAATCACATGTGCGTGCTAATGTGCGTAGGGCTGCTACAAAATTCCCTACGCTTTCAGTATTACCCTGAGACCTGGCAAAAAATTTATGTCTTTCTAACACCACATTGAGTTTGGACTCAAAATGTGCAGCTAGGATAACCACCGACATCTCATAAACGTCTCTGGGTTCACCATCCGCCCCACCAATAGACAAAGGTTCCAGGCTGTCATATATATTTCTGCCTTCAATTCCCAGATTATGTAGAAGAACTGCTTGTTTCCGGGCTGGAGAGAACTTTTCCCCACCAATGGCTATTATATATGAATCAAAAAGATTTTTCCATCGTTTCCATGGAAGAATGGGGTCACCTTTGTCCGATAAGAAAGGAGGTGGTTGTGACATTGTAGGTGTAGCCATGGTAAAACAATGGTCAGGCTTGGAAAAGACAAATAACAAAAGTTAGATACAGCCCAGTAGTTAATCAAAACCCCTAGAGAAAGTATATAAGTTCATCTCAAACGGAGGCGTATAATAATCCACCACTGTAAACAGAAAAACAAAATTATTACAATCCAGTTTCCTCCTGGGGAACACTTTGCAACTTCCTGGTAAAAACTGTGGCGTAAAAGTTGCAGTCTAGTTGTTTTTTCTTTTCGTTTTTTTTTTTTTCCTTTCCCTACTCTTCACTTCCTGCCGAAACCGGAACAAAAAGAAGCGGTCTAGCTTCAAGATTGCGGTCGTGACGCGAGAATAAGCGTGTTCTCTGTGCTCTCAGCACACAGAGGAGAGCGCGAGGGTGCGCGAGAGAAAGCGCGAGCCTCACCAAGAATAACGGCAGTCCGATGTTCCAGAAATAAAACAAAGCCCCGGAGGCACTCACACGACAGGACCAGACGAAACTTGAACTGACAACCTCAGTCTTCAGGTCCACAAGAAAAGAAGACAGCTGACGGTAGTGCGAATCCAGAATTACTAGAAGCTTCCACGCAGAAGGTAAGTTCGTGGGTTCAGGGTTGGTTGGTGACTCGTCGCCAGTGTTGTAATGAAACACTGATGCAAGGAAGGCAATATAAAGGGAGATTTATTGTCATAAGATTATCCAACCCATAAATCGATCCGTGCTCCGTCTCTCTCCTCAACCGATCTCCAGCTCAACCGTCCCTCACCTGGAACCTTCACGTCTCCAGGCTCCAGAATATTGATCCTGGAACTCAGGAGAATGCGAGGTTCCAGGCCTAGCTCAAGCTAGTAACAAGAACATCACAACAAGAAGATAGGAGAGACACTGGTAGTAATGTTGATCATCCTGAAACAATGGGATACACATCCTTGGACACCCGATGACTGGCACAAACATCATCTGCCACTCAAGATCACTAAGGGACCTATGTAAGAGCCCCCAGTGCCATTGTCATGGACTGCACTGTATGTACAAATATGCGGATGACCACTCTTTTATGACTTGAAGCCACATTGGAAATCGGCCACCCTATCATGCAGCACTAAGCGTGGAAGGGGCGTACAATGTGTGTTGCTGCAGGTCTGTCCCACCAAGATACATAGCATGATTATGCTGACTCAGATCTAGGTGTCACCCAAAACCTGAGGCAGTTCCAACATCAAACACCACCCCAGGGGTGCCATTTGCAGATTGCAATAAGGAAATAGACTGTGATTTGAACTCATATGAATGTGCCATCCAATAGATGCTGCATACTGCTGCACACACAGAAAGAGCCAATTGTCCATCAAAACAGCATATGTATAGGGAGGTGTCCCTTCCTGCACAGATACATCCACTTCCACAGGGCAGCTAGCCAAGCACCATGGTGCAAGGTTAGTAGTGTCAGTGTACGGCTGCATATTAGCCACTGGTGCAGGGGACAACAAAGGGTTGCCTAGTAACATGTCACACATGGAGCATTCCTCATTGTCAAAGTGTCGAAGCACAATGCTGCCAATGTTGGAACTGTGTTGTGCATTGTCACTTACTCATTTAAATGGGCCTAAGTGTCACACTTAATCTGTAATGACACATGTCTAAATGGCTGGGATGTCCAGGCTCTGAAGTGCTACCATGTTGCCACCACATATGACACCATTGTGTTGTCAGGATGTGTCATGTTCCGTCCAGTGATAGCACACTGACACAAAGGTGCACTACACAACGCATGGTACATACATACTGACCGTCAGTTAGGATTCCAAATCATATGTCCCAGGTCCTTGAGCCAATACGAAGATTGTCATGTCCCACAACACAGTGCTAACAAAACTTTGCACAAGGCCAGGAACTCACACCGTACCACAAACTTACTCCTTTTATCTTTTGCAGCGGATCAGGGTTATGGCATACAGGCATGGATTATGACCCCATTTGCAAATCCAAATACAGCAGCAGAGCGTGCATACAATGATGGACATTGTAAGACATGGAATATCGTGGGGAGGGCATTTGGCATACTGAAGTCAAGATTCGGGCGCCTGGGCCTCAAAGGAGGCATGTCTATATATGTCTTACACATTCTCTGCAAAATCTTCCTGGCATGTGCTATCCTGCACAACATATGTGTGCGGATGAACGTCCCCATGTATGACCAGGTTGAAGACCTGCCTGAGGAGGAGGAGGAGGAGGATAGTGGTGAAGAAATGGAAGGGGAACAGCACAACACAGATGCTGGAATATGCTGCAGACAGCACATAGTTGAGAACTTTTTCACTTAAGCACCAATTAAATCACCTTGTCAATTTTGTAAATAAACACTTCACTTATACAACCAATCCTGCTTTGGCCTCTTCAATCTCCACTGTATATACTATAGGATTGTGAGTCTATCCTCAGGGAGCATGTTACAAATATAAATCTGAAAAGTATTGTTGAAACATCATATGTGATGTGTAAGATTGTACTACCACCATCACACACATTGCTAATAGCATCATCATTGGTATGTGACAACTGAAGGACACAATCTATGGACCATAACATATATTGTACAACCACATTGCCAACTTGTTCATCAATAGCTCATCACACACAAATGCATCATGCCCAAATAGGAAGTATGCAAGGGCCCCACACATGAGGTAGTGGATGTCCAAAATTAGAAAGTTAGTCATGTTGGAACAGAACACTGTCACAAGTCAGTGTGAGAGTTGCAATGGCTGCATGGAATATGTGTGACAAGTGGGGGACATCATTGGTAACAATGGTCATCATGATCTGCCCAGGTATGACAAGCAATGGAAGACGTTTGGCCTGCGCAGTACATCCATGGTAATCTGTCCTGCCACTGCCATGGGGCCCAATCCTGACACAGGATACACATGACCTCACCCATTGCACGGACACATCTTTGAAATGCACTTCAGTATGGATGAGAACATATGCAGCTAGGGCTGCAGGTCCACCACACAAAACCAACAACCATTGGTAAATGCAATGAGGTAAATCCAAATGTTGTGGTCGAAACATAATCTGGGTCGAATGTAGGCAGAGTGTGTCATACACAGTATGTTCCAAAGATGTGCACATGTCAGACATATATGTAGGCCAGACACAAGTCTCCATAAACTCCAAATCTACATACAGAGACAGTTGTCGAGTAACATTTCCTAGGTAGCATTGGTTCACCGATCATCAACAATGCTTGAGCTGTGTATGTAGTTTTAAACATTATGCTCTGTATGACATCACTCATCACATACAAAAACACAATACACAATCAGAAACCAGAAATATTGCATTGTACTGACTGCCAAATATATGTGGATACACTGTTGTAACACATGCATGATAGGCAACTATTTGCATGCAGTTGACTCTGTAACACACACATTGATTGGAACAGACCAATCACACCCTCATCACATTGTTGCATGGACTACCACATGTGGCCATACCCAATATGTCACACTGCAGCACAGCCCATTTCATATTTATGTTGATTCAGGGTGCAACTAAGGACAATGGAAAAAAAACACACAGTCAGGAATTGAGTAAAAAAAATGACGCAAATGTGCCTAAAACAATGGCAAACGCAAAGAAAATGGCACATGGACCCTTAGAGTGAATTCTACCTTCTCACTCCTCTCATTGCTATTTTCAGTTAAATCGCTGCATAACGGTCATGCATCAATATAAACCACGTACATGCGTTATGCGTCTAAAAAAATGTAAAATGCTTCATATAAATACATGCATAACTGAAAACGTGACGCACAGGGCAGGAAGTGATGTAATAGGAAATCATGTCTACAAGCATGGCACAGTGGTTGAAGTTTCAATTTCTCTTTACAGTCGGTGCCATTTTGACTGAGTGGTTGTGTTTTGGAGCTGGTGGTTGTGTCTTGGTTGCGTATTGTATCTTGTTGTGTCCCTCCTGTCATATTGTGCTAAATATTGCCTGCTTTTTGTCCCAGTATTTGTGTTTTGTGTTATTTGTGTACATTTGTATTTGTACTGTGGGGTGTTTGTCCGGGTAGTTAATCATTTGGGATAGTTGGGATTAGTTAGTGGGCTTAAGTTTCTGTTAACTTTTCTTTTTTCTATGTATTTGGGGTCAACCTTTACCATTATAAACATGTCTTGTAGGGGGAGGTTGACCGGGATGGGATGGGATGAGTTGGGTGGATATGTGTGTCTGGTAGCCCACTACCTGCCAATGATGCTGGAGATAGGGGGATGGGCCATCCAGGGCTACCGGACCGAGGGCAGGCAGCTGAGGTGGGGCAAGGTGCTCCACCACCTAAAGAGGGTCTACAAGAGCACCAGGAATGAGCACCAGCTCAAGCATCGCTGGTGGCCAGGGAGCAGGAGGTGCTCGATCATCTTGGTAGGAGATCGGCTGACTTGTTGGTGAGTCTCCAAATGGAATACTATTTACTGTTCACTGCTCTTGAATGACAGTAGCAGATGAGTTGGAGTGCTGTGTGCAATGTTTGTGGACAGGTTGCATGCAACCAGAATGAAGTGTATCTACGCCAGTCTAGACATGGAGTTCACATGTCCAACCATGATACAAATGCAGGTGAGATGTCTGGTGAGTCAAGCATAATCATCACGAAGTCACACATTTCAGGGGCCATGGAGACACCTGTGCCCGGCATGGTGTCATGTATGAGATGCCAAAGCACCGCCAGCCTGCCATTTTTCCCTGGATTGTGTCAAGAAAGTTGGGCAATGCATGTATAGCGCAACTTTGTCATCATTTCATGCACATGATCCCTGCCATAATGTCAGCAAAGGGGGCTTACCCGCCGTAGGGAGCAATGTAAATGGGACATTTGATACCATCAGACAACGTTGCCACATCATTCATGGATTACTCAATGCATGATCATTGCAGACTTATAATTGAGCCGCATGTCTATCACAAAGTGCCTCTGGATGCCTTCCAGGGCAAGCTTGAGTACCTGAGTCCAATGTCTTACAAAGCACCGTGGTAGTGTCATGTATTTATTGCACGACTACCCCCTGTACCATGTAGTTCCATCTTCTCTAGATTGCCCACATATGGTTGATGCAGGGTGTAGCACTAAATGAGTCTCTGGCCCAGTGTAAGTGTACAGATGTGTGTCTCTCACTCACCTGAGTGTCTGTGTCATTGTGTGATCATAGTGGTGTGTTTGTTGCACTATTTTACACTATGATAAGTAGCTCACTGCTCTCAAATTGTACACATTGAAATTTGTTGTCCACTAGTAGTGACTGTGATATGTCGCTAAGCATAGTTTTCCATACATATCTTACAGGTGGACCTGCCCCTTAAGCGATTGGCGAAGTGGTGGGATTTGAAGACCCAGATGTATCCACTAAGTGTGACAATGTGTGTCCTGTGAAGTAATCTAGGGTTTGGTGTGAGTGAGTCATGTGTGTTGTATACAATGCTAGATGTGATAAGCTGTCCAATGATCAGATATCAATGTAGGATGGATGGTGACATTGTGCCCATTGAAAGGATCCCCATGCACCACCAGAGGGTAACTTCTTGTGAGGCTCATGGTGCTCAATGGACAGCATTGTGTAAACAAGGTGATGACAAGCCACATTTAGGCCCATATGTGACTAAGAATGACAGAGTGCAACGCTGTGAGAATATTGACAGTGGGGCACTCAATAATACTCACAACACAGGGATGCCCCATTTTAAACCCAGTTTGGTGCATCCCTGCATTGTCATGAAGATGGTGGACTGGGCTGGCAATTGTCCCCAAGCATGTCGCTCCGTATTTTGCACTCCATGTTTGTAACACTTATGTGGAATGTAATTGGCGTGCATGCAGGTCAAGGCCAAACGTGGGCTAGCATGAAAATGGGTGTGTAAGGAATTGTATTGGCAGATCATGTATTGATGGATGTCTACACCTGGACACATGAATGTAGATGTGATACACCTATGGATTCCAGCGTCCTACATGTCAGCCCTCCTAACATATGGTCCACTCCCTGACTCCATTTATGAGTGGGCATGCCTTGGTAGATGACCAGGACAGTTGAAATGATGGACTGCATGGCCATCCCCCCTTAGGCACGGGGGAGAGGAATACCAATTTTGTAGGTAAATGTGATGCTCACAGTGAAGGTGACAGCCATATTGATCAGGCTTGCATGTGTACCTATCAACACTGACCTCTTATGGTTACCAACATCATCCCATCCTCCCAATAATATGTTCATTTTACTGGTGATGTTTGGTTGAAAATTGACACAGACGACGTGGAAGTCTGGGCCTGATCAATGTGAAGTTTGTGCTGCCTTTGCATTATTACATACTATGCAAAAGCAATGCACACCTCCATGTGTTTGGTTCAGATTCTTGTTTTGCATTATTTTGGTGTCAATGAAATGATACCAATGCACTGTTGTCATAACATTTATCATAAACAAAGAAAAAAGAAAAACACAAAAAATATATATTTGTTTAGATTTAGTTAGTATATGTGTAGTACAAGTACATGTTTTCCTGCATGTGTGGTGTTAAATATGTTAGGTAAGTTTAGCATAGGGTAGATAGCCTTAGTTGCTGGTTAAGTATAGTTAGACTAGGTTAGTTTTGGTTATGATAGGTCTTCTTGATTTTTTTTTGTTTAGTTTCATTTTCGTACTTAATAAACGTTTTTGGGTGCTTCTTTACTTTTTGTGCCATATGCTTGTGTCTCTGTGTCTTCCCATGAGTACACAGTGAAAACTATGTGTTGGCCTAGAGATTCTGTTCTGCTTCTAAATCCCTCTCTTGACATGTTCATCACCTGTTTACAACTGAACTGTCACATTGACAGCAACAACACATCTACTTGTCTATGCATCTGCCATCCAGTGTACCCACCACTCAAGGTGACTATGTTTACTTTGTATTGGACCTGTAAGTGTGGTAATCCAGCTGTCAGTGTTAGGGTCCTGTGTAGCAATGCTGGGCACTGTGGCACATCTGACAACAGCCTACATTTAAAATCTATCCTGTAATACTGACCAGTGGCAATTACAGATGAGGTTAAGTACCTCTATTTCACACCAATGTCATCTACTGGTACTCCCGGCTGACGATATTGCCTGAGAACTGTTTCACAGCCATTCTTCCCATATGTAGTGAGGGAAGAATACATGTGTTTTATAGTTTTGACAAACTCAGTGAATTGCTTGTAGGGGATTAGACCAGCATTGACATTTATCATGTAGGAACCTTGTGTGTAGATATGTGCTCCTAAATTCTTGCATTCTTGTACTGACACTCTTTGCCTAGTGACATGATTACACACATCACAATTCCTAAGCGTAGTATATGTGTCACAATACACATAGACAAGCTGTTTGTGTATGAGGTGTTTATTTGCAAGTTTCGTAGTGCAATATATACAATGTCCAGGTCAGTGACCCCATTTGAGAAATCCATACAATTGTGACACAACACAAGTCCAGGACTGAGATCATGTCATGGGACATGCTTGGGTGAAGTGTCGTTCAGTGCAGAGGACTATGAATTGCCAATGGAAAGTAAGAGACAATTACAGTCCATAGCAGAAAGGTCAATAGTGTGTCGGTGAAGAGTGCACATATCCAACTGTGCTAATACTGGCATGATCTCAAGCACAGGACAAAGGGAAACACTGGCCATGTGGCATGGGCTGGTGCTAACGGGAACTCTTATGGGTGAAGATGATCTGTTCCATATCTTTATCCTCCAATATGTATGGTGTCTCCTCTGCCCTGGATGGTGGCGGTGGGGAGGTAGAGGGGGCCACACACACTTCAGTTGTTGGAGATGTTGACTCCCAATTCCCAGCAGCTGCCATCTGTGGAACAACATATGGCATCACTGCAGCAAGGAGGAGCTGCTGATTTTTGAGGATAGCAGCAACATCCTTGTGGTAGGCAGCCATGTCTGCTGTGAGGGAGGCCACCTCCCGGTGTATGGAGTCCAGCTTGTTCTCAATCATGCTGCTGCCAGTTTGGGAGGCCAGTTGTTGTGGCCTTTCCCTCATGGCAGCTGCTATATCCCTGAGACATTGCTGGACTCCATGCATTGGGGAGTGTGTGGCTCATTTGTTGGCAATCTGTTCATTGGCTATGCTGACTGCCATTGTCTGCAACCCCACACGCACCTTCTTGGCCAGATCCTGCTGGACTCCTACCACTGTCCTCTCAAGGCTGGTCCCTCGGAGTCCTCTGCTGTGTCGGTGCTGGCAGGTCGTTCTATTGGGGTGTTGGATGGCCATCTGGGATGGCTGCTACATTATTACTCCTCCTTGCGACTGGAGGTAGTGTCTGGTGGGATACGAGGACTTCTTGGAGGGTCTCCTGGCTGTTGTCAGCTGGTCATCCAGGTTGTCAGCTGGTCATCCAGATAATCGGGGTACACCAGGACTAACAGATCGGCAGGAGAGCCATCATCCTCTGCAATGAGATTGTGTAAAATCAATCTTTCTGTGTTGTGTCAGTTGTTATGTCATGTCACTGACTTGCTTTAGGAGACTCATTGTTATCTTAATTACCAAACATAGGGCGTCATTCTGACCCTGGCGGTAAAAGGCAGTTACCGCCGGTCAGAAGACCGCCATAACACTGCCGCGGCCGCGGTAACCCGCCAGGGTCATTCTGACCCACAACTGGCAAACCGCCAAAAACCCGACCTCCACTGAAGGCTGCCACATCAGCGGTCAGCGATAAACTGGAGATGACCAAACCTCCACCGTCACGCCAACAGAAATACGCCCATGCCATTACGACCCACGAATCCACGCGGCGGTCTTTCAACCGCGGTATCCCATTGGCGGTACACATCGCCGCGGTCAAAATACACACACATCTACAAAACACTGCCACATTGGACAATTACAAATACACACACCTGATACACATACAAACACCACTCCCACACAATCAATACGATATAAAACACACACCCACATCACCCACAAACCCCCACAAATCGAAATTCAGAGACAAGGCGCAATACACAGAGAGAGAGCACAGGGAACGCAAACCACAACACACACAGGAACCCAACATCATCCCCCACACTACATCTGCGCACAAAACACCACACACCACTACACTCATCACCACAAACACCACCCCACACCTCATCCACACCACCCCATGGCACCCCAAAGACACCCCAGGTTCTCGGACCAAGAACTCAGGGTCATGGTGGAGGAAATAATCAGGGTAGAGCCCCAGCTCTTCGGCACACAGGTGCAGCACGCCACAATAGCCAGGAAGGCGGAGCTATGGCAAAGGATCGTCGACAGGGTCAACGCTGTGGGACAGCATCCCAGAAATCGGGAAGACATCCGAAAGCGCTGGAACGACCTACGGGGGAAGGTGCGGGCGATGGTGTCAAGACACAACATCGCTGTGCAGAAGACTGGCGGCGGACCCCCACCCACTCCACCCGAATTCACAGCATGGGAGCAAGGGGTCTTGAACATCCTGCATCCTGAGGGCCTCGCTGGAGTAGGCGGAGGAATGGACTCTGGTAAGTCTAATCTCAACTACTTCACCCCCCCAACCACCAGCATGCCAACCCACACCCCCACCCTCACCCCCAACCCCCCAGCACATATCCTCCCTGCTAATGTCTCACCAGCACAACTCACCCAAACCAACACCAACCCCTGATTGCCAACACAAACCATGGAAACCCATCACCTAAGCATGACCACTGCACATACCCACCCCCCCCCCCCCAAACCACCCTCACAACTCCTCCCACAAGGGAATGCCAGCACTGGGGGACAAGGGCACCCACAAATCGCACGCCATGGCACACACAGAAGCAATAACCATACTCTTTTACCCCTGCAGGGCCCGAACGCCAACACACCGGCCCGGAGGGTCCAGAAATGTCCACCCCACCCCCAGAACAGGCCCCCAGTGATGACAGCAGCTCTGTCGACCTAGAACCTGATGACCAGCCCGGACCATCGGGACCTCTAGACAGTCGGTTCCCCTCAGGCAGCCACAGGCCACAGCAGACCTACCCCCCTCTGGAAACCCCAGCACAGCACCCACCCAGCGGGCCCATGCCTCTGTCTCCAGGACAGGTCAAGCAGCGGTGTGTCTACCACTACAGGGCACCCAGGGCAACCCACCACCCCAACAACAACAGGGACCTGGGGGCAGTGGTAGTGGGCACACCGGCCAGGGGACAGGGGCCCAGGAACAAAGGGGAACTGGGAGGGCTGCTGTGCGACAGAGGGAGGACAGGCCTCGGGAACCCACTGTCCAAGAGGCCCTCACCACCATCATGGGAGCGTACCACCACTCCCAAGAGACGATGGCGACGGTCCTGGCCAGGTTCCAGGAGATCCAGGCCATGCAGGAGGGCTAGTACATGGGGTTCCGGGAAGAACTGCGCAGCATCAGTTCCGCAATGTGTACAATCGTGGTGGCACTCAACCAGATTGTCACCACATTGCGGGACCATGTGGCCCCCCAAAGGGCCCCTGCCACTAGCATGGAGGAAGAACAGCCCACCACCTCCGCCGGCGCTAGTGGTCAGGAGGGCAAGACACAACAGCAACGGCCCACCCGGACCCCACCCCCTGCAGAACATGAACCACCCCGCAAGAAAGGCCTGAGACCTAGGAAGAAGACAGAGTAGGATGTCAAGACCCCCGCCATGCACGGATCCCCCCGGATGTCATCCCACTGTCCCACTTGTTCACCCTGTCCAACCTTAAACTGCCACTGCTCCACCTTCCACAGGCATATGGACAATGCACCTGTGCGAACGAGACTCTGGACTCTGCCATGGACATGCCTCCACCATCACCCATCACCCTTTTTGAACTATACACCAATTTTTGCACTTCAATAAACACAATTATTGCACAAAAACCATCTGGATTCTGCTATTTATTTTTTTAAACCAAATGTATTCGATATAACCAACCAAAAATGTCCAATTACATTGTGATGACAACATACCAGTGTCACACAGCGGTAGTCCATGAGGAAATAAACCAGAGGGCACTCCGTGGGGACCAGATCACTGAAATAGGAAGGCAAATTCACAACTAAGTTACCATACATTGGGGTGAAAGGTCAGACAGTAGAGAGCCAGTACTGTTACAGATATAATAAAATGCAGGAGTAGATTCTTACCCGTGTGTTACTGGAAATACTGCAGTATCACTCTGTCCCTGTTGTCTCTGTCGTCCTCTTCGTCTTCCTCCTCTTCACTCTCCGCAGGCTCCACAGCGGCCACAACACCACCATCTGGACCATCCTCCTGCAGGAAAGGCACCTGGCGTCGCAAAGCCAGGTTGTGAAGCATGCAGCAGGCCACGATGATATGACACACCTTCTTTGGTGAGTACATTAGGGATCCACCTGTCATATGGAGGCACCTAAACCTGGCCTTTAGGAGGCCGAAGGTCCGCTCGATCACCCTCCTAGTACGCCCATTGGCCTCATTGTACCGTTCCTCTGCCCTTGTCCTGGGATTCCTCACTGGGGTCAATAGCCAAGGCAGGTTGGGGTAACCAGAGTCACCAATTAGCCACACACGCTGTCTCTGTAGCTGTTCCATCACATAAGGGATGCTGCTATTTCGCATGACGTACGCGTCATGCACTGACCCTGGGAACTTGGCATTTAAATGGGAGATGTACTGGTCAGCCAAACAGACCACCTGGACATTCATCGAATGATAACTTTTTCGGTTCCTGTACACCTGCTCATTGTCTTTTGGGGGGACCAAAGCCACATGGGTACCATCAATGGCACCAATGATATTGGGAATGTGTCCAAGGGCATAGAAATCACCCTTCACTGTAGGCAAGTCACCCACCTCAGGGAATATGATGTAGCTCCGCATGTATTTCATCAGGGCAGACAACACTCTGGACAATACCTTTGAAAACATAGGCTGAGACATCCCAGATGAAATGGCCACTGTACTTTGAAATGATCTACTAGCCAAAAAATGGAGTACTGACAGCACCTGCACTAGAGGCGGAATCCCTGTGGGTTGGCGGATGGGTGACATCAGGTCTGGCTCCAGCTGGGCACACAGTTCCTGTATAGTGGCAGTGTTGAGTCTGTAGGTGAGTATGACATGTCGTTCTTCCATTGTCGACAGGTCCACCAGCGGTCTGTACACGGGAACATTCCTCCGTCTCCTCGCAAGTCCCAGCGGACGGTGCCTAGGAAGGACAACATGGAGCACAGAGTCAATCAAGCCACAGGTAAGTTCCCACAGCCTGCACAGTACACAAATCTCTCTGGATTGAATGGCTTGTATGAGTGTCGATGTAAGGCCTAGCCATGTGTGACGCAGTAGGAATTAAGCCATGTGGGCCCTTGAAATGGCGGCTGCCTGACCTGTGAAGTGTGACAATGTGAAGTGAGGTCATTGCGCTGGCATGGCACGCTGTGGCGGTAGGCGGTCGGAGACCGCGGCGCAAAGCAGCATTGGTTAACATTGAACCCTGTGGGTTTCAGGAGCCAATGATGATGTGCGCCGGCGGTCGCGGTACGCACCGCCGCGGGCGTGACCGCCATTTTCTCTCTGCTTAATCACACGAGACCTGAGCATTCACAGGAGAGGACCTATACTGCAAGTGCTGCTGTGACCTCGGTCTGGAAGTGACAATGGCTGCTGCGACTGGGGAAAGGGCCCCCGCCTTCAGTTCCGAAGAGTTGGAGAAGCTCGTGGACGGGGTCCTCCCCCAGTATGCGCTACTCTACGGTCCTCCAGACCAACAGGTGAGTATACGGGGGCCAATGCATAGTGGGCAATGCCTGTGATGAGTGGGGTGGATGTACGATGAAGGGGAGGGGAGCGAATTACGAATGCATGGCACGACAGATGAGAGCATGTGCCACATGGCAAGTTTGGGGAGGGGGGCCACTCACATCGAGCATGCAGAAAAGTGATGATGTTTCTTTTCCCCCCCTGTACATGTCACATAGGTCAGCGCCCATCAGAAGATCGATATTTGGCGTGCCATCGCCAAGGACGTCCGGGCCCTGGGGGTCCACAACAGACGGGGCACCCACTGCCGCAAGAGGTGGGAGGACATCCGCCGCGGGAGCAGGAAGACCGCCGAGGCTCTGCTGGGGATGGCCTCCCAACCTAGGAGGGGTGCCAGTCGTACCTTGACCCCCCTGATGTCCCGGATCCTGGCGGTGGCCTACCCCGATTTAGATGGGCGCTTGAGGACATCACAGCAGACACAAGGGGGTGAGTACCAGCACATTCAGCTATATTTGCGTGCAGTGGAGGTGCCTGGGTGGGGAAGGAGGGCTGTGGGTATCCCTAGGCCAGGGCGATTTCTGTAGGCTAGGCCCCTCCGTGAGGTATGGTCCTGTGCCCCCGCCCCCCATCTCTGTAGGGTGCCTAGTAACGCTATTCATGGACCTGTGTATTCTGTGTGGGCAGTTGTCGCCCATAGGCTTGTAGGGCATGTCCCAGTGAATGAGTAGTGTACCCCAAGTGCGTAGCGTAGTGCAGGGGGCTTCTGTGTCTGTCCTCTCCGCCAACGGTGTCCCCAATGCATGCACTCAACTTGTCTTTATTTCTCCACCCCCCCCCAATTTTCTTTGTTTTTCTGTGAATGTGTGCATTAGCATCATCAGGCGGAGGAGTAGTGGCATCGGCGCAAGAGGGAGCTTCATCTCACATGGCCACGGAGGGCCATGCAACGGACTCCGACATGACCAGTGAGACGGAGGGCGAGGGGGGCTCCACCACGGGGACCCGTGCAGACGTCAGTGACACCGACACGTCCTCGGATGGGAGCTCCCTTGCGGTGGCGGAAACATCCGTGCCCACCGAAACTACAGGTACAGCCGCCACCCAGCGCACCAGCTCCGCCCTCCCAGCAGCCCCTCGGCCTTCGGCCCGTGCCCGCACGGCCAGGAAGGCGGCCATCTCCTTCGCCCCAGGCACCTCAGGCCCTGCCCCAGTCACCCCTGCTGCCCACAGTGAGGAGGTCATTGACCTCCTGAGGACCATCATTGTTGGGCAGTCTACCCTTTTGAATGCCATCCAGGGTGTGGAGAGGGAGGTGCATCAAAGCAATGCATACCTGGAGGGCCTTCATTTGGGTCAGGCTGCCCAGCAGCGATCGTTCAACGCTCTGGCCTCAGCACTGACGGCAGCGATTGTCCCTGTCTCCAGCCTCCCTCTTCTAACTCCCTCCACGCAGTCCCACTCCCCTGTTCCTCTGCCTATCCCATCCACACCTACAGACCAGCCTGCACACACCTCAACACCCAAGGGAAGCTCATCCAGACATAAGCACCACAGAACACACAAGCATTCACACAAGCAACATACAGATGCAGACATGCCAACAGCCACTACCTCCTCTGTGTCCCCCACCTCCTCGTCTCCCTCCTCCCTCCCTGTGACGTCTACACTCACACCTGCATGCATACCACCATCAGCCAGTACACCCATCACCAGCACACCCTCCAGCCCAGTCCGCACACGTGCAGTCACCACCCCCACTGCCATGTACACGTCCCCTGTGTCCTCTCCCAGTGTGTCTGTCACCCCCGCTTCCAACCCACACAAACGCAGGCAGGCACCCAACCAACAGCCATCCACCTCACGTCAGCCTCCAGCCCAAGCACCTGCACCCAAAGACACCAGACTTGACTCTCCTACAACCACATCCTCTTCCTCCACTCCCATATCCACTCCAGCTACCCTTCCCATTGCTCCTAAAAAACTATTCCTCTCTAAAGTGAACATCTTTTCCTCACCTGACCCACCCCCTCCATTTCGTAAGAGTTCCAAAAACACCTCAGCCACCACCAGCCCAGCAACTCCCAAGAACGTCGTGCCTGGTTTTTGGAGTCCGCCCTTTCCTTGGGCAGGGACATCGGCCAGCAGCAAAGGCACAGCCAGCCCCCCCCCTGGGAAGAGGAGCAAAAAACTGAAGGGCAGGCGCGAGAGGCCTGATACGCCTGCCCCCAAGGAGGGTAGCCTTGCACCGTCACCTGCCACATCGGGTAAGGGAGCCAAGGGCCACGGAGAGTCTACCAAGGAGGGCAAGGGCAGCAAAGCGCCGAAGGCGGGGAGCAGCCGACCTGGCCATGAGGGCCCCACCAGCCCCATTCCGGGGGTATCGGAGGAGACCCAGGGCCCCAGGACTCCATCACAGGAGGGCCCCGCAACGGAAAGGTCCGATGCTGACTGAGCGGGAAGTATTGGCCAGGTGTGGTTCACTCGAAACACAAGACAGGCACTGCTGAACAGGCCCCGCCGTGAGAAGCACCGCTGAACAGGGCCCCGCCGTGAGAAGCACTGCTGAACAGGGCCCGCCGTGAGAAGCACGAGGCACTCTGCCCACCATGCCTCCTCCATGACCAGTGGACTCTGTAATCCACCTGATGGACTGTGGCTTTGCACTCCCCAGGATGGCACAGTGGGCAATCCACCCACTGTAGAGACTTGAGAGACTGTGGCTTTGCACTCCCGAGGATGGCACAGTGGGCATGGAGGCCCTTCGTGGAACTGGTGTTGTGGACTCATGTGGCTGAGGTGCCCCCCCTTCCCTTCCCCCTGAGGTGCCAGTATTTTATTATTGTGATGCCCCAGCAGTGTTCTCTCCAATGGACTCGATCTCGTGTGTGGGCTTTGCCCATGTGTTGCTGCACATTGGCCCACGGACATTTGAACTTTGCAAAAATGTGCCGGACTTTTGCTACTTGTATATATATAGTTCTAGATGTGTAATAATTCTGTATATATTGCTAAGTTCGCTATACTTCATTATTGCTATAATATAGTTCTATTTTTACAATCATTGCCTTTTGTCTTTGCATTTTTGTTTTGGGGGTGTCACTCTGACTTTTTAATCTGCATTGGTGTGTAGGTATTTCGGTGGGGGTGAGGGTGGGGGTGGGTGTGTGGCGTATGTGTGTACCCGTAACCTTTCCTCCTCCCCCCTCCCCTGTGTCGTAGGTGCAGTACTCACCGTTGTCGCCTGCGGCGACCTTCGTGATCCTGGAAGATGAGCAGGAAGGCAATGGCTGGGAGGATGTGGAGTTCCGGTTCCATGCTGTTCTGATTCCGCGTGGAGAGTGTCGAGGTGAGCGTTTTCCATTGGAAATGTCTGTTTCCGCCGTGTTTTTATCGGCGGGGCTCCCGCCCCGGAAAAGGTGGCGGATTGGTGAGTCGTGATAGGGTGGGCGGTACATTGTCTGCCGCCTGGCTGTTGGCGGTGACCGCCGCGCTGTTTGTTTGTGCCGCCGTGGCGGTCGGAGTGTTAAAGCGGCGGCCTGTGTTGGCGGTTCCCGCCAGGGTCAGAATTCAATTTTTTGGACCGCCAGCCTGTTGGCGGGTTGGCCGCCGCTTTAACACTGACCGCCAGGGTCAGAATGACCCCCATAGTTACTGTACATCATGGTTGCAGTCTATAAACCCTTTGCCCCACCTGAGTGTCACATGAGGGGAGACTCAGGTGGCGCAATTGGCTGCGTCATATCTACCAAGTGTGATGTATATCCTTTTTGTGGCTTAATACCATCTTGTCATTGCCAACCCTCCCTATGCATACATTTGAATGGTAGGGCTTTGCAATGGGTGTTGCAGGGCTCAAGCCACAGTACCACATATGGCAATATACCACTGTGGCAGTCTCATATGTTTCACATACATCTGTGCGGTATTGAAAGCTTGCACCACCCCATGAATGGCATTGCCAGGACACTATGCTGTTATTACCTTTGATAGCTCCTTATGTTGATGTATGTATATGTGTGGTACATTGCACAGCAAACAAGGACCCAGCAGAGTTCAATTTCATCTTCTGTGTGTGGAGGTAGGTGCGCCTTCCTACACACCTAAGATCACCCCCTTAATGCAGCCACCCTTGCACTATGATACAATATATGCAGCATGGTGGCAGTGCAGTTAATTTGACACAGGCACAGGGGTAGACCCCAGGATGGACAGCATGGGTATCATTTTTTGCTGTGTAGATCATTATGTATGTGACAATGCCTGATGGTAAATGAGTTCATGGACATATCCAGTTAACTGGAGTTGAACTTAGGTTAGGGCCTCAAGCTAGTTTGATGGTGATTCTGCAGGTAGTCATACTGGTCCCTCATTACAAGTGCGGCCGTCCTATGACCACCTGACTGCCATTGCCCACATGACCAGCGCAGGTAGTAGTGACAACTGTTTTCAATGGGGAATGCCCCATGGGCCAATGGCCTGGCACTGGCAGGTTTCCAGCGGCTTACAGACTGGCAATGCCACCTGTCTTGTGACACCAGACCAGTATTCCGATCAGCGCCACCCTCCAGGTATGTTCCCACTTTTCCACCAGCCTTTGCATGGCAGTGAAACCCCCATGCAAAGGTGGGTGGTAAGGTGGTGTGGTGTGCTCCTGGGTGCCCCTGCACAGCCCATGCGCCCGGCATGGGCAGAGCAGGGGGTCCCATGCCCTGCCACTTTGCCCTTTCCACTGCCTGATTTGCAGGGCTAAGAGCAGCGTGTCCTGTCACACCCAGTGACTGTCACTGATTCTATTTGATCACACCCAATGCACCCCAAGACTGTCACTGATTCTATTTGATCTATTTGATCTATAAGCAGGCAATATTTAGCACAATGTTGTGCTAAGTGCCCCACAGAGCTACCATCAGCAGAAAGATTTTCCCCCTCCATCCCAACGTGTGACTCATACTGCCAACCACAAAGAGTACAATGCACTGGCAGTCTCACCAACACCAGACTTGCCCATGCACCATCGCCCACCCGTCAATGTGGTTTTATACACCATTATGTTCACAGTTATACATCATGTGTTGTATGTGTGTGTTTATTTCCCTAGTCCTATGTGTCTCACATGGTTGTGTCTGAGTAGTTGTGGGCTCAGTCTGTGTCTGTTGTGACCTACAGTTTACTATCTGAAGTACATTTATTCTGTAGTGGTACATTTCTGATCAGCATCAAGATGTGTGGTTCCACGCTGCACGAGTTTAGTTGCTCTGGGTAGTGGCATGCTTCCTGTGATTCAGGACCACCCTGCTATACCCTCAACACCTGCTCTTATTATTTTTCCCTGCACCCAGGGGGCATCCTCACTGCATGATGGAATGGTGGCTGCTTTATGTGGATGTGTTGCTAATGTGCAGTGTGGTGGTGGTACGGGAACATGTCTGGGTACTGATGGGACGATTGCAATGAATTGTGTGCTGTAAGATGCCACACACATGTGTTTGGGCAATGAGGCAAGGCAGTTGCAAGGTGTTACTGCAAGGGACACCACCATGATGTAACCCCACGAATGGTATTGACTGACCTCCTAGTCTCTGATGTCTTGGTCGTGTTGGTAGGGTTAATTTGACTATATGTGAGGGATATTGTGATGACACAACCAGAGGCACAGTCATTAAGGCATGCCATCCATCTCATGTGCTGCATATGTACATGTAGGTATTTAGCCCTGGTGACTGACATATGTCCATTGTGTATGTGTTGCGGTGCATGGCACTACCAAGGCGTAGGTACATGTGTAACTTACATCAACATGGGCGCAACTTGCTTCAGGTGCAATGTGTCTCTCTGTGCTCCTTCGACATGCATTGAGTGTGTCCTATGTGCCTCCACCTTCTTGCACTTAACAAGTTAGCATTACTTTCCCCCATGTGACTTACCCTGCATTTGTGGTGTTTCCTGGTAGTCTGCACTGTCCTGTCCTGCGATTCCAGTGACCAGTTCCTCCAGGATGACCGCTTCAACCATTGCCTCCATCTTGTTGAGGGCCTCTTGTGGTGCTGGACTACCACCTCCAATTTGTAGTGCTACTTTCCTGTTCCTTGCCATTTTTTCCTTTGTCCTTCTCTTGCAGTCATGCCAGCGTTTCTTGCACTTAGTTACAGTTCTCCTCACCTCTGCAACACTGTTAATCTTGTCTACTACCTGCTGCCACATTGTCTCTCTCCTGCCAATTGGCAATTTGGAGGTGATGAAGAGTTGATGTTGATGCTCTATCACGTCTCCCACTTTTATTTTGTGCTCCTCTGCACTGAAACAACACTTTCTCTTTTTCCTCTCTACCCTGGGTCTTGTCTGTGTCCTCCTGGCTGGTTCCTGGTAGATTGGGGTCACCCTGGGGTCTCTTCTGGCTTCTTAGTTACATTTTGCCTCTCCTTTGCACTGTTTTTCCGTTAGCGTCTGTATTTGACGCTAATGCGGGTAAAAATAGTGCATTTCCGTTTAGCGACATGTTTACCTGTCATAAAACAGGTTAGAGTCATTTTTCCAGCATTAAGGTCATTTTGCCTAACGACAAGGCGCAATGGTTAATGTAATTTTTTTTTACTCTAACCTACTTTTAGCACCACCCAGTGCCATAGTATAAATGTGACCCCCCGGGTGGCGTTAAAAAATGGCGCTAGTCAGTGCTCAACGTTTTGACGCAAAACTGCATTAGCGCAGTTTTGTGTCAAAAGTATAAATATGGGCCTAAGATTCTCTCTTTGGTCTAGCAAGATGTAATTAATTCAGTTAAAGTGTCTCATTTCAGTTTTTGAGTAGATAAACCTTTTAGAAAACTATTCCCAAGTAACATGTGCATTACCATCCTCTCTGAAGACATTAATAAGCATTTGGTCCACATATGTAATAAACCTGTGGAATTGCTGGTTCTTGTCCATTCAACATAAATGTCCATTTACTCTGGAAACGAAACACATCCCTACATTCACTTGTTCCCACAAATAAAGTATCCGTTCTAGACTTTGGCCTATATACACAAAGATTCCCTACATGTTGTGCATCCAAAGCTAATTTCCCTTGTGTTTTGATTTCACTAAATGCATAATCATTGCTAAATGTCCTTTTCACTAAGCCCTTATCTAATTTCTCCTTCAATGCCTTTCTCCTGTCATCAGTTTGATCTAAGAAACTCTTTTCTACTGGTGTAAGCAAGCATGTTAAATTATTCCTGTATGCGTAAGCTGTGCCAAATGTCAATGTAGGTTCAAAGAAACCTCTCAGGAATTCTATGTTATTTTCCTTAGCCACTCTACTCAGATACTTTATAATGGGAACAAACAAAAATACCAAATCATTATTTGAATAAAAATACAGGATATATTATTGGTTGTAGAACCTTGTTAATAAAAGACTGCAACTAATTCCAAAAGTTAGTGGCAAACTATGACAGGTTATCCCTTCCTCGACTGTCGAAGGAATTGGCGTGCAAACATAACACTGTCTCACATCCATAGTCTCAACATACTCATGCAATAAGCAATAGAAAACATTAGAAGAAAGATCTCCTTGTGGATTGTCTATGTGTAAATATTTCTCATCCCTTTCAAACTTGTCTAGCTCTGTAGGTGTAGTAGTAGTTTTTAAAGCAGAGGTATGATTAGCTACAGCTGTATTGATAAAGCACACACTCACAATCAATAGCAAACATACTATCCTGCACACAATAGCTAGGCCAATACATATGTATTTATAACACCTATTCTTTCTAATCATCTTTGATAAAGAAATGTTATTGTTTTTGCAGAAAAGCAGGTGAATACACAATATAAAACAAAACAAAACAAAACAGGTCACATCCCGTACCCCCGAGCAAGCTATCATGTAGCACTGTACATCCAATATGTATATATTTTTTTTTTTGCACAAACACATTCTGGATAACAATTAGCTCTTTCTTTGACCAGCCGCCCCACAGCTGGCCGTTCATGGCCTGTGCGCGGACCCAGTGCCCCAAGTGGTCTCCCACTTCCCCCACACTTTCTTGTATTTGTTCGGACATCCCCTTGCTTCATATACAAGTATCTCTCGCTGGGCACACCAGTCCACTCCCTGTCGCCAACTGGCCAACGTCAGTGCTGCCTTCGCTTTCCAGTCTGCCATAATGTCTCTTTTGGCCACCAAACAAGCCACCCCCAGGAAGATCTGATCAGCTCTTCTAGATCCCACTCCCTCCATGACCCCCAGCAAAAGTGGCAATGGGGCTGCAGCTACTTCCTCCTGTAAGACCCTGGAGATCTCGGTAGGCACTGCTCTCCAATAAGCAGCAATGATCAGACAGGACCACACCATATGGTAGAAATCGGCACCAGGGCCAGAGAATCGGGTGCAGTCAGCGTGGGGCCTGAGGCCAGCCCCATGTAACCTAGTGGGTGTGAGGTATGCTGTGTGCAAGTAATATGTCTATAACACCCGAAAGCGGGTGGTCAGAGCCAGGGCCCATCAATGCCTCTTTCCAGTCCTCATCCTCCATGGGACCCAGCCACTCCTCCCACCTCTGACGGAGCCTGTTCAGCGGTTGAGCGGTGTTGGTTATCAGGGAGTGGTAGATCTGCGACACTCCCCCCCCTGCCCAGACCCCCATCAACACTTTCGCCTCCATGGGACTGAACTCAGGAATGATCTCCCCAGCCCGGACGTGCACATGCAGCGCATGTCGGAGTTGCAGGTACCTGTGGAAATGGGTCTTATTAAGTGAAAAGAGCCGCTGAAGCTCCTCAAAGGATCGCATGTGCAACCCCTCCCAAACATCACCAAGCAGGGAGATTCCTATGAGGTCCCATCTTTGAAATCCCTTCAAAGCCGAAACCTCGGCCAACCACCCGTGCTATAACAGTGTCTGCTGGGTGAAACGGCCCCACTAACCCGATACCTTCTGGGCCTCCTGCCAGCCCATCAAAACTACCCTAATCACTTCTGGGAGTACGCTGGGGATGGGGCGGCCATTGAGCGTCTCAATTACCTTGGGGTAACCCATCGTCTGGAGTTCCAGTTGGTATGCCGGGTCCGACCAGCCTTCCTCCATCCAGTCATTTATCACCAGTAGGAACAGTGCGAGATAGTAATAGTAGATGTTAGACATCCCCAGTCCGCGTTCATATACATCTCTCTGGCAAGTGCCAAGGGCTAGTCTGGTCTGGGTACCGTACCACAGAAACTGTCACACCACTGCGTCCATCTCTCTGAACCACCTCCGAGGTATTGGGTAAGGGAAATTCTGCATCAGATAAAGGAAGCTGGGGAGGATCATCATTTTATAGAGTGCAATTCTGCCTAGCAGGTTAAGGGGCAGGGGCTGCCAGCGCTGAAGATCCTTCCTGATCCGCTGGGTAAGTGGGGAGACATTAAGTGCCCAGGCCAACTCTGGCAACAAGGCCACCTGTACGCCCAAGTATTTAAAGCTGTTACGTCTGACAGGGCTGTCCTGCTGCCAGTCCACACAATCTCTGGAAGAGTGCAGAGGCATCAGCAGGGATTTGCTAGGATTGAGAGTCAAGCCGGAGGCCTCGGAGAACAGACCCAGGATCTGTAGTGTCCGGGGACCGCTGCGGGCAGGGTTAGCCAGATAAACAAGCACATCGTCTGCGTATAATGCCATGCGGTCCTCCCGCCCCGCCGGCCAAGACCATCCATGTATTAGGGGGTCCTCCCTCAGTAACTTCGCCAAGGGTTCTATTGCCAGTGCAAAGAGTAACAGAGACAGAGGACACCCCTGGTGGGTGCCCCAACAAATGGGGAACAGGTCTGAGATCACCCCATTCACCTGCACTCGTGCAGTTGGATTGGAGCATAAGAGTTTCACCAGGCCGCGAAACCTGGATCCAAGCCCATTGCTCAACAATACGTGGTCTAGATGAATCCAGTCCACAGTATCGAAGGCCTTCTCGAAGTCCAGTAGGAGGAGTGCCAATGAAGAGGTCAGGACGCCACGGTGAGCCAATGCTACATGTAGGCTCCTTGTGCTTCGTGTGGGCATGAACCCACATTGATCTGGGTGAATCAGCGAGGGAAGCACCCCCTTCAATCTGGTTGCAAGGATTGTGGACAATATCTTAATCTTGGTATTGAGAAGGGAAATAGGGCGGTAGGCAGAGCAATACCGCAATGGGGGTTGAGTCTTGGGAAGCGCCACTATGGTGGCCTGATCGATGCCCGAGGGAAAGCCGCCTTTCTTTTCGGCCACTTCATACATAGCGAGCAAGTGGGGAACTAGGATATTGCCAAATTTACCATATAGCTCTGCTGGGAAGCTGTCCGGACCTGGCATCTTACCCGGTGATAGCTTCGCAATCGCATCCCCAACCTCTTCGAGGCTAATGGCCTCATCCAGATTGCACCTTGCCAACTGTGAAATCCTTGCGAGAACAACATCTCCCAGTAGTGGGGGCTTCTTTTCTGATTGTGGCCGGGGACGCTCTGCGTAAAGTTGTGCATAATAGGAGGCAAAGCTCTGTGCAATTTCGCCTGGTGTTTTGGAAAGAGCTTCTGATTCGTCAACTATTTCAGGAATAACTCTATTTGCCAGCAGCCATGCAGGAGATTCCCATTTTTGTCCCCCCACCTGTACACCGGGCTGTCGAAATACTGGGTAAATTGATCTTTCACTGCTTGGGTATAATCTCTATCTTGGAGATGCCAGGCATTTAGATGCCACATTGGGCGCCGGGTGGGGTCAATACCACCCAAACAGATTTGCAACGGTGCATGATCTGAGACCCCATGTGGTAATATCTCTGCCCCAGTAACACTGGCTGAGTCTAGTGCAGGCATGAAGATGAGTTCAATCCTAGCATGTGTATGGTGTGCCGCCGAAGTATGGTTGTATTGTCAATCAATCAATCAAAAAAATTTGTAGAGTGCGCTACTCAGCCGTGAGGGTCTCAAGGCGCTGGGGGTGGGAGGAAAGTCAGGGGGGGGGGGTGGGGGGGTCACTGATCGAACAACCATGTCTTGAGGTTCTTTCTGAAAACCAGGAGGTCTTTGGTTTGCGAAGGTCGGTGGGGAGGGAGTTCCAGGTTTTAGGGGTGAGGTAAGAGAAAGACCTGCCTCCTGTGGTGGTGCGTTGGATGCGGGGGACTGTGACTAGGGCGAGGTCGGCTTATCGGAGGTTGCGTGTGGGAGTGTGGAAGTTAACTCTTTTGTTGAGGTAGGTTGGGCCAGTGTTGTGGAGGGATTTGTGTGCGTGGATGAGGATCTTGAATGTGATTCTCTTGTCTATGGGAAGCCAGTGAAGGGATTTGAGGTGTGGTGAGATTCGTTCGTGGCGGGGAGACCCAGGACGAGGTGTGCGGCTGTGTTCTGGATTCTCTGGAGCTTGCTTTTGAGTTTGAGTGTGGTGCCGGCGTAGAGCGCGTTACCGTAGTCCAGTCTGCTGCTGATGAGTGCGTGGGTGACTGTCTTTCTGGTTTCTGGGAGAATCCATTTGAAGGATTTTTTTAGAGTGCGGACTGTGTGGAAGCAGGAGGAGGTCAGAGCATTGATTTGCTGTGTCATTGAGAGGGAGGGATCAAAGATGATGCCGAGGTTGCATGCGTGGTTTGCGGGGGTGGGTGCGGGGCCTAGGGCAGTGGGCCACTAGGAGTCGTCCCATGTGGTTTTGTTGGGGTTGAGATCTGGGGTGCCATAATCGCCATATCTCGCACAGGCCAAGGCTTTCAGCCCAGCGACTCAGCCCGACCCCCGATAAGAGTGACTTGCGGACACAGGATCGGAGACATCTAGCTTGGGGTCTAAAACAGAGTTGAAGTCTCCGCCCAGCAGTGTCAGCCCCGGTGGGAGCCTTGCGGATCTGAATGGGTATTAGTGATCACTATGGGCAGGGAACGGTGTAGCAAAACTGCCACCCCCTGGTGCCCCTGGAAAACCCTGCATGGTAGACCTTGTTGTATCCCCCCTGTGTGAGCATGGGGCATTTAGTGCCTAGCAGGTGAGTCTCCTAGAGCAGAACCACGGAAGCGGCATACCTGCGAAGAGTATTAAAAACCGCGGATCTCTTGATCTTGTCCAGAAGCCCGTTCACGTTCCACGAAAGGACTTTTGTCAATGAGAGCTGCGCTTGGGGTACATCAATGAAGTTATGTGTTGCATGCCCGCCAGTGGGCCCAGGAGTGACCACGCAAAGATGAAAGAAAAGGTAAAGTAACAACAAGAGAACCATATTGAAACATCACAATGTGGTATCCTAAGTAACTCCCTTCCCCCCAACAACCCTCCACCCCATACTTCTACCCCTGAAGCATCTGTCGCCCAACAACCCAACCAGAACCTGAAAACCAAATGAGCTATCGTTGGTGTGGAGTGGTGGACCCCTCCATTCAGACGCATCATCTGCACTTTGTAATTAAGCCCCCGCTTGTCCGCACCAGCCAGGTCCATGCAAAGTGTGTCCTCTGGTGAGTAGATCAGATAGAGGCCACATTGCCACCTGTCAGCCGAGCGCAGGAGTCAGGCTAAGACAATCCTCCCCCTCTGCTTGTGCAGACCCCTGGACCACGGGGTGTCCATGGAAGTCTCTCTTATGTCTGGTGACCGGATCACGGCCCGAGTCCTCTCCCATGGGGCTGCTTGGAGCCCCCCGCTTCCCGCAACGGGACCTAGTATGTCTGCGTCCTCTTCGTGCGCATGCTGGGGCAATGGGGCCACCACCGGGGGAACCCGCCGCAGTACAGGGAGGCGCCTCCGAGCCATGCCACCCTCCTCAGTCAGCCAGTCCCATGCTGCCTCCAGGGGCTAAAAAAAAAAAGGACTTCTCACCCATGAGGACTTTCAGGCAGGCCGGGAAGAGGAGCATATATGTGAGTTGCATCGCCCTGAGTTTTTGCTTGACATTTTAGTATGAGCAGCGCTGGGCCTGGACCACACGAGTATATTCTGGGAATACCAGGATCTTGTCTCGCTCCTCTGAGGATGATATCAGGGTCCTTAAACTTCAGGAAGCGGCGATCATTGGTCTCTTTGAGACACCAGGCGGGGGCCGAGGTGCAAGCGCTCTGTGCGCCCGCTCGATTGCAAACCAGGGGGAGAGACGTTGCTCTGGTATCCAGGATCGAATCCAGGTCTCAAGAAATTCAACCGCCCGGTTTGCCTCCGCACCTTCTGGAAAGCCAACGAAGCGCAGGTTGTTGTCCAGTCTCTTTTTCCAGACCTTTTAAAAAATTCAGCAATCTGTCAAAATCGGTTTAGCAGCTTGTCAAAATCAGGTTTTTGCTTCAAAGTCTTTTTAGGTTACTTTCGGTGTCTATTTCCAGTTCATTGACCAATTTCCTGTGCCAAAACATTGACCTGGTATCTCACAATCAAAACAAAATCACTAGTTGTGACATATGCCCATTCGGGACCTGCATATCTTCGACTTGCAATTCGCTTTCTTTTCAGCCTTCAATCTCCATTTAAATCTCCATCACTCAAATCTTCCTTTCTTGTGGTGTCTACTTCTTCTTCTATTGTTGATACTGTAATTTATTCTTTTCTCTTAGCTTGTGATTTTGGCCACTTATCTCCTTTCAGTGGAGCCTTTGTTAATGCTCTTTTCAATGTTGAACTTTCAGCTTCTTTTTCTTCTGCAGCATTTCAACTTGAGGTACTTGTGAGTTCTTTTGGAGGAATCAGATCGGGTTGACTTTGATCAAACTCAACTCCTTCCACCGGGTCTGTAGGTTGCTCTACATGGTTTTCAAGCATGTCTTCTTTTGGGAGAGCCCTCTTCTGGCTAGACTCTCCTGCTACCTCAGGTAAGGTTGGTTCAATGTCACACTCCTGTAGATCCTCCATTTTGTCTCTTACAGGTTTACCTGGATTGTTTTCAGTCTGCTCAAAGTCTGTCTCTGATTCTCCAGCTGCTTCCTTCTCTGTTTCTGGTGTTTGTCTGGATGCTGTTGGTACTCTCAACAACTCTTCTTCATTGTCTAAAGGACTGGGTACTTTCGGAGTATGGCTGGCATCAATCCAGTTCAGGACTCCTGTGCAATTCACAGCAGTAGTTGTAACCAGTACTACTTGGTGAGGACCCTTCCACCGAGGCTCCAAAACAAGTCTTCCTCAAGTGTTTTCTGATCACAACCCAGTCTCCTGATTTCAGGTTGTGGCTTTGATCTTGAGATGGCTGCACAGTGGTGGCCTCTACCTGATGAGAGAAAGAGTGAACCACATCAGACAGACCCTTGCAGTAGTCCAACACCATATCATCTGTTACGCTGATAGGAGCATTGGCAGGAACCGCTGGCTACGTCATTGCTCTGCCCATGAGGATTTCATGTGGTGACAGTCCAGTCTTCCTGTCGGGGGTGTATCTCATACTCATCAGAACTAGCGGTGGTGCGTCGGGCCACTTCATATTTGTGGAGGCACACAGCTTTGCAAGTCATGACTTCAGAGTATCATTCATTTGCTCTACAAGTCCTGATGCTTTAGGGCAGTAACTACAGTGCAACTTCTGCTCATTGTTTAAAGCTGAAAATAGCCAGGTAGTGCTGCTGGGTCCAAAGTATCTGAAAAATATGCTACCGGGCAATTTACAACACCATGGACTTGAGTCAAAACAGACAAGGAACACGCATCACGCTCATGACAAAACAACATGAAGGGTTTTGTCTAGTCAGGCATTCCCAAAGCCGGGGCTTTGCACAGACTCTCTCTCAATTCAGTAAAAGCTTTCATACAGGCTTGGTCTAACTCTATGGGATCAGTAACTTCTTTGTGAGTCAGCTTCTGCCATGGCTTTGAAATGACTGAAAAGTTGGGAATCCACTGGCAACAGTAGCTCATCATTCTGAGAAACATTCTGACATCTCTATGCGTGACAGGGAAATTCATCTGTAATATAGCTGTAATCCTCTCCCTGGAAATTTCCCTAGCTCCTTTTTCTATTTGGTATCCTAAATACTTTACTTCTTTTTCTGTCAATACTGTAATTTAGCCGGGGACACTTTGGCCCTCATAACAACCCTGGCGGTCAGTGATAAAGCGGCTGTAATACCGCCAACATGGTGGCGGAAAAAAAAAGTAATTATGACCACAGCGGAAAACACTCAGACAGACAGCCACTTTGACACACCGACCTCCATGGCTGTATCAACAAGCACCACTGCAGTAACCGCCAACCACCAACAGCCAGGCGGAAAACAATGTACCGTCCACTGTATTATGATATGCCTACTGCCACCTTTTCTGCAGCAGTACCAACAACATCAAAAGCACGGCGGAAACAGAACACAGAAGTCAAAGGACTCACCTCTGGAGACTCAGGGAACAACCAACACGCCATGGAGCCCAAGTTGCACATTTTTCCGATTGCTCGTCTACCTTTCCCAGCATTATGAACATCAACGCCGGCGAGGATGAACACGGTAGGTACTGCCGCCTAGCACACAAGGGAGGGGGGAGGAAAAAGAGAGTAACACACACACACACGCAACACACAACACCCCCACCCCCAACACCATACACACAACCAGATGCAGTAACATTACATATCCATCCCGTACCCCTCAGGAATAATGCAAGGACAAAAAGACTGGAAGAAAGTGAGTGTAATACGATAAAATAACATGAATAAGTTCATCAAAATACAAACATATTTACATATTTACAAATGGAGGTACACTGCCCAGTCCTCAATGTCAGTGAGCCACAGGGCCACATCACATACTCCAAGGCCCCACCTCACTCCTGCAACAACACGGAGAGAACCCTGCAGGGGCATCAGGTCGAAAATACACAGGCACCTCATGGGGACGGGGAATGGGGAATGGGGAATGGGGGGGCACCTCAGCCGGAAGATGGTACAATGCCACTGGTACTGGAGGGGGCTACATGCCCTGTGCGATGTCCTGGGGAGTGCAAGGCCACAGTCTCTCAAGTGGGTGGTTTGCCCACTGCTTGGTCCTGGGGAGTGCAAGGCACAGTCTCCCAAGTGGGTGGTTTGCCCACTGCTTGCTCATGGGGAGTGCAAGTCCACAGTCTCTCAAGTGGGTGGTTTGCCCACTGCTTGGTCCTGGGGAATGCAAGGCCACAGTCTCTCAAGTGGGTGTTTTGCCCACTGCTTGGTCCTGGGGAGTGCAAGGCCACAGTCTCTAAAGTGGGTGGTTTGCCCACTGCTTGGACCTGGGGAGTGCAAGGCCGCAGTCTGTCAAGTGGGTGGCTTCGTCCACTGGTTCTGGAGGGGGCATTGTGCCCAGTGTGCTTCATCCTGAGAAGGATGGGTTGGGTGGATGGCTTCTTCCACTTGTTCTGGAGGGGGCATTGTGCCCAGTGTGCTTCATCCTGGGAAGGATGGGGTGAGTGAATGGCTTCTTCCACTGGTTCTGGAGGGGGCCTTGTGCCCAGTGTGCTTCATCCTGGGAAGGATGGGGTGAGTGGATGGCTTCTTCCACTGGTTCTGGAGGGGGCATTGTGCCCTGTGATGCAGATCTTAGAGAGTGCAAGGTCACAGTCTCTCACATGGGTGTCACACCTACAGGAATTGCAGTGTCCAGGACGCACTACAGCCCATGGAGGTGGCAGTGGTGGGGCTGGTGTTGGGGCTGGCAGTGGTAGGGGTTGGCTCCAGCCCTTCCCCTGCAGCCTCGCGGACGGCTGCCCACTGGGGCTGCTGCTGCTGGCAGTGGTGCTGGTGGCGGTGCTGGCAGTGGTGGGGGAAGGTTCCAGTCCTTCCCCTGAAGCCTCGGACGACAGAATCGCCACAGTTGGTGGTGGGGACTCAGAATGAGTCCCAGCACCAGGTCTCCTATCCTTCCTGCCTGCAGGTACAGGCCCCTTGCCCTTCCCTTTCGCAGCTGGTGGTTCCTCCTTACCCTTCCTTGATGCACCTGGTGCAGGCACACTTTCAGTGCTGCTGGCTGGTTCCCGGGATCCTCTCCCACCTGCAGTAGCTGTCAACACTACTGTGGTCATGGACTGGGTGGCTGAGGTGCTCTCCTGGGTTCTGACCACCCTGGCCCGACGTGAAGGACAGGGGGGAGGGGTAGGGAAGAGGTCAGTGTAGGAGAGAAAAAGCTTCTTAGGGACATTGGGGAGGGAAGAGGGTGAAGGTTTGGGAGTGGAGGAAGAGGAAGTGGTTGTAGGAGGTGTCTGCTGTGTTTGGGTGCAGGTGCATGGGCTTGATGCTGTTGTGAGGTGGATGGCTGTTGGGTGTCTGAGTGCTTACGTTTGTGTACTTTGGGAGGAGGGGGCACAGACACAGTGGGAGAGGACACAGGGGACGTGTGCATGGATGTGGGGGTAGTGACTGCCAGTGAGGGGTGTGTAGTGATAGGCGTGCTGGTGATGGAGGTAGTGGATGAGGATGTAGTGCATGCAGGTGTCAGTGGAGACGCTACTGGGAGGGAGGTGGATAGTGAGGAGGAGGGGGACACAATGGAGGCAATGGATGTTGGTATGTCTGCATCTGGATGGTGTTTGTGTGAGTGCCTGTGGGATGATGTGTGGTGCTTGTGTTTGCCTGAACCACTCCTGTGTGTTGTCCTGTGCGCATGCTGGTCTGCCTGTGTGCTTGGGATAGGTTGGGTTTGATGGGAATGGGATTGGGTAGAGGAAGCTGGAGGGGGGGAGGCTAGAAACAGGTACAATGGCTGCCATCAGAGAGGAGGCCAGAGCCTAGATTGATCTCTGTTGGGCCGCCATGCCAGAGTGAATGCCCTCCAGGAATGCATGCGTTTGTTGCAAATGAGCTGCATGCCCCTGAATGGCATTCACAATGGTTGACTGCCCAACAGAGATGGATCACAGGAGGT
Source organism: Pleurodeles waltl (assembly GCF_031143425.1). NCBI lineage: Eukaryota > Metazoa > Chordata > Amphibia > Caudata > Salamandridae > Pleurodeles > Pleurodeles waltl. Next base: position 158,577,471 of record NC_090443.1, read on the forward strand.
CAATAGCCTCCTCACTCAGGGCAGCAGGGCTAACTGGGGCAGACCTGAGGTGCCTGGGGTGAAGGAGATGCCCACCCTCCTGGGTGAGCGGGCACAGGAAAACACTATGAGGGTCTGCTGGGAGGAGCTGTGCTGGTACAGGAGTGGCAGCTGTACCTGTAGTTGGGGTGGCCACAGAGGTGTCCGTCACCACCAGGGAGCTTCCATCGGAGGAGGTATCACTGTCCGACCTGTCCCCTCCTGTCCCCGCCGGGGTGCTCCCCTCGCCCTCCATCTCACCGGTGCCCTCACCGTAGGTGGATTCAGCCTCCTGGGCCATGTGTGATGCAGCTCCCTCTGTTGCCGGTGCCTCAGCTCCTCCGACAGATGATGCTAATGCACAGAAGGACAGGGTGACAAAACAAAAAGGGGGGGAAGAGACAAAGGATACACTTGGTCAGTGGCTGCTCCAACACCCCCGTTGGCGTACATAACACACACACACACAGGGAACAGTCCTACGCTTTAGGCAATGCACTAGCAGTCACAATGCTAGTCACCAGGCCATGGACACTAATACCTAATGCCAATAACAGCATACCTGAGACCCACACACCCCTGCCCAGTAGTGGATGCCTACTAGCTTGGTTGGAGGTGGTTCACATCACACCCTACCCAACATGGGACCTACCCTGCAATGTGTGGCCTGGCCTAGGGGAACCCACAGGCCCACATCCCCCACCCGGAGACCACCCCACCACACGCAATTAGTATATTGGGAAACTGTAGTCCCCCCTTGTGGCTGCTGTGATGCCCCCAAGCGCCCATCCAGCTCTGGCTAGGCCACCACCAGAATGCAGGCCATCAGGGGGGTCAGGGTTCAACGGGCACCCCTTCCTCATTGGGAGGCCATCCCCAGCTGGGCCTCTGCTGTCTTTCTTGCCCAGCATCTCAGGTCCTTCCACCGTATGCGACAGTGGGTGTTCTGCCTGCCATAGACCCCCAGGGTCCGCACATCCTTGGCGATGGCACGCCATATACCCTTTTTCTGATGGGCGCTGACCTGCAGAAATATACACGTAGCAAAAGGTATCAGTCAGACCGTCCGGCCAGTTGCACTCATGTCCCACCATAGCCCTCCTATCCCCTTACGCACAGACATTGCCCACCATACATGCAACACGCAGCCCAGGGCCCTTCCACCAACACCCCCTACACGAGGACCTCACACACAGCAGTCCTGGCATTCATGTCCCATGCATCCTACTCACAGTGTACTCAGGTTCTGGAGGCCCATACAGCAATTGGTACTGGGGTAGGACCCCATCCACCAGACTCTCCAACTCAGCAGCGGTGAAGGCAGGGGCCCTTTCCCCGGTGACACGAGCCATGGTCGGTTCCAGACACAGGTCACAGCAGCGCTTCCAATGTAGGTCCCCTCCTGTTGAAGTTCAGGTAGCAAGTGGGTGAACAGATAGAAAATGGCGATCCAATGAGGAGTTGCACAGCGGTTTTCGACCGCCTCCCGCAACAGCACACAACGTCAGCGGAATTACCTCATCTCCACATGTCCCTCTATACAGGACAGGCGGGCTTCATTTCAGGGGGGGGCAGGCTATGGCAACTAACTGCATCACAGTACATGTAGGCACCATTTGGGCCTATACAACACTATTGAGTTACAGGCACAACATGCAATGCAGTGTAGTATTTGGAAATATGGAATACTGACCAGCTATTCACCATTTGCCCTCTAGATTGCAACCACTGCGGATGAATAGGAGATGGAGACATCCCTCCCGTGTACAGGCCCATGGTGGACTTGGCAACAAAGAATGACAGGCACATTATCCTTACCTATAGACTGGTCAGGCCAACAATCACAGGGCTGTGTGCCCAATTGGAAGCTGACCTGATATCCTCTATCCGTCAGCCCAGGAATCCCCCCTCTTGTGCAAGTCCTATCTGTGCTCCATTTCCTGGCAAGTGTCTCCTTCCGTGTGACAATGGGATTGGCAGCAGGAATGTCTCAGCCAAAGTTTAAGTGCTAATGATTAGAGGGGGATGTGCAATGGGCTGGGGTGATGATGGAGGAAAGTCCAGGATAGAGTCCCGTCAATTTGTATCACAGGTGCATTGTCCAAGGGGACATAGGAAGGGGAGCAATGGCAGTTCAACGTGGACAGGGTGACAGAGTGGGACACAAGGGTGACATTCAGGAGTCTTATTTCCTGGCAGGGGTCTTGGCAATGTTCTCTGGCTTCTGCCTGGATTTCAGGGACCGTTTGCGGGGTGGTTCTCCTTCTGCAGGGGGTGGGGTGCTGGTGGCCTGTGTGGCAGGGCCTCCTGTCCACTAGCGGCAGCGGAGGTGGAAGGCTGTTCATCTGTTTGGCTACTGTCAATGGCCCGGTGGTGTTCCACTGCCTCCGTCATGGTGTTGGCCATGTCTGCCAGCACCTCTGAAATGGTGACCAGGATGGTGTTAATGGACTTCAAGTCCTCCCTGATCCCCAGGTACTGTCACTCCTGCAGCCGCTGGGCCTCCTGCAACTTGTCCGGTATCTGGCCCATCGTCTCCTGGGAATGGTGATATGCTCCCAGGTGTTCCCTTGGCCTGTCCTCTCCCTGTCGCACAGCAGTCCTCCCAGCTTCCCTGTTGTCCTGTGCCTCTGTCCCCCTTAACCGTGTGCCCACTGCCACTGACCCCTGATTATCCTGTGTTTGTGGGGTGACCTGGTGTCCCTGTAGTGGTGGACACACTGCTGATTGACGTGGCTGGGGACAGAGGTATGAGCCTGCTGTGTGGGTACTATGGTGGTGTTTCCTGAGGGGGCAGGCTCTGTGGTGGTATGGGACTGTGCCTGGGTTACTGACTGTCCGGAGATCCCTGATGGGCCAGGTTGGTCATCCTGATCCAGGCGTCCAGAACTGCTGTCATCACTGTGGGCCTCTTCTGGGGGTGGGGGGGCTGGATGTTGCTGGCACCTTCTCTCCGGTAACGTTGGGTGGGGGACCTGTGGGGATGTAAATGCAGTGTTATTGTTTCTGTGTGTGTCATCTTGGGCATGGGGGTGTTGCCCTGTATGGTTGTTATTGCACTGCCAGCTTTGCCTTGTGTGAGTAGTGATTTTGTGGGCTAGGTGATCCTCTCTAATGTGCATGCTTTAGTGATGGGTGTCCATGCAGGTCTACGAGGTGTGTCCATGCATTGGTGTTGCATGCAGGGCTTGGTATTGGGATGAGTGGCTTGTGATAAGGGCAGTTAACACTCATGTCAGCACTATGGACAACATTGGCTGTGACATTCCTGCTGCCAAGCCCACTGTCACTTGGAAAGAACCAGTTGCCAGGAAATGGAGCACTGAAAGAACTTGCACAAAAGAGGGGATCCCAGTGGGGTGACTGATAGCAGATATCAGGTCAGGCTGCAACTGGGCACATAGCTCTGAGATTGTGCCCCTGTCAAGTCTATAGGTGAGGATGATGTGCCTGTCCTCTATTGTTGTTAAGTCTACCAGTGGTCTGCATACGGGGGGTAGGTCTCCATCTCCTATTCATCCGCATCGGTAGCAATCTATGGAGCAAATGAGTCAGGAGCCAGTCACAAACTGAAGAATGGGGCTACAACATAAATTTGCATGCTGTGAACTTGTAATGGGTAACTGTGAATTGTCCAGTATGTCCAAATTTCACAAGTGATGCAGCAAATGTCCCGGGTCTGCCACCCCCCGAAATGGCATCCACCTGTCCTGTGTGAAGGGACAGGTGGAAGTGAGGTAATTCCGCTGAAGTGTGGCATTGCGGGAGGCGATTAATTAATAACATTGGGCCCTATGGGGTACAGTGGCCAATGGTGATCTACGCCAGCGGTGACGGTATGCACTGCCGCGGACGTGACCGCCATTTTCTATCTCATCCCTCACTTGCTACCTGATCTTCAATAGGAGAGGACCTACACTGGATGTGCTGCTGTGACCTGTGTCTGGAACCTACCATGGCCCGTGTGATTGGGGAAAGAGCCCCTGCCTTCACTTCAGAGGAGTTGGAGAGACTGAGGGATGGGGTCCTACCCCAGTACGGACTGCTGTATGGGCCTCCAGACCAATAGGAGGGTACACTGTGGGCACGATGCATGTGGCATGAATCCATGGAGTTGTGTGTGTGAAGGCCTTGTGTAAGATTGGTGGGTGGATGGCCCTGGGTGGCATATTGGTTGTATGCTGGGCCATGTTTGTGGAAATGGTGATGTAAAGGGGTATTGTGGGTCATAAGTGTAACGGGCAGGACTGTTTGACTAATACTATTTTCCGGTGTGTATTTCCTCTGCAGGTCAGCGCCCATCAAAAGAAGGGTTTATGGCGTGCCATCGCTAAGGACTTACGGACACTGGGGGTCTATGGCAGCGGAGCACCCACTGTCGCAAACGGTGGGAGGACCTGAGACGCTGGGCATGGAAGACTGTGGTGGCCCAGCTGGGGATGGTCTCCCAACGAGGAAGGGGTGCCCGTCGAACCCTGACCCCCCTGATGGCCCGCATACTCGCAGTGGCCTATCCTGAGCTGGATGGGTGCTTGAGGGCATCACAGCAACCACAAGGGGGTGAGTACAGTGCCCATTATTACAACTTACGCATGGTAGGGTGATATCCGGGTGGGGGATGTGTGTCAGTGGGTGTCCATAGGCCAGGCCTGCCATTGAGGCATAAGTCCCCTGGTGGCTAGGGTTCTGAATGTATAATCCTGCTATCTAGCTCTTAGGCATCCACTCCTGGTCAGGGCTGCGTGGGTCCCAAATGTGCTGCATTTGCCAGTGTGTGTCTCTCCCCATGCCTTGGTGGCTAGCAATATCACTGGTAGTGCTATAGCATATTGCGTAGGCCTGTTCCCTGTGTGTGAGGGTGCTGTGTATACCAACGGTGGTGTTGGTGCAGCCATTGACCAAGTGTATCCTTTGTCTCTCCCCCCATTGTTTTGTCACCCTATCCTTGTGTGCATTAGCATCACCTGGAAGTGGAGCAGTGGCACCGGCGACGGAGGAAGCTGCATCCCACAGGACCCAGGAGGGAGAGTCCACCGACACAGAGGGCTCCAGTGGGACGGGGGTGAGGGGAGCACCATGGCAGAGACAGAAGGGGACAGTTCAGACACAGATATCTCCTCCGATGGAAGCTCCCTGGTGATGTCGGAAACCTCTGTGACCACCCCAGCTACAGGTACAGCCGCCTCTCCCCGTACCAGCACCACCCTCCCAGCAGCCCTTCAACGAGTTGCCCATGCCCGCTCACCCAGGAGGGTGGGCATCTCCTTCGCCCCAGGAACTTCAGGCCTTGCCCAAGTGAGCCCTGCTGCCCTGATTGAGGAGGCTATTGACCTCCTGAGATCCACATTGACCTCTTCCCTATCCCACCCCCATCCTGCACGTCTGGCCAGGGTGGGAAGAACCCAGCCAAGCACCTCAGCCACCCAGTCCACGGGCCCAGTCGTCACCACACCCACTCCTGGTGGAAAATGATCCAGGGCACATGTCCTTAGGGCAGTGGTTCCCAAACTGTGCGCCGCGGCTCCTTGGTGCGCCATCAAAATTAGCCAGGGGCGCCGCACACAGTCTGGAAACCACTCGGAGGTGCTTTTAATCGGTAGCTTTTCGTCGTGGTTTTGGAAACAAAACCCCCTGCATTAATTATTGTGACCAGCGGAGGGCGCCAGAGTACCATTAATAATATCCCTATGACAAAAGAAAAGAAATAGTTTAAAATAAATGGTTTTCAGGAACCTGAACGAGAGAATAAAGAAGTCAAACTGTAAATAGTGTAGGTACAGGTACAGGCTGGGATTACGTTCCCCCACCCGCCAAAAAAAAGTAACATAATGGGGAGCCGTGGCCAACACGGCCAATAGGTCAAAGGAGCCGGGGATCGAAAAAGTTTGGGAACCACTGCCTTAGGGTGAAGGAGCCTGCACCAGGCAGCCTCAAGGGAAAGGAGCCTGCCCCAGCTCTCAGAAAGAGCAAGGGACCTGCCCAAGCTGCTGCCAGGAAGACAAAGGAGCCTGCCCCAGCTGCTGCCAGGGAGACAAAGGAGCCTGCCCAAGCTACTGCCAGGAAGACAAAGGAGTCTGCACCAGCAGGCAGGAAGAGCAAGGGGCCTAGGACAGGAACTGTGACGGAGCCCCCCACCATCAATAGCTGTGCAGCCGTCCAAGGTTGCAGGGGATGGGCAGGAGCCTCCCCCCCCACACAGCAGCAGCACACCCACCTCCAGTGAGCAGCCGTCTGAGGTAGCAGGGGATGGGCAGGAGTCTCCCCCCACCAGCAGCAGCACCCCCACCTCCAGTGAGCAGCCATCCGAGGTTGCAGGGGAAGGACAGGAGCCTTCCCCCACCAGCAGCAGCACCGCCACTGAGCAGCTTTCACCGCCAGCAGATGGTATGTAATCCTGCCTCCATAGGCTGCTGTGCAGCCTGCCCCCTGCAAAGCCAGTTGGTATGACACCCACCTCAGAGTCTGTGACCTTGGACTCTCCAGGATCAAGAGCACAGGGCACGATGCCCCCTCCAGAGCAAGTGGGCAAGTCACCCACTCGAGAGTCTGTGGTCTATCACGCCCCAGGACCAAACACAGGGCATGTTGCCCCCTCCAGAACCAGTGGTCTGAGGTGCCCTCGTCCTACATCCCCCTTAGGTGCCTGCCTATTTCCCAAATGATGCCCCTACAGTGTTCTCTCCGTTTTGATGCAGGTGCCATGTGTGCCTTTGGACTTTGGACTTTGGCCTGTGGCCATGTGGACTATGTACATTGTGTCCCTTTTTGTGTACATTTGTATATATCTATTATCTTGCCTCATTTATTTATCTTGATGTGTTGCTCTCATTACATTCACTTTTTCAAAATCGTTTTGTCCTTGCATTATTCATCCAAGTTTCGGGGTTAAATTAGCTGGCGTTGGTGTTCGTGGTGGAGCAGCAAATAGAAAATCATGGGGAAGGCATGCAGCTCGGGCTCCATGGCAGCCTGGTTGTTCCCTGTGTCTCCAATGGTGAGTCCTTTCACTTCTGTGCAGTGTTTCCGCCAGGCTTGTGATGTTGTGGTACCGTCCCGGAAAAGGTGGCGGTTTGCAGGGTCATATATTGTGGGCGGAACAGTGACTTCCGTCTGTCTGTAGGCAGCTACTGCCGTGGTGGCTGTTGTTTCTGCCCTGGTGGTCGGTGTGGTACATTGGCTGTCTATCGGAGATCTTTCCGCCATGGTCATAATTTGGCAGTAATTACTGCCGGCCTGTTGGCGGTATTACCGCCACTTTAACACCAACCGCCACGGTTGTAATGAGGACCCTAATCTCTTTAGACGTTTTGGTCAGCCTATGGTTTTCATGTATGTTTATAATTTGGTTTTGGGCACCATATATGTTACATTGATTTTGGAACTGTAATAAGCCTTTGAAGCTTTATTCACCTTGGAGTCTGTTATGGAATAAATTGGTCATGGTGTTTAAGTTGTTTATGCATTTCATGTTGTTGATGTAAATTGAAGGAATCCAGTTACCACGCTTCTCGCTAGGTCCCAAGGTCCAGTCGACTTCTAGTGGTGAGGATAAGGTATGGTCTCCCATCAGGGCGCTTGCCATTTCTGAACCCAAGGTGGGAAGAAGACCTCCACTTGCGTGTTGGCAGTTTTCAGTAGCAGAGTTATAGTTTTGCCCCATCAAGAGGGAAATTGGATTTTGCCCACATTGTGAGTTGTTCTTGGTGAAGTGAAAAGGTTGAAGAAATTCCAGCATTTTGTTACAAATGTACGGTATGAGTTTCGAGTAGGGTTTGCGCTTGCAATGCTTTGGCTAAACTGCTTTGAAGTGTATTGTATGAAGAGAGTAGGGGGTTTGCGTACTCCAGGTCATTGAGTATGGATTTTGTGTACTCCATGTATGAGAGTGGGAAGTTTGCATACTCCAAGTGAGTGTTGCGCTTTGTGCTAAAAATTGCCCAAGTGGTTGTTGTTGTTTCCAAGTCCTGCGAGGCCTAAGATTCTGGACTACCACACACATGTATGGAGACATTTGGTTAATTTATTGTCTGCAGTGAGGTGTTGGTAAATTGAACCATGTCAACAATACCTTGAGTGTCTGAGTTGTTGACTGTCATTAGGTGAACCTTGAGTGCACAGGGAGAATCCATATCAATTAGAGTGAGATTTGCAGGTTAAGTCTTACTTGCATTTGTGAGAAAGCCATAGCCGGAAGAGTAGTTGCTTGTGCGAAAGGCCACAGTCGAAAGCTCCGTAGAGCATTCAAATCATTTGAGACCCACCCGTAGTAAACAGACAGCTTTGGTTTTTGTGCTTACAATATTTGCATTTAGAGTGTATGAGTGAGAGGTGTAGGAAAGGCTCTGAAGTGCGTTGCAGCTGTCAAGTGAAGTGAGTGTGACATTATTTGGTCCACACTGGGAGAGGTCGGTTGATGAGAAAAACTGCGCACAGATTGTTGGACAAGACTGTGCTCCTATAGTTTGAGAACGGCTCATGAGGAGGATTGTGTGTTCAAAATTCCATCCTGGTTTTGCAGAATCTGTGTTCTTGAATTAAAGTTATGCAAAAATGAAGTTTTTCAAAGCTTTAAGGAGTGCTTTGAGAAGAGATGTTTTTTATTCCAGTGAGAGAGGGTGAGCCTGCTCCACCTGAGGGTGTACCAATATTCGACATAATGGAGGAAAGAGGAGTTTCGGCATGTCTAAGGATAAATCAATGGTGTAAAATAACTGAGAAGGAAGGTACTTTAGCTTTTCCCTGAATTGGATCTTTTAAATATTAAAGAATCTGAGGAGGGTTTTGTGTGAAACAAAACCTCTTCCTAGACCTGCACAATTTGAAGCACTTGCCATTTGGGAATTAGTTGCAAGGCAGAAAGAGGTTCAAACATTTGAGAGAAGAGGCAGGCAGAAAAGATGCTGGCAGAAGCTAGATGGGATGAGCAGCAGAGAATGTGGAAAGCAGATACATTCAATGCTGTGAAGTTACTCAAAGCAATTATACAGGAAGGTGATGGAAGGGTTAACTATAAAGCCAAGAAGAAATCTGAGGAAGATCCAGAACAGAAATTGGTTGAAAACAAAAAAGGTAGCAGACAACAAAAGTGATTCAGATGATGAATTTATAATTCAAGTCCTGAGTGTAGATACAGCTCTGGTTGTACAAGGCCAGGTCCAGACAATTCCAAATATACCTACAGCTAATGTTGCACAGGTGCCAGTGGTTTATCCAACAGTTCCAATTGTTCATACACCCCAGAATATAATGGTTCCATTGATGCCACAGCCAATTCAGAATGCAGGAACGACTCAGTTTGAGGCTACACCTAATGTACGTACACCTGCACAGTGTGTGAATCAGAGACAGTCAATGCCTATGTATTCCCCAGTAACAACACCACAGAATGTTGCCCAAAATCAGTTAAATCAGGCTTTTGGTACAGTATTAACTGGTCAAGGTAAAGGATTAGTGTACCCGCCAAGTTAAACAAATTTGTCAGGACCAGTTGTATTGACAGTTCCTGAGACAATAGGTCCAGTAATCCCGCTGTATGCCTAGGGTAACATGTAAGTTGTCCCCAGATTGCAAATCCAGTATCAGTAATGAATTCTTCTTTTGGAACTAATCCAGAGATGGAGAGACTAAGCTCTACCTTGATATAAGAGCTCAATGTAATATTGCACAGCTTACACCCCGTAATAGCAGTAACAATATTAGTTTACAAGGATTGACAGCACAACAACTAACTGAATGGTTAGACAATTTAAGTGGAGTATCAGTTGCAAGAAACACACCTGAGGGAGGAAAGACACGGAACATAGCTAGATTAATATGGGAACTAAATGAAGTGATTGAGGGAACACTTGAATTGAACAGATTAGATTCTTACAATGAAAATGAATTGTGCTTCATGTGCAAGGATGTTACACTTTGAGCAGGACAGATTTATGAGAAGTTATCCAATTTAGCAGAGAAATTTGAAATCGAGATAAATAAATCCAAACAGTTGAAGAAAAGTTAGAGATTAGAATTTGATTCAAAGGACATTGCTTATATGAGATCATCCACAATGAAAATACGCACTAAGGAATTGATTCAGAACATTTAAACATTGGGGTTTATTAGACAAATGGGAAAGCAGATGGGTAAAGAAAAGAGATCAGAAGAAAAATCCAACTGTATCTTCAAAATGATGTACAGCAGGCTGCAGGCTGTAAAAATAATGCCAATGAGAGAAAAACCTAGAGGGAATTTTGTACATGTCCCATGGAGCAGAAGTGACGTACTGTCATTTACAAATGATTGCACAAAGTTAAGGGAGAAACCTGTGGAATGGTACCACCAAATGGAGAGGTTTGTCAAGCTTGAAAAGTGTTTGTGGGGAGATCTGAACACTTCATTTGAAATTGTGGTTCCAGCAGATTTGTGGGTTGAGCGTAAGCGGAGTGTTGATTGGCCAACGCGACAGCCGCCAAGGGATGCAGTAACAGGTGCGCCATCTGAACAGGTGATAAAAAGCTATTACAAGGTGATTACATTTTTTGATTGGCAGAGGATTGATAGAAAAGGCTCAGGAGACAAAAGGGTCTGTTCATGCTTATTACGAGAGACCGTAGCAAACATTCAAAAAGTTCAGTGGATTAGAGTTTATTGAACTGAGAGATATGATTCATTAGATTTGTTCAAGCATTGAGGCCTGAAATTACCAACATGATTCAGAATAATTTGATTTGCTGGCAGGGAAAGCCGAATGATGAAGTATTGCATTACGCAAAATACTGTAGTGATGAAATTGAGTTGAAACAGAAAAGACTAAGAAAAAAAGGCAATGGTGATGCAAATCAAATCTACCCAAGCAGCTGATATGCCGGGTTCGCAAGGGATGATAAATGCAGGAGGAATGCAGGGAGCACAACAGCAGGGAAATTTGGTGCCTCAGTTCAGGGAGTCAAGGTCGTGGAATTTGAGAAGACCCAAATGCAAATGTGGATGATGTTCAAAATATGAAGAAAATGCTTCCTTGTCCTGTTCGTGCAGCAACGTCGGGCACTGGAAAAGAGTGTCCCTATAATAATGTAAATTATTTGGAGTAAGGTGGTGGTGTTGCGTAGATGGGTGGCAACAGTCAGTTTCAAAATCAAAGAATTAAAAACCCCAGAAATCAAAATATGAATGTTCCTACTGGAGCAGTACAAATGCAAGTTTCCCAACCTCAAGTACAATTTCCCCAACAGCAAATTCAAGCCACTCAGCAAATGCGGATACAACAAGCTCTGATGGCACAGCAACAAGTAATGGCTCCTCAGCAGAATGCAAACCAAAGCACAAATGCAAATGTAAATCAGTTCATCGCACAATACCCATTGATAGATTTCAGTGATGATGAAATGAGTGGAGAATATATGAGTGAGAGTTCAGAAGAGGAAGAATGTGTGGTGGCTGTCTCACTGGAGGTAGATCGCCATGATTCTTATGTGAATGCAATGTTATGGGTCATGAGGTTTCATTTCTGGTCGACACTGGAGCAACTTGCTCCACTGTCAGATCTGCAGAGGTTCTTAATGTGCCCCTTTCTGAAAGAACAGTTCATGTAGTAGGAATAGCAAACCAGCATTTGGTAAACCCCATTACAGAGTTCATTCCAGTCAAAATAGGAACATTTGAGAATTTGCACCAACTCGTAGTCTGCGATTCCAGTTCTGTGAGTCTGTTAGTAAGAGACCTACTATGCAAATTAAATTGTTCCATCACTTGCACTCATGAAGGGATAGCAATTCAAACCATTAGTGATTCTGAAATGTCCAGTCAGATTTATCCTAATCCTCCATTGTTTTTTTTCTATAATGACAGTTAAAGAGTTGCCTGATCGATTACAAGACAAAGTAAGGATGAGAGTTTGGGATCTCTCTTGAAAGGATATTGGATTCATACGAGGTGTTGAGCCAGTCAAAGTGACGGTTAGGCCAAATGCAGTCTTTTCCAGAACGCCACAGTATAACATGACTCAAGAAGTCATTGGGGGAATTACTCCAGTAATTGCAAACTTTGTTGAGCAGGGAGTTCTAAAGGAAGTAATGAGCAGCCCATGTAATTCCCCAATTATAGGATTGCAGAAGTCAAGTGGGAAATAACGCCTAGTATAGGATTTGAGAAATTTCAACAAAATTGTGGTATCCTGTTGTCCTGTAGTGCCAAATCCAGCAGTATTCTTATTTCAGATTTCATGGGAAGCAGAATAGTTTTCAGTTATGGACTTGTCACAAGCATTCTTCTTGGTCCCTTTACACGAAGATAGTCAATTCCTTTTCTCATTCAGATTCGGCAACTGTGTGTATTCATGGTGCCATACACCACAGGGGTTTTCAGAATATCGTTCCATCTTTAATCAGATTTTGAAAAAAAACTTAGAATCCTTTTCAGTCTGCTTTAGTGCAATACGACTGCTGATTTGATGGTTGCATCCCTTGGATCCTAGAGCTACTGCTTTGCCCGGCCGTTTAAAATCTGTGCCAGTTGCTGGTGTAAGCATAGATCAATGTGAAGGCACTGTGCTGGGACACCCTTTAACTGTTTATGTGTCACATTCAGTTGAAGTTCTTTTTACAAGAACTTAGGGCCAGATGTAGAAAGCATTTTGCCTGGTGCAAACTGCGAAAATCGCAGTTTGCGCCATGCAAAATGCCTTTTGCGATGCACATTCACAATTTGCGCGTCGGCACTGACTCGCAAATTGTGAATGCGTCTCTCAAATAGGAAGGGGTGTTCCCTTCCTATTTGCGACTCGCATCACTATGCTAAATACCTTTGTGACCGCAAATGCGGTCGCAAAGCAATTCACAGTTATCACCAGTGTCACACTGGTGGTAACCCATTCGCAAAAGGGAAGGGGTCCCCATGGGACCCCTTCCCCTTTGTGAATGTTGCCTATAAGGGTTTTTCAGAGCAGGCAGTGGTCCAATGGACCACTGCCTACTCTGAAAAATCAAAACCAAAAGGTTTCGTTATTTTTTTTATTTTGCAACTCGTTTTCCTTTAAGGGAAACGGGCTGCAATTTTTGTTTTTAAAACTGCTTTATTTAAAAAGCAGTCACAGACATGGGGGTCTGCTGACTTCAGCAGGCCACCATCCCTGTGAGTGCAGGGACTCGCTATGGGGTCGCAAAATGCAACCCACCTCATTAATATTAATGAGGTGGGTCTTTGCGACCCCATAGCGACTCGCTGTCGGTGTCTGAGACACCGTACTGCATCCGATTTTGCGAATCGGAAATTGCGAGTCGCACCAACTCGGAATTTCCGATTCGCAAAATCGGAAATTGGTACATCTGGCCCTAAGACCCAATATTCGACCAGTGTCTGTCTTACCCAGTATGAGTTATTGATCCTTGGTTCTGCTAATGCGATTATCAAAAGGTGCTCTGTGTTAGACCCAGGTACGTTGTTACCTATTAATGTTAATGATTCAAATTATGTCAACGAAATGGAACATGACTGCCTCAATGTTACTGAAATATGCATCAAACCCAGATGTGATATTCAGGATACTCCTTTAGAGGAGAATGATCAAGTTGTATTTGTTGATGGCTTCTGACTAAGAGACTTAGAAGGTACTCTGAGAGCAGGGTATGCAGTTTGCACTCTCTCAGGAGTAGTCCAAGCTTCACAGCTTCAAGGAGTCACCTCTGCACAAGAAGCTGAATTAGTTGTCCTTACAAGAACATGCTGCATGTCTGAGCAGCTCAAAGTGACAATATTTACAGATAGTCAATACAGATTTGGTGTTGTGCATGAATTTGGGCAATTTTGGTTCCAGAGAGGTCTTATGACCTCTTCAGGATCACCCATTCGAAATGGTGAAACAATTCATAGTTTACTGAATGCATTGCAGTTACCTGAGAAGATAGCGATTGTGAAGTGCACAGCCCATCAGAAGTCAAACGATTATGTATCATTAGACAATGCCTATGCTGACCAAATTGCCAGATATTGCATGCTCCCTTGTTTCACCTTCAAGAAAGAGTGGGGTGTTGAAAGTGACACCAGTGAGACAAATCAAAGTTTTCTTATGTCAGTGGTTGATACCTGGGGTGAGATTAGGAGGTTGAAGGAAGAGGCAACAGAGGAAGAACGCAGAAGTTGGAGTAGAGCAGATTGTGTCCAAGGTGAGGAGGATGATGCCTGGATTTCAAATGAAGGGAATGTTGTGTTGCCAGATTGTTTGTTGATCTCTACTGCTAGATATTATCATGGACAAGGTCATCTCGGCAGAGATGCAATGATTCGCACATTCAAACAGACATGGTACAATCCCAGATTTCTGTTGATTGCAGAAGCAGTGTGCCACAGATGTGTAATATGTCAACTAATGAATGTAGGGAAACACAAAGTGGTTAGTTTGGGCCACATAGGCAGATCTGGAAGCCCATTTAACAGAATGCAGCTTTATTTCATTGAGATGCCTGCTTGCAATGGATTGAAGTATATACTGGTTGTTGTGTGTGTGTTCTCCCACTGGATAGAGGCATAGCCAACACACAGGAATTACAGTCTTACTGTAGCTAAGCTGCTGCTCAGAGAACTAATATTGAGATTTGGCTTCCTGTCTTTTTTTGGAATCAGATCAAGGAACTCATTTTAATAATGAGATCATAAATTTGTTGAGTGCAGCACTAAACATTGAGCAAACATTGCACTGCAGTTACAGACCAGAGGCATATGAATTGGTGGAATAGCTGAATGGAACACTGAAAGCTTGATTGGCAAAGGTTTGTGCTTCTATATCGTTGAAATGGCCTGATGCATTACCACTTGTCCTGATGAGTATGTGTAGCACCCCTGACAGGAAAACAGGACTGTCTCCATACAAGATTCTTATGAGGCATGCAATGAGGTAACCAGCAGCAACTACAAATACACTTGTGAAATTAACAGATGACTTAGTGATGGATGATTGTAAAGGTCTGGGTGCTATGGTTGGCTCTTTGTCTCATCAAGCTGAAGCAGCAACAGTTCAAACGGCTTAAGATCAGTGTCACAGCTTGAAAGCTGGAGATTGGGTTCTTACAAAGATACATGTAAGTAAGACTTGCCGGCAGCCAAGGTGGAAAGGACTGTATCAAGTTATCTTGGTGATGACAACAGCTGTGAAGTGTGCTAGTGTTCCAAACTGAATTAATGGAAGCCACACACGCAAAGGTCTGTGTCCTCTTAAAAAAACAGATTTTGATCCTGTAAAATCAAATGCAGAAGAAGACTGGTTTCAGATTGAACAAGCTGTGAGGACTGAACAAGTGTCTGAAGCAGAACTCGTGCAAGATGGTGAAAGCGCAAGTAATCTGAATGCAGACAGAGATGCGGGAGAGCAAAGTCAAAGTCAACTGACTCCTGCCAAAACAGCAAATGTTGTGAGCCCAGTAACACCCGAAAAGTGAACTGTAAAAGGAGATAAATGGCCTGCATCCGCACATGAACTCCCAACTATAACAGAAGCAGTTGAAGAATCAAATCAAAATGTAGACAGAAAGTTTGTTTTAAGGAGAATAAAAAGGAAAAGAGTGCCAAGTCGCAAATACTCTTCACCTGAATGGATCTATTTTGTCACAAATGAATGGGAGAACAAGTTTATGGCCATTTGTTTTGACCGTGAGAATTCAGTTAAGCATCTGGAACTTGAAATCGCTTTTGACTTGAGGTTTGAAATAACCTTGCCAATTGATCAACAAAGGCATTACACTCTAGAAGTGACCATAAGTGATGATCAGAATGTGTTTTATTGAAAACGAACATGTTTAATTATTTTTGAGAATTTTTTAGTTGAAACCTATTATGAACTTCCTTGAAGATCAAGAACGGTTGTAAATAGTGCAAAAAGACTTTAAAAAGCCACATTGGATTTGATTCTGGCTTGCTTTTTAATTTAATTTTTTTTCTTTTTTTTCTCTGATTCTACAGAAGCCATGAACCCAGGGCAGGGCAAACGTAAATGTAAAGTATGTATGATGGTGTGCATTTTATTATTTGCAGGAATGTGTGTTTCAATGAAAGGAGATATACAAAGCACAACAACTCCATTGCAGAAAATGACAACATATAAGCAGGATAAGTTTTAAGAGGATGAGAGATTGCTTCATTTAGATGGTACAAAGGGAGATTTGTCTTGCACTGTTTATTATAGCTTGCTGTATGAATACATGGACACAATGAATGTGCTTGACTGTTATGTCTGTACACAAATTCCTTTGTCAGTTCAAGTGGGAATCACCTATCACAGCTTACCACTGACATATGGCATTAGTTGTTGTTTATTATTAACACGTTTGTACAATCAGGAATACATTTAGGGGGTCATTATGACCAAGGCGGTCAAAGCTAATGTGGCGGTAGTACCGGCAACAGGCTGGCAGTACTTACTGCCACATTATGACATTGGCGGGTTGGCTGAAGCCAACCTGCCAATGTACCACTCTGCCCGCCATGGTGGTAGCAGTCGCTGGGCTGGAGATAAAAATCTCCAGGCTGGCGGCCGCCATTTTGCTACCGGCAGTATCATGACCCTGCCTGCCGCCATCAGTTTCGTGGCATTCATAATGCCACAAAAACCATGGCAGTAGGCCCTATCAGTAACAGGGCATTCCTTCCCTGTCATTGATAGGAGGCCTCCTACCCCCAAACCTCTTCACACACCTTCACACCCCACCTACTTCCATGCTCTCCCATTCACACACACACACATGCAGACACACACACTCATCCACACATTCATGCACACACATATCCACACACATCAAAACATACATGCATTTACATTTCCATACATATACGCACTCACACACATTCATACACGCTCTCACACACATTCATACATGCACTCACACGCATTTATACACACACGCAAAGAACACAAAACACACACTCGCATTCACCCACACACTCACACATACATGCACAAACCTTCACACGCACACACACAACACCCCCAACCCCACTCTCATGTCAGAGACCCGACTTACCTGTATCCAGGGGGTCTGCGGCAGGGGATGGGGCGCTGCTACCGCCAGCAGCGCTCGACAGCAGAACGCCGCCAGGCCGTATTATTTGTCATAGTACGTCTGGCGGCGGTCTACTGGCGTGGCGCTGCCAATGGCCACAGACGGATTTCCGCCCTTCTTGTGGCCATATTATCGGGGACGGATGGTAGCCGTGGTGATGGTCTTTTGGCGGCCGTTGCCGCGGCGGTAGGAAGTTTTTACTACTATTGTCATAATGGGGGCCTTGGTATTTCTATTCTAACTTTGATTTAGTTTTCTCTTTTGTTCCCATTAATCATCATTTGAGCAGCATTACAAAAGCTAAGAACATATATATAGTAGGTGGATTCTTTAAACCTACACTAACATTTGGCACAGCATGCACTCACAGAAATAATGTAACATTTCTTTTCACAGAAGAAGAAAAAAGTTAATTAATCAAGTTAATGACAGAAGAAAAGCAATGAAAGAAAATATAGATAGGGGCATAATTAACAAGAAAAAAAAACAGTTCACAACACGCCCAGACGCTTAGCTTTAGATTGGCAACATATGAGGAAGCTTTTTATATATAGGCCACAAACAAAAACTGACAAGTTTGTTGTAATGAGTGAATGCAGACATGTGTTTTTGTTTAAGAAAGTATGGGATTTTATGTTAAATGGACAAGACCCTGCTGTGGCTGGTGGATATTAGATCTGTGGAAAAATGCTTGTTACAAGTTACCAAACATTTGGTATTGCACATGCTATTTAGGAGCGGGTTTCCTGACAGTCTACCAATTGGAGAACACTGGCAATCCAACAGGGATTGACAGGCTTAAAATGAGATTTAAAAGAGGAGTGAGTAGTTCAGAAATCATAGGAGATATTTTTGGAGCTTTCATTCCATCAGTAGGTGTGATCTTGAATGACATACAAATAAGGAAGTTATCGACAATTGTAGCTGAGAAGTTAACTGATTTTTCAGGTGCAATGCTCCTAATAGATACAGAAATGGTTGCGGTAAAATCTTTGATTTTGCAGAATCGCCTTGCAATAGACATTCTTTTAGCAAAAGAAGGAGGAGCCTGTCAGGTTCTAAAGACTCAGCACTGCTGCATCTACATTCCAGATAACAGTAAGGAGATAAGGAGATACTTATCTAATCTGATGAGTCTGAAACATGGCTTGAACGACCTGAAACAGACAAACATTTGGGAAACAATAGGTGAAGGATTCTCAAAGGTAGGATCTTGGTTTGGAGATTTGGGAAATGGATTTGTGCGAATGATTCTGAAGCCCTTATTGATTGTGACAGTGTGCATAATTTGTGCTTTTTTATTTTAGAAGTCTTACAGATTTGGAAAAGAGTACAGAATGGACAGAGGAGGGAAGAAATCAAAATGGAGACTATGAGAAACATATATTACCAAAGATGAAGAGAATTATAGCAAACCTAGATCTATGCATCATCAGACTACAAGATTTTGATTTGTCTCATCGTAAATGAAAAAAAGTTATTTTGTGACAGCACAAACTGCCGTCAGTGGAGGGACTGAGAGAGATCAAATTTTATCAATATATTAGTGGCATAGAAGTTAGCATTTGGTGACCAATTAACCCTCATTTAAAAGGCTGAACAGAGACATTAACGTGGAAATGTAAAAGTGTGCACTTTTGAATTACGGTGGACAATGTGACCTCCATTCATATTTGACACTGTGTTTTAACGTGAGAGATATTGTGCATTTATATATTATTTATAGATTAAGTAATGACATGAAGTACATTAAAATAATTTTATTAGATGAATATTAGAATTGAAGTATTAAATCAACATGAAATTAATCATACTTATATTGATTTACATGGAAGTTACTAACGTGAAGTTACTTGTGTGCAGAAAAATAAATGCACAGTTAAACTGTTCTAATATATTGTAAATAATCCTACAGTAATGTGCGATTACTTTGCATATTGAACTAAATTGTAAGGTGCGCAATAGGTTTGATATGTATTCTATTAAAATAGAAAGTATGTAGGCTTTCTTAGTTTGATTAGTTCTGAAGTTTTATTTCTGCAGCAGTAGAGGAAAATTACATGTTTATTCTGTTTCCATGTGACCTAAATTATCTCTTAAATTACTGACATCATGTTGAATGTCCTAATGTAGTAAAAAGACTGAGAACATGTTTCAACATTTACAAAGTAACAATATTCCTTCTAGCTGACGTGCAAGACAAGTAACTTTAATAAACCTCATGTGAGAATTGTTTAGCTCATCCTGTGTACCGTGAGAGAAGATCCTGATGTTTCAGTCAACTAGAAAAGTACTATTTTGGTGGAACCGTATGAATTCATTGGAATAATCATCTAATTCCTCTGAGAAAATCTGGAATAGTTGCAAACTTGATGGCATTAGAAGCTACCATTGCTGAACTTGTGCATACGAAGAGCTCACCTGGAGGACCAATTACAAGCCTACTGTCATTTCTAATTAGTGAGAGACTTTGAAACTTTTAGTCAGTCTGCTGCTGTCAGTCAGTCTGTTAGGGTTTGTCTTGACATGTTGATAATCCTGGACTTGGTGTTGCTTTCTCTCTCCCTTCTCCATAATCCCTATGATCCTTAGATGTCTTCCGAGGATGAAAGTTATCTTTCTAATTGCCCTATTGCTTATTATATTCAGTACTAATATGTCTAATCATTTCTGAACTGCTGACCTGCCCTATGTGCAGCCTATGTTCTGCACTGTCCGGATGTTGCTGTCAGCTGATGATGTGCAATGGGGAACATTCTATTCGACATCCCATGAGCAGTGGTATAAACTAAATGTGGTTTTCTTTATTTCTTTTCAGCTTAAATCATTACACCACCACATTTTTATAGAGAGCATCCCCAGTTAGATGGTTTCCCAAATTCTTTTTGTCTTCTTTTTGTTTTGCTCGGGTGTGTTAGCCCATTCACACACACATGCAAGCCCAAATTTATGTGAGAATAAAGATTGCCCAACTCTGTAATTGAATGCTACTAATTTAATTTAGATGATTTGCTGATGTCACAATTGTCTGCTTTAAAACCTGAAGTACATATGAATATTGTAGTATTGTTAATTTATGTTATTTTTTTGGAGTGCTTAACTGTATTAATGTTTAATAGACTTAGGCCCTCATTATGACACTGGTGGTAAATCCCGCCTACCCCCACTCTGACGGCCGCCAACATACCACGCAGTGGCAGATATCCGTTCACCATATTCTGACACACACACACCAATCCGACAAAATTCATCCACATACACAAATCCGCCAGAGCAAAGGTCAGTGATAAAGTGGCGGACCCAAAACCCATACCGTAACGCGAACAAAACAACGCCCATCGCATTATGACCCACGAATCACCACAGCGGACATTCAACGGCAGTGAACCATTGGCGGTACATACTGATGCGCTCAGAATGGACACCCACATACAAAACAACACCACATTGGCCAATACGAAAAATACACACCTGACAACCATACACACACCATACCCACTCAACCACACCACTATAAAACACACCCCCACATTACCCACAACCCTTTACAAACAATAATTACTGCCAGGGGACTGAGAAGAAGAACACAGAGACAGCAGACAAACACACCACATACACCCATACACCCCCTCACGCACTTCTCATCACACACCCTACCACATTACTCAACATACCCTCACCAATACACGTCACAAAAAACACCCATGGCACCACAAAGACACCCCTGTTTCACTGAGGAGGAGTTAAGTGTCCTGGTGGAGGAAATTATCAGGGTAGAGCCACAGCTGTTTGAAGCACAGGTGCAGCAGATATTTATAGCAAGGAAGATGGAGCTATGACAGAGGATCGTGGACAGGGTTAACGCCGTGGGGCAGCACCCAAGAATAAGGGACGATATCAGGAAGAGGTGGAACGACCTACGGGGGAAGGTACGTTCCATAGCAGCAAGGCACCAGCTCGCCATACAGAGGACTGGCGGTGGACCCCCTCCTCCTCCTCCACAGCTCACAGCATGGGAGGAACAGGTACTGGCAATACTGCATCCT
This sequence comes from Pleurodeles waltl, assembly GCF_031143425.1. Taxonomy (NCBI): domain Eukaryota; kingdom Metazoa; phylum Chordata; class Amphibia; order Caudata; family Salamandridae; genus Pleurodeles; species Pleurodeles waltl. Next base: position 158,598,565 of record NC_090443.1, read on the forward strand.
GATGGACTCGCTGGAATTGTCAGCGGACTGGACACTGGTAAGTCAACATTTACCAATTATCACCCCCCCATACCTGCATACCATCACACCCACTCACCCTCACTCCCATCACTCTACTACATCCCACACACTGCACCTACACGTATGACTAACCACAATGCCCAGCCCTGCATGCCGTACATATGCAGGGACACCCCTTCCAGCCCTGCATGGATACCCATCACTGAAGCATGTACAGCATAGGGAAACAAACATAACTACAATACATCACCATACACAAGCAAAAGGTGGCAGGGCAACACCAATCATAGAGGGGAATCTACAGAAGTACAAATGTCATACACTTGAAGCATAGTACATCATTTACATCCCCACAGGTACCCCAGCCAATGTCAGTGGAGAGGAGTTGCCACCACTATCCAGTCCCCTAACAGAAGAGGCTCCCAGTGATGACCGTAACTCTGGACTTCTGCATCCGGAGGACCCACCTGGCCTATCAGTGACCACTGGACAGCCGGTCACCAAAGCCCACTCACAGACCACCACAGAGCCTCCCCATCAGGAACCAACACCACAGCACCCACCCAGCATACTCACGCCTCTGTCCCCAGGACACGTCAATCAGCAGTACAGGGACCCCAGGCCACACCTCGCCCACCTGGGGTCAGTGGCAGTGGGCCCACCATTCAGGGGACAGGGGCACAGGCCAGCAGGGACAATGGGAGGACCGCTGTGCATCAGGGGGAGGACAGGAGGCACTCTTTGAGATCGTGGAAGCCTGCCAACATTCCCAGGACACAATGGGCCTGACCCTTGACAATGTGCAGGAGAACAGGAGGCTGCAGGAGGGACAGTATCAGGGGTTCAGGGAGAACTTGCAGGCCATTAACACCACCCTGATCTCCATAGCAGGGGTGCTGGCAGACATGGCTAACATCATAAGGGAGGCAGTATCACACCAGCGGGCCCCTACCACTAACCAGTCAACTGAACAGCCCTCAACTTCTGCTGCCGCTAGTGGGCAGAAGGCCCCGCCGCAGGACCCTCAGCCCACCAGCATCCCTCCCCTGCAGAAGGTGAACCACCCCGTAAACGTTCCCTGCGACCCAGACAGAAGCCAGAGACACTTGCCTAGACCATCACCAGGAAATGAGACTCCTGATTGTCCCTCTTGAGTCCCACTCAGTCACCTTGTCTGCCTTGAACTGCCATTGCTCACCTTCCTATGTCCCCTTGGACACTGCACCTGTGCTACAAACAGACTGGAAGAATACCCTGGACTTTCCTCCATCATCACCCCATTCCATTGCACTTTACCCTCAATTTCTTAGCACTAGAACAAACACCCTTTGATAAAACTCGACTACTAGTATTTCATGTATTGTACATTTGTATTGATTGAAACAGCTACATCCATTCCAAATGGACTGTACATAGTGAGAGCATAGACTAAATGACCTGTTGCTGGCTGTTGTGCTCACATCACGACATTGCTGTCATATCACCAACATCTGTAAAATGATAATAGATAGGTGACAGTAAGAAGAGGAAACAAGTGGGTAATGCCAGCAATCCAATGCCACACCGAATACAACAATAGTCATAGAAATGTGAAGTTGCACTGTCTCACTTGTGTGTCATTGGAAGTACTGATGGATCACCAATGTTCTGTTGTCCATATCCTCATTCTCATTCTCTGCCGCCTCCTCCTCACTGTCCTCAGGGTCCACTGCTGCCACAGGGGCACCTCCAGTCTCCTACTCCTGCAGAAAAGGTACATGGCGTCTGAGGGCCAGGTTGTGCAACATGGGGCATGCCACTACTATCTGGCAAACCTTCTTAGGTGAGTAGCACAGGGATACACCTGTCAGATGGAGGCACCTGAACCTGGACTTCAGGAGGCTGAAGGTCCTCTCAATTATCCTTCTGGTTCACCCATGTGCTTCATCGTAACGTTCTTCAGCCCTTGTCCTGGCATTCTTCACAGGGGTCGGCAGCAACAATAGGTTTGGGTAGCCAGTTTCACCTGCAAGTATTGATGGATAACATTTAGCCACACACTATACTATTTGGCTAACAGCAGAGGCATACACCAACATACAGTGGGTGTGGACCAATGCTCACCTAAAAGCCACACCCTGCGCCTCTGTAGTTGGGACATCACATTTGGGATGCTGCTATTCCTCAGGACAAAGACATCATGCACCAACCCAGGATATTTAGCATTGACGTGTGAGAGGTACTGGTCCACCAGGCACACCATCTGCACATTCATGGAGTGGAAACTCTTTCGATTCCTGAACACCTGTTCATTCTGCCGGGTGGGGACAAACGCAGTATGTGTACCGTCAATCACCCAAATAATGTTGGGGATATGTCCCACTGCATAAATTCCGGCCTTCAAAGTGGCCAAATCTTCCACCTGGGGGAAAGCAATATAGCTGCACATGTGTTTTACGAGGTCAGACAAGACTCTTGCCAGCACGGCTGAGAACATTGGCTGTAACATTCCTGCTGTCAAGCCCACTGTCACCTGGAAAGAACCTATTGCCAGGAAATGGAGCACTGATAGAACCTGCACAAGAGGGGGGATCCCAGTGGGATGACAGATAGCGGAGATCCGGTCAGGCTCCAACTGGGCACACAGTTCTGTGATTGTGGCCCTGTCCAGTCTCTAGGTGAGTATTATGTGCCTGCCCTCCAGTGTAGTGAAGTCCACCAGGGGTCTGTACACGGGGGTATGTCTCCCTCTCCTATTCATCTTCAGCGATAGGAATGTAAGGGACACAAGAATGAGTAGGCTGTGACAATTTGAACAACTATACCACAACAGCAGTCCACATCATGCAATCATGTTTTGGGACAGTTTAATTTAAAAGTATGTGCCTATTTATCCAGTGGCACAGAAATGATCAATAGGCCTGTTCACCACCCCCCCCCCCGAAATGGTTACTGTCTGTCCTGTGTGGAGGGACAGGTGGAAGTGAGGTAATTCTGCCAAAGTTGTGCGCCGGGGAGATAGGCAGTCGCGAACCGCTGCACAATTCTTCATTTGATAATATTGGGCCCTATGGGGTACAGTGGCCAGTGGGGATCTACGCTGGCGGTGATGGTGTACACCTCTGCGGACGTGACCGCCATTTTCTCTATCATTCCTCACTTGTTTCCTGACCTTCCACAGGAGAAGACCTACACTGTATGTGCTGCTGTGACCTGTGTCTGGAACCTACCATGGTTTGTGTGACCGGGGAAAGGGCCCCAGCCTTCACTTCGGACGAGTTGGCGTGACTGGTGGATGGAGTCCTACCCCAGTACAGACTGCTGTATGGGCCTCCAGACCAACAGGTGAGTACACTGCTGCACGATGCATGTGGCATGAATGCATGGAGATGTGTGTGAAGGCATTGCGTAAGGGTGGGTGGGGGTCAGAGGGATTGTCTGTTGGTGATGTACATGTTGTGAGCTGGCTTATGTGTGTTGCAATGGTGATGGGATCGGGTATGGTGGGCCATGTGTGTGACAGGCTGGACTGTTTGTTTAATGGAGTTCTCCTGTATGTATTACCTCTGCAGGTCAGCTCCCATCAAAAGAAGAGATTATGGCGTGCCATTGCCAATGATGTGCAGGGGGGTTCTATGGAAGGTGGAGCACCCACTGTGGGAAACAGTGGAAGGACCTGAGATGCTGGGCACAGAAGACCGCAATGGCCCAGCTGGGAATGGCCTCCCAATGAGGAAGGGGTGCTCGTCGGACCCTGACCCCCCCTGATGGCCTGCATACTGGCGGTGGCGTACCCTGAGCTGGATGGGCGCTTGAGAGTTTCACAGCAGCCACAAGGGGGTGAGTACAGTGGGTATCATTACAGCTTATGGCTGGTGGGGTGGTATCTTGGTGGTGGTTGTGTGTTAGTGGGTTCCCCTATTGCCAGGCCAGACATAGCAGCGTAGGTCCTTAAAATGGTAATGGTTGCATGGCAAATACAGGTAATCTAGCTTGTTAGTATTCACTTCTAGGCAGGGCTGCGTGGGTCCCAGGTGTGCTGCAGAAGGGACTGTGTGCTCCTCCTCCTGCCTTGGTGACTTGCCATTTTACTGGTAGTGCCATGCATAGTCGGTAGGCCTGTTCCCTGTGTGTGAGGGTGCTGTGTACGCCAACAGTGGTGTTAGTGCAGTCATTGACCCAGTGTATCCTTTGTCTCTCTCACCCTCTTTCTTGTTTTGTCATCCTGTCCTTGTGTGCATTAGCATCATCTGGCAGAGGAGCAGAGGCACTGGTGACAGAGGAAGTTGCATCCCACAGAACCCTGGAGGCAGAGTCCACCGACATCGAGGGAACAAGTGGGATGGAGGGTGAGGGGAGCATCACAGCAGAGACTGGAGGGGACAACACAGACTCTGACACCTCCTCCTATGGAAGCTCCCTGGTGGTGGCGGACACCTCTGTGACCACCCCAGCTGCAGTTACAGTCGCCATCCCCGTACCAGCGCCACCCTTACAGTAGCCCCTCAGTGAGTTGCCCGTGCCCGCTCACCCAGGAGGGTGGGCATCTCCTTCGCCCCAGGCACCTCTGGCCCTGCCCCAGTGAGCCCTGCTGCCCTGAGTGAGGAGGCTGTTGACTTCCTGAGAGCCATCTCTGTAGGGCAGTCAACCATTGTGAATCACCATTCAGGGGCTGACATCCCAGATGAAGCAATGTAATTCATTCCTGAAGGGCATTCATGTAGGTTTGGGAGCCCAACAGAGATTGATTCAGGCTCAGGCCTCCTCTCTGATGGCAGCCATTGTCCCTGTTTCTATGGTACCCCCTCCAACTTCCACTTCCCAGTCCCATTCTCCTCAACCCCAACCCATCCCAAGCACACAGACAGACAACATGCACACAAGGCAACACACAAGAGTGGCAAAGGCAAACACAAGCACCACACCTCATCCCACAGGCACTCACACAAATACCATACCGTTGCAGACACAACAACATCCACAGCCTCCACTGTCTCCCCCTCCTCCTCTTCCTCCACCTCCCTCCCAGGTACGTCCACACTAACACCTGCATGCACTACATCTACATCCACTGTCAGCATCACCACACCAAACCTAACACACACCACACTGGCAGACACTTCCACAACATCCATGCATGCGTCCCCTGTGTCCTCTCCCACAGTGTCTGTCCCCCCTCCTAAAGGACACAAATGCAAGCACTCAGACCCCCAACAGCCATCCACCTCACATCATCATACAGCCCATGCACCTGCACCCAAATCCAGCAGACATACACCTCCAACAACCACTCCCTCATCCTCCACTCTCATTCCTCCTCCCTCCTCCCACCCCAACATCCCTAAAAAGCTGTTTCTTTCCCAACTTGACCTCTTCCCTCCTCCGCTCCTCCGTCCTGCACGTGTGGGCAGGGTTCCAAGGACACAGCCCAGCACCTCAGCCAAACAGTCCACGGGGACAGTGGTAGCACCACCTACTCATGCTGGACCTATGACACTGAAGGGGAAGGAGCCAGCACCACCAGGGATGAAAGGGAAGAGTCCTGCACCAGCTAAGGGGAAGGGTCCTGCACCAGCTGTGAGGAAGGCGAAGGAGCCAGCACCAGCTGTGTGGAAGGGGAAGGAGCGTGCACCAGCTGTGAAGAATGGGAAGGAGCCTGCACCACCAGGCAGAGAGGGGAAGAGCCCATCCACCCCTGCCAGGAAGGGTAAGGAATCCCTAACCCATGAACAGGAGAAGACGAGGCACTCTTCGCCAGCGGAAGCTGTCAGGCAAACACCGCCACCACCACCAGCTGTCATGGGGCCCCCACCGCCAGCTGTGGATGTGCAGCCATCAATGAGTGCACGGGCTGCCCAGGAGCCTCCTCCAACAACCACCACCTTGTAGCCATCAGTGAGTGCAAAGGCTGCCCAGGAGCCTCCTTCAACAACCACCACCATGCAGCCATCAGTGAGTTCAGGGGCTGCCCAGGAGCCTCCTCCAACCACCACCACAGTGCAGCCATCACCACCGGTGGACGCCATGTAGTCCACCCTCCAGGGGCTACTGTGCGGGCTGCCCCCTCCAGAACTAGTGGGAAGGACACCCACATGAGAGACTGTGGCCTTGCACTCCCCGGTACAAAGCAATGGGCATGTTGCCCCCTCCAGAACCAGTGGGAAAGACACCCACTCCAGAGACTGTGGCCTTGCACTCCCCAGGACAAAGCAATGGGCATGTTGCCCCCACCAGAACCAGTGGGCTTGTTCCCACATCTGGCAAAGGTGCCCCCCTTCCCCCTGAGGTGCCTACCTATTTGCAAACTGATGCCCCTGCAGTGTACTATCCTGATGTGGTTAGGACTCGAGTTGGACCTTAGAATGTGCCCTGTGGCCATGTGGGCCCTTTGAACATTGGACTGGGCAGTGTCCCTTTCTGTACATGTGTACATTTCTGTTTCATTGACAAATTGAATTATTAATTTTGATGTTGATCTGATTACAATCACTTTAGTCGATTCCTGTTGTCCCTTCATTATTCTGCCATTTTTCGGGGACACATTGATTTTCATGTGCAGCTGATTGTGTGTATGGTGTGTGTGTGGTGTGTGTATGGTGTGTGTGTGTATGGTGTGTGTGTGTGTGGTGCGTGTGTGTGTCACTCTTGTTTTCCTTCCACCCTCCCTTGTGTGCGAGGTGGCTGTACTCACCATCGTCGTCTTCGAAGGAGTTTGTCTTCCAGGTGGAACATAACATAGAAGATCATCGGGAAAACATACAGTTCGGGTTTCATGGCAGCGTGGTTCTTCCCTATGTCTCCAATGGTGAGTCCTTTCACTTCTGAGCTCTTTTTCTGCCACGTTTTTATTGGCATTGGTGCAGCCCCGGAAAAGGTGGCAGTTTCGGGGTCAAAATATGGTAGGGGGTACTTTGTCTTCCGCCTGGCTGTTGGCAGCTACCGTGGTGGTGGTTGTGTTTCCACCGTGGTGGTTGGTGTGGTACATTGGCTGTCTATGGGAGTTATCAGCGCCATGGTCATAATTTGGCAGAAATTACCGCCAGTCTGTAGGCTGTTCTACCGCCAATTCATTACCCACCGCCAGGGTCATAATGAGGCCCTTAATCTCTTTAGACGTTTTTGGTTTTGGTCAGCCTATGTTTTTCATGTATGTTTATAATTTAGTCTTGCGCACCATATATGTTACATTGAGTTTGGGATTGTAATAAAGCTTTGAAACTTTATTCAGTTTGGAGTCTGTTAATGGGTAAATTGGTCATGGTGCATTTAAAGTTGTTGGTGTAAATTGAAGGAATCCAGATACCATACTCTTCGATTGGTCCCAAGGTCCAGTTGACTTCTAGTGGTGAGGATAAGGTATGGTGTCTCACCAAGGTGCTTGCAGTTTCTTAACCTGAGGCGGGAAGAAGACGTCTGCTTGCACACCAACAGTGTCCTGGTGGCACTACTTGTGTACCAGCAGGATCCAGGAGGAGGCTTGCTGCAGTACCTCCTTCAGTCTCTCGCACCTCAGCAGGATAGCCAGGCACATGTTGGGGTACTCAATCCCATGTCACAGCAGCAAGCTGGTCAGATAGGGCTTGCAGTTGCTCCACTTGTGCAACAACTCAAGTTGTCTAAAGAGGAAGGGCCCAGTGACCAGGTGCATGCATTGCGCTGTGTTGAAGAGCAGGCAGAGGGCGACGTAACCCCAGGTCACCTTTCAGCACTGGGACCACCAGCTGCAGGGGTGAAGGCTACTGACGGTGCCTCAGCTGCTCAGCGTGATTGAGGTGCTGAAGGAGTGCTTATGGTGAGGGGGAGAAAGCTCAGCCTCTCCCTAATTCCATCTCAATTTACCTGACCCTCCACTGCCTCTATTAGCTTTCCTCAGCTCCTCTCACTGTTGTCCGCCCTCGCTGTCCCTCAGCCCTTCTGTCTTAGCTTCTTTCACTCTTAACTCACCTCTGTGGTCATCCTAGCCTACCCGTGCCTCTCCCAGGCGTTACTGTGCATGTTGAAAAAGCCATCTATGAACTAACAGCTGCACAGGTTCCCAGTTGCATTGTTGCGTTTGTCAAGCGCTTATTTTACCTAAATTGTTTATAAAGTTATGTTTTTTTTTTTGTTTTTTTTTAAAGAATGAGCTTCATTCTTAAAGATAGGACCTGCAATTTACAACAGCAAATAAAAATCATGAATACACACGCGGCAACACTCCCTATTTAGGAGAAAAACTAAGGTTTTAGGAAATAGAAAGCGATAGATCTCTTCTGTTGATGTTTTGTTGTACTGGTTGAGGTATATGTCTTCTCCGAACGCAAGTCAAAGGGTAGTTATCATCTTGGGTACGTCCCAAATATTGACCAGATTTTACACTGTCCTCACATTGGAATAGCCGTCGGTTGAAGTCTGACTTGTTTCAAGTAACAATGGCTGCAATCCCATCCCAACCCAACCGCTGCAGCTTGGAACGCAAAAGGGGTCTGCATGCTGTGGTGCCTGCACCCCTTGCTCCATTCAGTTCACATCCACGATGCCCTCACATGTTCTACCCAAAATGGAAAGTGTTAAATTGGATGTCTGTCTAATCTAACACTGGCTCCAGAGCAACACACCGTTTGCTCCCAGTCATGTACGAGTTGTTCAGTCGTTTTTACCACACATGGGGCCAGATGTAGGAACCAGTTGGCGACTCGCAAACGGCAAAAATTGCCGTTTGCGAGTCGCAAACCGGAGTTTCCTATGCAGAAATGCATTTTGCGAGTCGGGACCGACTCGCAAAATGCATTTCCGACTCGCAAATAGGAAGGGGTGTTCCCTTCCTATTTGCGACTCGTAGTGGTATGCAATTCCATTTGCGACCGCGTATGCGGTCGCAAATGGAGTCGCAGTTACCATCCACTTGAAGTGGATGGTAACCCACTCGCAAATTGGAAGGGGTCCCCATGGGACCCCTTCCCCTTTGTGAATGGACCCCAAAATATTTTTTCAGGGCAGGTAGTGGTCCAAGGGACCACTACCTGCCCTGAAAAAATACTGAAACAAAAGGTTTCGGATTTTTTTTTAAGTGCAGCTCGTTTTCCTTTAAGGAAAACGGGCTACACTTGAAAACAAAAAAAACTGCTTTATTAGCAAGCAGTCACGGACATGGAGGTCTGCTGACTACAGCAGGCCTCCATGTCAGTGAGTGCCCATTGTCGCTATGGGGCCGCAATTTGCGACCCACCTCATTAATATTAATGAGGTGGGTCTTTGCGACCCCATAGCGACTCGCAGACGGTGTCTGAGACACCGCTCTGCATAGCAAATTGCGAGTTGCAATTTGCGAGTCGCTCGGACTCACAAATTGCAAGTCGCAATTTGCTTTGTACCTACATCTGGCCCAAGGTTTCATCCGCAATTTGAATAGCACTTTATAGCCTGCTGGAACAGCATTTGCTTATTAAAATTGGAATTCTGGTATCTGACCAGCTCTGTCCCATCTATCATCTGAGTACTTTTGGTCTCGCCCGCACATGTTGTATCTTTCACTTGTCTCTCTCTCACTCCCTCCTAAATATGTGGAGCACTAAGGGCCAGATGTAGCAAACACTTTGCGACTCGCAAACGGTGAAAATCGCCGTTTGCGAGTCGCAAATGCGTGTTTGCTATGTAGAAATGCATTTTGCGAGTCGGAACCGACTCGCAAAATGCATTTCCGAGTCGCAAATAGGAAGGGGTGTTCCCTTCCTATTTGCGAGTCGCAGTGGTATGCAATTCCATTTGAGACCGCGTACGATGTCGCAAATGGAGTCGCAGTTACCATCCACTTGAAGTGGATGGTAACCCACTCGCAAACGCGAAGAGGTCCCCATGGGACCCCTTCCCCTTTGTGACTGGACCCAAAAATATTTTTTCAGAGCGAAAAAAAGGTTTCGTTTTTTTTTTTTCTAAGTGCAGCTCGTTTTCCTTTAAGGAAAACGTGCTACACTTGAAAAAAAAAACTGCTTTGTTTAAAAGCAGTCACGGACATGGAGGTCTGCTGTTCCCAGCAGGCCTCCATCCCCGTGAGTGCCCAGAGTCGCTATGGGGGCGCAAATTGCGACCCACCTCATTAATATTAATGAGGTGGGTCTTTGCGACCCCATAGCGACTCGCAGAAGGTGTCTGAGACACCTTTCTGCATACCAAATTGCAACTTGCAATTTGCGAGTCGCTCGGACTCACAAATTGCAAGTCGCAATTTGCTTTGTACCTACATCTGGCCCAAGGTTTCATCCGCAATTTGAATAGCACTTTATAGCCTGCTGGAACAGCATTTGCATATTAAAATTGGAATTCTGGTATCTGACCAGCTCTGTCCCATCTATCATCTGAGTACTTTTGGTCTCGCCCGCACATGTTGTATCTTTCACTTGTCTCTCTCTCACTCCCTCCTAAATATGTGGAGCACTAAGGGCCAGATGTAGCAAACACTTTGCGACTCGCAAACGGTGAAAATCGCCGTTTGCGAGTCGCAAATGCGTGTTTGCTATGTAGAAATGCATTTTGCGAGTCGGAACCGACTCGCAAAATGCATTTCCGAGTCGCAAATAGGAAGGGGTGTTTCCTTCCTATTTGCGAGTCGCAGTGGTATGCAATTCCATTTGCGACCGCGTACGCACTTGAAGTGGATGGTAACCCACTCGCAAACGGGAAGGGGTCCCCATGGGACCCCTTCCCCTTTGTGACTGGACCCAAAAATATTTTTTCAGAGCGAAAAAAAGGTTTCATTTTTTTTTCTAAGTGCAGCTCGTTTTCCTTTAAGGAAAACGTGCTACACTTGAAAAAAAAAACTGCTTTATTTAAAAGCAGTCACGGACATGGAGGTCTGCTGTTCCCAGCAGGCCTCCATCCCCGTGAGTGCCCAGAGTCGCTATGGGGGCGCAAATTGCGACCCACCTCATTAATATTAATGAGGTGGGTCTTTGCGACCCCATAGCGACTCGCAGAAGGTGACTGAGACACCTTTCTGCATACCAAATTGCAACTTGCAATTTGCGAGTCGCAGGGACTCGCAAATTGCAAGTCGCAATTTGGTATATTGCTACATCTGGCCCTAAGTATTTTCTCAACACAATGATAAATTCTAACTTGTATATGAAGGGGGTCAACAAAAGCAATGTGAGTTTAGGGGAGCCATCAGAGGGCCATCTGATGAAACATGCAATGGCTCCAGAGGCGCTCCGAGCTGGCACAAAAGTGTGACCCATCAATGGTGGTGGCATAGAATAGAGGGAAATGATTGTACAGGGATATATTAGCATGCGTCTTGCTACGTTGCAGGCCACACACGTTGGTACAGACAAGACTTGAACCCTTGCATAGAGGAGACTGGGCCGATGCATGAATGATAGATTCTCATGCTTGCCGCTTTGAATAGGATGCTGGTGGCTCTCTTTGTAGGTTGGTCTAGAGGCCATTACCACCGCAAGGTGAATATCAAAAAAAGTTGTGCAAACTCTATTCACTACCCTGTGGTCAAATGCTCAGTTTAGAACAGCCTTTAGTTGAACCCCTTGTTTGATAGTCAATGTGAGGTGCAAGGGACAAAGCTGTAAAGCAACAGTCAGTTATGTACCTTGTAATACTGCAGTGGACCTGTTTCGGAGCACTACTAATTTTTATTGATACAGGAACCTACAGACATCTGAAGAAGGCACTTTATTCATTGGCCATTTCACACTCATGCCGATGAATATCCAGCTTCACAGCAGACCAGAAAAGGCAGTATAGAGAGACGAAAAGGTAGGAGTGAGGGATAGAAGTGGGAGGGTGAGATAGGATTTGCAATAAGAAGGAACAAACATAAGAACATTAACTACTAATAGCTCCTATGTCACACTGTAGGCAGTACGGAGGTCCACCAGGCTGGTACCTGCACAGCGCAACCTTCAAGATCTAGGTGCAGTGAGGAGCAGATGGAAAAGACTTTAGGTTCCTAGGTGGAAAGTGTTTAACTATCTATTTCTGTAGGTGTAGTGTCATCCCAGCGAGGAGCACAGTATGAGAGTACATCAGGTTTCTAGTTAAACATTGTGTCTGGATCTGGTTTTGAAGGTGTTGGGATTATACTTATAGGCTCAGTGAGTGGTGCACTGTGACTGCAGTAGTGCCCCCAGTAGTGCATTTTAAGAGAGGCATGTATTGGGCCACAGATAAAAGTGCAAGGACCACTTACACATGTCTTATTACCTAATGGTGGTTGCCAGTAGATAGTTATAGCTAGGACCTAGTTTTCATAGACAGTGTTTTTTGTTTTGCTCATTACTCTGTTTGACGAATCTTCATAAAAGTTTCAAAACCAGTACACCAGTCAGTTCAGCTGCTGTCTGGAAAGTGCAGGGTGAATCGTCAAGCTGGGGCTGAGAGAAAGGGTGGTCTCAAAAGACATTTATTCCATGCAATTTACCATAGACACAATGACAGCCTGAATCACTGTATAGAATTACACCAAATTTGACAAAAAGCTAGATCTTGGTGCAGCAAGATCTCCGAATGGTTTGGATTTACGTATGTTAATTAAGAATCACTTTACATTAAAAAAAACATAGAACTTCACTGAAAAAGGTTACAGGGACATTATATTTAGGAAATAAATTTTTTAAAAACCTTAGAAATTCACCCAAAAAAATACATTAGCGGGACGTTATAGTTAGGTTCACATTTTACACGCACAAAACCACAGAAATTAAGAATCTTTAGTTACTGATATCTAAAGTAACTCTAACTTGTGTCCTAAGGTAACTATAAATCGCACCCTCACCAGGCAATGCTAATTACCCACATATTACATCGGTTATGACATCTTCTGTGACATCATTGATAATATCAGTGCAACATTTGCTGTAAAATTATTGAAGAGAAAACTGTGCTTGGTGGCTCAGTCTCATCTATTTAATTTTGCACATTCTCTTCCAATGCCATTAGTTCTCACATTACATAAGTATCATAAATAAGCAAATTGTTCATCGGACCCTCTTTGGCCACTCTAACAGTTGTCACCTTTTTGGTCAATTTATGAAATTTCATCAGATTAAGTTTTTTACGAAATAAAAATACATCAGTTTTGCTTTGCACATAATCAAAATAATTTGTGTCACAATATGATAGTCCCAAAGTCAAATACTTGAGATTATTCTCAGACAAAGCGATCTCAGATAAATTCAATACTATTTTTTGCCAAAACGCGTTCCTGTACCATCCTCCAGGATTAAAAACTCTATATTTTTGCAACCAAAGTGCTGTCTTCCTTTCTATAGTGTGGGGAGAAAGTGTATATATATATATATATATATATATATATATATATATATATATATATATATATATATATATATAGTTATAGATATAGATAGATGGATAATCCATTGCGTTATCTGGCACTTGATGAAAGGTTTATGAGAGATTAAAAATAAACTAGCATTTGGGAACACCAGCACGTTGGGTAGATTAACTTTTACAGGCACCTGCTTTTGATGTTCATATCAAAGGAAGTTTTCAGCATGTTTTGTATGTGTTTGTATGTTTTCATCCAATACGTAAGAGAATTGGTATTAAAATGAGCTCATTGGAGTATTCTTGGACACATTTTCATTTTGAATTTGTGTGTATGTTTTAGGTTTATGTACAGATTTAAAGCACTGGGCTAGGGTAGTGCTCCAGAAGAGGTGAAATCTCCACTCATCATGGTTCCTGAGTTTTGTGGTAACCCGTATTTTCAGGTGATGCCTGCAACAGTGTTCTAAAGTTGTGGGGTTAGCAGTCCAATACATTTCTGCCTTTGAAGTAGGCAAACATCAAACTAAAGTCTTGGTAGTGCTCAAGACCCTAACTCTCCCTGCCCTGTGCCCAGACACACTCTAGGGGGTTGGAGACTGTATTGTGTGAGGACAGGCATAGCTCATTCAGGTGCAGGTGTCAGCTCCTCCCACCACTGTAGTCCAGGAAGACCCATCAGGATATGCAAGATACACCTCAGCTTCCTTTGTGTGACTGTCTAGTGTGAATTCACAAACAGCCCTACTGTCATACTGACCCAGATGTGTATTCCACAGCCTGGCAAAAGCACAGAATGGTTAAGCAAGGAAATGCCCACTTTTTAAAAGTGGCATTTTCAAATTTACAACCTAAAAACCAACGTTACCAAAATATGTATTTTTAAATTGTGAGTGTAGAGACCCCAAACTCCAAATCTCTATCTGCTCCTAATGGGAAATTACACTTAAAAGACATTTCAAGGCAATCTCAAATGTCAACCTATGGGAGAGATAGGGCTTGCAGTAGTGAAAACCAAATTGGCTGTATTTCACTTTCAGGACATGTAAACCACACTAGTACATGTTCTACATTTTAAATACACTGCACCCTGCAATTGGGTCTGCCTTGGGCCTATGTTAGGGGTGACTTACATGTAGTAAAAGGGACAGTTTAGGCCTGGCAAGTGGGTAGACATGGCAGTTTAAAACTGCACACACAGGCACTGTAATGGCAGGTCTGAGACACGTTTACAGACCTACTCATGTGGGCGGCACAATCAGTGCTGCAGGCATTTGTTTTACAGGCCTTGGGCACAATTCGTGCACTATACTAGGGACTTACTAGTAAATCATATGGGCCAATCATCGGTAACCATTCATAATCACAATTTACATAGGGAGCACTTGCACTTTAGCACTGATTAGCAGTCGTAAAGTGCCCAGAGTACCACAACCAGCAAAAACGAAATTCTGCACACAGTAAAAATACAGGAGGCAGAGGCAAAAAGACAGGGAAAACCACACCAGACGTGCCAGGCATCACCTAATTTTCTTTCTGTGAAGCATGGACCAAGCCCAGATTGATTCAATTTAGTGTCCGTTTGCAGATCACAACGTGATTGAGGTACATGATTCATGATACGTCCTCTGTTTCCAGTTTGTGTGCTGCAATCTCCACATGTTCTGTTTTCAAACCCATTTTTGGACATTGTTTATTTATCTCTGTATCTTTTGGCTTACTCATCCAACTAAAATATAATTACATTTTACATGGTTTATATTAAGTAATCAAAATTTATAAATTCCATATTAATGATGCTTGCTGCCACATGCCTATTTTTGTTGCCTTTTGGCTATTCATCCCCTTTATGCCATCTACCTTTACAATGATTTTAATTTCAGTTCCTTGTTTAAGTTACTCACACCCAGAACTGTACTATTCTACTCACTCTACTCTAAGCTACTCCACTCTATGGCACTCCACTAGAGTCTATACCACGCCACTCCACTTTATGCCTCTCCATTTCAATCCAAGCCTCTCCACTCTATGCCACACCATGCCACTATATGCCACTCCTTTCCATGCCAGTCTATACCATTCTACACCACCGTACAGCACTTTATTCCACTCCACTCCATGCCACTCTACTCTATGCCAGTTCACTTTATGCCACTCCTGTGTATGCCACTAACTGCTATGCCACTGTACTTTACTCGACTCTATGCCACGCCATTCTATACCATGCCACTTCACTCTACTCAATGCTACTGTACCCTACGCCACTCTATGCCGCTCCACTCTAATCTATGCCACTCCATCCCATGTCACTTAATGCCACTCCACTCTACCCTGCCCCACTGTACTCCACGCTATGCAGTGCCACACAACTCTACTCAATGCCACTCCAAGCTATGCCACTCCACTTCACGTCCCTCTACTTTTCTCCCCTCTGTGCTATTTCACTCTGCACTCTACTGTATGCCACTCCACTCTAGCCATGCCACACAATGCCATGCCACTCTATATGCCACTCCACATCATTCTGTGTCACTATACTCTGCTCCACACCACTCTGCATCATTCCACTTTATGCTACTCTTTGCCACTCCACTCCATTCTCTACTCTACGGCACTCCACTCTAAGCCACTCCACTCCACACTATGCCACACCACTCTACTCAACGGCATTCTACTGTACGCCACTCAACCTAACTCCACTCTATGTCATGGCATTATACTCTATGCCACTCTAATCTCTGCCACTATTTGCCACTCTATGCCACTTCACTCCACTCTATGTCACTCTAGCCAACACATGCCACTCAATGCCACTCTACACCACTCCACACTACACCACTCCACTCCCCGTCAAGCCACTCTATTCAATACCACTCTGGGCCAGGGCACTCTACCTGTGCTACTCCACACTATGGCACTCTGTCAACTCTACCCTACTCCACTGTACCCACTCTATGCCACTCTTCATCACTTCACTCTATGCCACTCTACTCTATGTCATGCCACTCTACTCCACACCACTCTGCTTTATTCCACTCTGCTCAATGCTGCTCTACTTTACTCCAAGGAACTCTACACACTTTACTGAATGCTCTACACCACTCCACTCAACTCTTCTCCATTCCACTCTAAGCTACTCCACTTCACTCTAAGCCACTTCAACCCACTCTGTCCCACTCTATGACACTCCACACTGTACTGTGCCAATCTATGTGCCAAGAACCCTCAGAGTTGCTCTGTCCTGACTTCTGTAGGGTATACAAGAGAAACAAAATACCTGAAGGTCAATAAGTATCCACAGTGGGAAAGGCAATGTCCTCATTGGAAGATTGTTCTTCAAATTTTATTACAGAAATTGCAAGGAATGAACAGCAAGAGGAATCCAAGGTGGCCACCAGGTTTTGCAGTTACAAGTTCACTGGTCTAGTGTTTGTACGCTTGAGATTCGAGGTGATGGTTAATGCACACACGCTACTTCTGTGCCACGCACTTCAACTGTGTTCTGACTGAAATCAGGTAGTGTTCTGAGAGAGCACATTTTGTGAGGTAAAAAAGTATTCGGCTGAGTTATTCTTTTTGCAAGACAAATCAAACTTAAGGAGTCAGAGATCAGTGTCTTTTATATGTACATGAGAATAAGAACATTCAGTGAATCAAGGTATAGTGTTTCTTCAGAGATATTCAGAGAACCTGAGAGTAGTGTCTTTCCTAAACAAAACAGTGCTATATTCAGACAGTCAGAGAATAGCATCTTTCTACAGGAATAGAGCAGATCTTCAAGAGTCTTAGGGAGGCGCTCCCCTGAACTAGAGCATGAGAAACCAGAGCGAGTTTGAGAACATATATTATTATATACCAGTACAGTCGGCATAGTAAACTGAGGAACCAGAGAAAGGTGTTTTCTTCAACACTCGTGTATGGAATGCAAGGTAATTGTTGCTCGATTAAATCTAATGAAAAAAGACTGACAGTAGAAAACAACATCTTTATATGTTACAAGGATATATATATATATATATATATATATAGCAACAACTCATAACAAAGAAACTGAAGGTAAAATAAACTGATTAAACAAATCTGCGAGGAGTCAGAAGAAACCAACAAAATCAAATTGCTTATCACCTCAAGAGTAAAAAACGAACTTCTGAGCTACAACTTACCTACTACCAATAGTGACATTCTCACAAAATAAGAGAGAAGCTAATTCCTCAGAAATATCAGGTAAAGTGTTTTAGAGTAACCACAGAAGTAAACATAGAAATTATTAGTTGAATGTTTGTAGGAATGTAAAAAACTGTGTGTCCCTAGTAATTGTGGTAGTAATCCTTTCAGGTGCCGCTTCAAAGGTATCTTGAGATGATGAAGCAGACCTCTGAGGCAGTCTCTCTTTTGTCCCATTCCCCTTTCCCCCCGGGGGTGCTCAAAACATAGAACTTTATCAGCTGTGGGTAGTCTAGGTAGGGACTGAGGGCTAATCATTTGCTCCCGGGGGAATTGAACTAAACTAATCCTGACACTATGACACTCCATTCTACACCATTATACTCTACATCAATACACTATCTGACACTCCAGCCTAGGCCGCCCCACTCTATGCCATGTTACTCTATGCTACACCACTCCAACCCACTCATCTCTTTGTCACTCTGCTGTGTACCACTCCACTCTATGCTACACTACACCACAATGCTCTATGCCACTCTATTCTAAGTAGCTCTATTCTATGCCACACTATGCCACTGCTCTCTATGCCACTCTATTCTAAACCACTCCACTCTATGAATTTCATGCCACTCTACTTTATGTCACTGTACATCAATCCATGTTTCTCTCTCTATGCCATTCTACTCTATGCTGCTCTACATCACTCCACTCTACATAACTCCATTCTGTGCAACACTACTCTACGCCACTCTGCACCACTCCTCTCCATACCACACCCCTCTAAGGTACTCTATGCTATGCCACTTCATGCTACTCCACTCTAAGCCACTCCACTGTACTCAATGCCACTTCCCTCTACTCTATGCCCCTCTACTTCACTCTATGACACTACACTCTACCCCACTCTCCTCTTCATCACTCCACACTATGCCACTCAGCTAGCTTTTTGTCAGGTTCCTCAGCGGATAGATTTCTATTTTCAGCCTTGGAGCAATGGGAGAATCAGAGAGTCCAGGTTTTGACTGTCCTTGTCTGCCAACGATAGGGGCAACCACTGCTGGTAGCCACAATGCCATCAACCATGGAATGTCTAAGCAGATAGTGCCCTCCAGAAGGAGGCCACAAGCGGAAAAAAAACCAAAAGGAAAAAACCTCTAAGGGCGATCAGAGGCTCCCAAGAGGCTGATGTGAACTGGTACTGTTGGAAGAAGACCAGAACTGCAGCAAGGCACTGAAGGCACGAGTAAGACTAGTGGGCATGCCAGAACCAGGAAAATAGAAAGGTTCAGAAGGGAAACAAAAGGAGCAAGAATCACCAGGAGGAGCAAGGAGACACCAGCAGGAGTGAGGAGTGTTGCAACGCAAAGGAGAAAGATAGTTCTGCTTCTTTTATACCCAAAAAGCGGAAGTGACATAGAGGAAAAAGTGAGGCCGCATTGATGGATTGGGAAATGCTAGGAGGAATACATGATAGAGCCTCCATGATGGATTGGTTAAGAAAAAAGACTTCATCAGGAATTCTGGGAAGAAGAACCCACAGAGAGCAATGCCTTCAGCCCACCTGACAAGTGAGGTAAAGAATGGCCATCCGCAGCCCCTTGCAGGACTCTCTAGGCTGCAAGTAAGGCTTTAGGGTTTCCCACTGTATAATGCGGGATGCTGGGGGCGCAATGAAGTGAGCCGCGGGTCGTGCTGCGACCCATGGTGTGACACTTATAGCCTTGTTGAACAGCAACCACACTGGCTAAAAACACTGGCAAAGCCAATAGCTCTCAAATAGGTGAGACCGACTGACTTTTCCAACACATGTTTTAGTTAATTAATTATGTATTAGTCAATGTCATCTCTGTTTGTTTTAGTGATAATCCACCTTCCCCCCTTTTTGTGTATGGTATCAATTATTCTCAACCTACATTTGTATTTTTTTAGTTGCAGGAGAGAATGCGTGGTCTGTGTAGAAACAATCGTGCATGGTTTAGGCTATATTGTCTTTAATTCTTTTTTCTTATAATAGGGGAAAATCCCCTTTCAGTTCATAGCAGTACCAAATAATTTTCCTTCTTTTAACAGGGTGGCTAGCCCTCTAAGTATTAGGTTAAATGATTTTCATATTGCCCTTATTCATTTCGGTTGTTGACAGTTAGTATATGTACGTTGTAGAATTATTAAGGAGAGAACGTTAGTGGATATAGAGAGAAGGGCTGCAAACCTTTGCCGTAATGGTAAATGGCATGGATTGGTCCAGATTTCTAGGTGGGTGAGTGTGAGATGGTGAGAAAGCTCAACAGAGTGGGAAAGGAGATAATGGGGGTAAATGAAGTAAGAGAGAGCAAGTCAATGCTAGAAAAAATGCAAAGATCATACGGAAACAATGTAAAATCTCACCCACCTTCTCCAACATTTTGGGTGACAGGAATGAGTGACCTGCGAGAAATGCCAATTAAACAAATATCTTGATATTGAAACAATATAAACATCAATGGACAAGGGTTACATTTCTGTGCTACAGCTTATATTCAATGGTATTGAGTCAAATACGTTTAAGTATGAGTGATAAAATTGTGGTAAGGAGTTAGTCTTGGTATGTGGTAACTCAAGAGTGCCAGAGGCAAGCCCATCTGCGCCTGTCCGCGCCTGGACCACACCCAGCGCCAGAACCCCTGGACCCCGCAATAGCCACACCGCCAGTCTCCGCTATGACGCCAGCACCCTCCTCGCACTCAACACCGTTCGAGGCACCACCTGCTTCCAGGCCACTCTGAAAAGCAACACAAACCTTTCTCCTGTCGCAACTGTAGCTTCACCTGCGACAGAGCTTATAATCCTCCCAGGACTGAAACTAACCACCTCCACTGCATACTCCTCAACACTCGCTCCGCACATAAGCACGCCATCGAGCTCTGGGACCTGCTCGACACCACCACCCCGACGTAGCCTTCCTGACCGAAACCTGGTGGAACGAATCCTCAGCGCCTGACATCGCCATAGCCATTCTGGACGGGTACAAGATCTCCTGCAGAGACCGCATCAACGGAAACAGAGGAGGCATAGCCACCGTCCACAAGGCCACCCTCGAAGTTCACACCCACTTGGACGACACCCTCAACTCCGCCGAACTCCTACACTTCCAAATCCACACCGACCCCAACACCACCCTCAGAGAAACGCTCGTCTACAGACCCCCTGGACCCAGGGCACTGTTCAGCAACACCATCGCCGACCTCGCCAGCACCGGCGCACTCGCCTCCACGGATTACATCCTCCTTGGGGACCTAAACTTCCACCCCGAAAACAATAACGACGTCAACTCCACCACCCTGATCAACAACCTTTCGAACCTCAGCCTCAGACAACTTGTCGACGCACCCGCCCATGCTGCCGACGCACCCACCCATGCTGCCGGGTACACTCTAGACCCCATCTTCTCCACAAGCGACCACATCGCCTTCAGCCGCACCACCAAACTCTACTGGACCGACCACCACTGCATCCACTTCACCTTCAAGAAACAAACCAAACACCACCACACCGAGTGACCACCCCGTCGATGCTGGAGCAAAGTCACCGAAGATCAGCTGACCAACGCCCTAGCAAAGAAACCGCCCACCGACCCTGACATCGCCGCCCACAACCTCAGACTATGGATCAATGACTGTGCCAACCGCCTCGCACCACTCAAAAAGCCCACCAACAACCAAACCAGCAAGAAACCCACCTGGTTCACCGACGACCTAAAAGCCTCCAAGCGCAATTGCCACAACCTCAAGAAGAAATGGCTCCACACACGCACACCCGACAGCCACACAGCACTCAAGAACACCACACGCAGACATCACCAACTCCCCAGGCCAGCAAAGAGATCCTCCTTCAAAACCCGCCTGGAAAACAACGCTCACGACTGCAAAGAACACTTCAACCCCAGCGCCACCGTCAACGACATCCCACCCTCCCAAGAACTGTGCGACGCTCTAGCTACCGCTTTCCACCGAAAGATCACTGACATCCACAACAGCTTCAACACCCCAACCTCAACCACGCCAATCTCCCCCTCCACGAACTCCACCCACACCAACCGTCTGACCTCTTGGACCAGCATCAACGACGATTACCGGCGAAGGTCATTGAGAAAATCGTCAACACACAACTAACCCGCTACCTCGAAGACAACAACATCCTCGACCCCTCCCAGTCCGGATTCAGACGGAACCACAGAGCCGAGACTGCCTTCCTCGCCACCACAGATGACATCAGAAGCCAACTCGACAATGGAGAAACATCAGCCCTCATCCTTCTAGACCTGTCAGCCGCCTTTGACACAGTCTGCCACCACACTCTGAAAATCCGCCTCCACGAAGCAGGGATCCAAGAGAAAGCCCTCGACTGGACCACAACCTTCCTCTCTGGCAGAACCCAGAGAGTCTGCCTCCCCCCTTTCCAATCCGAAGCCACCAACATCATCTGCGGCGTACCCCAGGGCTCATCCCTCAACCCGACGCTGTTCAATATCTACATGGCCCCCCTCGCACAAGTGGCCCGCCAACACAACCTCAACATCATCTCCTATGCCGATGACACCCAACTCATCCTCTCCCTCACCAAGGACCCACACACCGCCAAAACCAGCCTTCATGAGGGCATGAAGGCCGTTGCCGACTGGATGAGAGGCAGCCGGCTGAAACTGAACTTGGACAAAACAGAGATCCTCATCCTTAGGCCCACCCCCTCCGCCTGGGACGACTCGTGGTGGCCAGCCTTACTGGGGACCACACCAACTGACCACACACGCAACCTTGGCTTCATCCTCGACTCATCCCTCTCCCTGTCAAAACAGGTCAACCCCATCTCCTCCTCCTGCTACAACACCCTCTGCATGCTTCGCCGGATCTACAAATGGTTCCCAACCGAAACAAGAAAACAGTAACACAGGCCCGACTATGGCAACGTACTCTACGCAGGCATCCCGTCCAAACACCTGCAACACCTCCAACGCATCAAAAATGCCTCCGCCTGACTCATCCTCAACATACCCCGCCGCAGCCACATCACCCCCCCACCTGAGAGACCTGCGCTGGCTCCCCGTCTACAAGAGGATCACCTTCAAGCTCCTCACCCATGCACACAAAGCACTCCACAACACCGGACCAGCCTACCTGAACAACAGACTCAGCTTCTACACCCCCACCTGACAGCTCCGCTCTTCCAACCTCGCCCTCGCCTCCGTCCCCTGCATCTGGCGAAAATCCTCCGGCAGCAGATCTTTCTCCTACCTCGCCTCCAAGACCTGGAACACCCTCCCAACCGACTTAAGAAAGATCCAAGACCTGCTCACCTTCAGAAGACACCTCAAGACCTGGCTCTTCGAGCAGTAGCAGCACCCCCCCCTTTTTTTGTTTACCAGTGCCTTGACACCCTCGCGGGTATGTAGTGCGCTTTACAAATGTACTGATTGATTGATTGATTGATTATTTTAGTTGGTGTATAAGTCAGATTGAGAGTGATGTGAGTGGGAGTATGTGACAGGATGTGTGGGTGAGAATGTTGTACATTGGACATGGTTTTGTGCTGTGAATTGAGGGCGTCTAATAATGTTGTCACTGTTTTTAGAGTACCTGTCATTGTGTGTAATTTGTTACTAGTTCTTGTTTGTGTGTAGGGTATATTCTATGTTGTGGGATGGGGCTCAGGTGACAGTGATCTATATGTATTGAATAACTGAAATGGTGTGTGAGAATAAATAGGTAATAGGAAGGTCTTATCTCTTGATGTACAAGAAAAGCTCTTGAAGAGTCAGTTGTTCATTTCAGTCTGCTTAAGATTGTTATTAAATTATTGTAGGTCTCCTGGTTAACAAAATAAGGAGTTCTTCCCTTTTTGTGTAATTTTGACCATAGAGGTGCAGACACAAGCAAAGGGGATGTTCAGTTGTCTCACCTTTTGCCTAAGTGCTAAGAACCCTTTCCTTTGTGCTAATGTCTTTTATAGTCTGGTGCCATTCCTATTTTGGAACTATTTCATTTGAAGCATTTGATTGTATTCATGTGTTGTAGTATCTTTTCGGTGTGTGCATATCTGAGTGGTCTTAAGCTTATAGGTCTTAGGCCCAGATTTATGAAAAGTTTGCACTGCCTTTGTGTCATTTAATTTAACGCAAAAGTGGCACAAACCTAACTCCATATTTAAATTTTGATGCTAGACCCATCTAGCAACAAAATCATGGAGTTAGCATCATTTTTTGGGACCACCAACCCACCTGCCATCATATTGCGACAATGATATGCAAGGTAGGCGTTCCCTTCCAAAAATTACGCTAGCCCTCCAGCACCATATTTACCTCCTGATGCAAAAACAAAAAAACACTAAAGAAGTGGACCCATAAAATGGCACAGAGGCCGGTATGCATCAAATTTTAACACCTGGTCAGACCAGGCGTTAAAAAGAGGTCCACACACCACCACTTCAGGAAAAAACAAAGCAAGAGCATTGGCAAAGTCCTGGAGAACATGGAAATGTTACTGCTCCAGGTTTGGCACACGTTGCAGACGTCAGCGACGACAACAGGTCCCTCCACCACCACCGCAGCAACCCCAAACACCACCAAAACAGCCACAAAGGCAGCGTAGAAGGCGGGAGAGGATCTTTCAACAGCGTACAACCATCCTTGGGCTTAGGGAACAAGATGTCATCAGGAATCATTGTCTTAACCGGGATTCAATTGTACGCTTGCTGCACCACATTGCACCAGACATCACTGCAAACGTGGCAACTCCAACAAAAATACCATCCATGACCAAACTCCTCGCTGTCCTCCATATGCTGGCATCAGGATCTTTTCAGACAATGGGCGCACAAGTGGCTGGTATCTCCAGCTATCCTTCCAAAGGTTCTGGAGACAATCATATGCCTCACACCACCTCACATCTGCTTCACAAACACCCAGCAACTGCAACAGGAGACCAAGCAAGGTTTCTATCTAATTGCTGGGTTCCCACATGTGCTGGGTGCAATAGACTGCACACATGTCAAACTGGTGCCACCTGCAGCAACGGAATACCTAAACAGGAACGGCAAGCACACCCATCCCATAGATGTGAAGGTCAATGTGGATCACTGTGGGCTCTTCTCAAACATACTTGCCAAATACCCCAGCAGTGTCCATGATGCCGACATATTGCGGCATTCCACCATCAACAAGCGGTTACAGGATGGCCAATATGGCAATGGCCTACTCGTAGGTAAGCCACCATACCACTCAGTACACAAACAAACACCTTCCATGCAGGACAAACAAGACATACACCACACAAAAAAAAAACATATGCAGGGGAACACAGATGTACAGACATTAACGCAAATGCCACATGCCACACAACACCGTAATCATTACACATTACAAACACATATACACCCACGTATACATAAAACAGTCACAACCTGACTGGTACACCACATGAGGACAGGTGGAGCTATGTCCCCTTTGCATACAGAATCTGGGCACAAACCACTACATATGTCAACTGGTGGACACCAAAATACACATCTCATACTCATTACACGTAATAATGTACCTGCTCAGCAATGTGAATGGCATATGCCATGTCAATGTGAAGAAAGTCACACATAGACACAGCCCCACATCAGTTATGGGGTTCATGCATCTGGTGGCACCAATATCAAATGCCACCCGAGTGTTGCCATGACCAACTAAATATCATCTTCACATACCTGACATACCTGTAGTGTGCACATTCACCTGTCTGCATAGTGTTGCTCACATAGGAATACAACATTACCTGCCATGAAAGACCATAGGGCAGAATGACAAGAAGTTGTGCAGCACCCAGTCCATTTCCACCTCACATGCGACCCTTAGCGCCCCCTAAACCCACCATGTGTGTACCATTTACAATGAACAGTCCACTATGGCGCAGAGTTTGTGCAATACTGTAAAGATCATGGAAGCCATTGCAGGACTCTGTAGAAGTATAGAGGACATACCTGACCTTTCATACACCGTCCATAAGGACCCATGTAAAAGAATGGTGTACCCCCTCCCAACGCCAGTACTGTGCATGGGTTGAAAGTGTCTGTGATAAATCATGTGTAGGAACTTTGGAGATTCTGCTGTACCAACTTTTGATCATTCTACAAATGTGTGATCACACCCAAGTACACTTGGTGGCTGGCACAGCCATCATCTGCCACAAAGAGTCACTATGTGTTGTACTGCATGTATAGTGCCACATGGTAGCATGGAGGCCAGAGTTTGGCTTTCTAGAGCTACCATGGTGTCTCTACATATGGCACCACTGTGGTTCAAGGATGTGAAAGGTTACACCAATAATAGGACACTGCCATAAATATGAACAACACAACACATATTTGCAAGGGCTGAACCATCTGTTTGGATTGAATATTATAATCCCCAGGTCCCTGAGCCACATCCAAGGTTGTCATGCCCATCAACACAGACCTATGAAACCATTTAGCAAAACAGGAACATACACTATACCAGAAACAAGTCTGAGTCTCCACTCCACTTAAAACTAACAACTGCCAAGGTACATACCAAATCACTATCAAGCATTACCGACACATCTTCTCTCATTCCTTTGCAGCTGACTAAGTTTATGGCATACAGCCATGGGTCATGACTCCATTTAACAATCCCACAACGGTGGAAGAGCGTGCATGTAAAGAAGGGCACAGAAGTAAACAAAATATGGTGAAGAGGACATTTGGACTTCTAAGGTCAAGGTTCGGGTGCCTGGCCCTGAAAGGAGGAAGCCTGTTGTATGCGCCACCACTGGTATGTAAGATGATACTGGTATGTGTAATCCTGCATAATATATGTATATGGACCAATGTTCCCTGGGATGAACAGGTTGATGTCCCCAACAAGGAGGAGGATGACAATAGTGCAGCACATTTCGAGGGGGAACTCCAAAACCGTGCTGCAGGAGTTTGCAGGCGACTACAAATTTTACAGAACATCTACACATAGTCACTGTACATATAAAATCACTTTGTAACTATTGCCTACAAATTTCTTTGCACCTCAATTTCCATGGTCTACTCATTCTCCACTACATGTACCATTGGAATGTAACCCATACCTCAGAGAGCAGGAAAGAAAAACAACAGTTACAAGTATGGTAGCAATATAGTTTGTGATGTAAGAGGGTCTAATGCCTAAATGTCACACATCAGTGTATTGTTACTCACAGGCATGTGGCTCCTGAAGGCCTATATCCATGTACCACAACATATAAAGTGCTGTTAAGTGGACAATATGCAAATCCTAGCCCTTTCTCCACATCATCACCACGCTTGGCAGGATGTATGCAAGGGGGGCATACTTAAGGTAGGGGATGTTATCAAATGATGTTTGAGTAATGTAGGAACTGAACAGTGTCACATCTCGGGGGGGATTACTTTTTCACCAGCACTTTGCATGTGTGACTAGGGGGTACATCATTGGTATCCATGGACCTTCAGTTACTGTACAGGATTTGTAACCAATGTTAGAGGCAGAGCCTGCACTGTCCATGGGCTTATATCCTGGCGCTGCCATTGGGCACAACCCTGACACATAGTGTGCTGTACCTCACATATGGCACACACGTGTTGGCTGTGGAGTGCGCTATGGGTTGCCAGACAAATGAAGCAGCAATGGGTGCTGAACTACTATCCAAACAACTGGCCCATTGGCAGGATCTAAGTATAAGATGGGACAATGCACCACCAAATTATTGTTTGGGCAGAATGTAGGCACGGTGTGTTCCACTCTCGCTGTACATTTTATACACACCTGCCACACTAATCTGCTGTCTTGACAGATGCCTACAGCAAATCCGGATATACATGTAAAGACTGATGTATGGATGTATGGCTGAGGTAGCAAAGGGTTTGCAAGTACCAACAATGGTTAAAATTTGTCAGCAAGGTAACCTGGTACAGTCTGTATTACACCATCACTCAGCAAATAGCAATACACACTGCTCCTTGTCACTCACATGCCAGACCAAGAGCAAGGTACCAACAGTGACAAAATTCCTTAATATGTTTAGGTCTCCAGCATGCCAATCAGGTGTGGGATGTGCAAGTATGTCTAGAAATATCCAAAAATGTCACAGACACATTAAGAAATGAATGGAAGTAGAAGTAGACAGATCTGTTGCATGTGACTAGTGAAAAAAGCAGCACTGAGATGATTTCACACATTAACATCATGCAGTCATTGTAAGAGTGATATAGGTTGTGGTATGCAGGAATAAATACATACCCATGTTCAACGAAGGATGTGGAAGGACAGCTGAGAGATACTCACAGATACTTGGAAATACAACATGGGAGGTCACTTGGAGCTTGGAGATGACACAAGTGCTGTGGCAGGTGTAAAGTCATGTGTGTGTGGTACTCATTAAATCTCGCAATGCCAGGCAATGGGATGGTAACTATCATGTAGCCACTAGTAGAGGATGCGTACATCTACAATTTACACGTCACACATTGCTCCTGTCCATGTATGACCAGACAACATTGCTGCAGAAGATGTGTACAAAGAGTAAGCAGCCTATAGATTGGCAGCAATGTAGGACACAAAATATTCCTAACAAGTAAAGTGGTAAAACATGGAGAAAGAACACATGTAGACCAATATTGACTGTGCAACACATCAATGTCTACATGTGTACAGAGAGGGTGGCCAGGTCAGTACATAACCCACTCATCTTTGCTTATCACATACCAACATGACAGGAGGCAGTGACAGATAACACCATCTGTCCCCTGACATGTTTCCAAAATAGAAGTCACAACAGAGATATAACCCCTAACCAAACTACCCATAGAAATTACTAAGGACATCAACTCATCTCTGTCCGAGCATGCCAAATGAGGCCCATGTCCTACACGTGCAAGTAGCCAGTCCTCAGTACATGATAGGGGATGGTTGACATCCAGTACCCCAGAGGAAAAATTTATATCCCAGTCCGTTTGATCACAATTGTGCAGGTGTCTGTCTGCAGGGGACTGTGCATTGCTCTGCTGAATAGCAATCATGAAGAGGCTAGATCCCCGCCCATAACACCATAACACCACTGCTCTGGCTATATAGACTATTGACTTTGTCAGGGCTTGATACATGTGCACAGTGGACTGAGTAGTCTGGAGCTCCGTAAACCTGCACCTTCACATGCAACCATGGGTCTGTGTCAGCATAAAAACTCCCACAGTAGTGATGAAGAGTAGGCTGCCATCTTTGCCAGGCTACAACACTGCTACATAGTGGTATGCCATTGTCTGTGACAGTCATAAACATGTTGCGGTCAATTGTGAGTACCTAGTTAGTGGCATGTACCACTTAAATGGCACAGGCCTGATAATGTGTATTGGAGTCTAAACAAATGGCAACTTACCACAAATGAAAGTGCATATGTATCACAAGATCATTGACAAAAATAAATGACCATCACATGTGTTCAGACATACAGAAACATAGGTGCCACTGATGTGACTTCCCAGGCAGGTGTCAAAGTCCAACATGTGTCCATGCTGGAAGATAGATATGTGAGGTTTCATATCCCATGAACACACCTCTGTGGTCATATGTTACTGAAATAACACAACACATATTACACACACATGGCACATACCAACCTTCATTGACACATGTGTACACCACCTCCTCCGACTAAGATGCATGGGGAACTATATGTCACACGTGTAGCAGAGCATCATGAAGGCTAAAGCAAGAACACACCACAGGGTGGACACACATGCACACACATTGCAAGGGGTAACGTGATTTCAACCCAACCGTAGTCCACTGCATGCTCTGAGTACAATTTGTCATGCCTGTCGCATGCCTTACCATGTATTGGACTTAGCCCATCATATCTATTGTGTTATTGCTGAGTACATTTGTATATCAGACATAACAATGTGGTACACCCACAAATATGTGTTAGAAGACATTTGTACACTCATAGTACACATGTGCTAACATATGTGGACACAGTCTAGCTACACATGCACATATGCACATGCTATTAGTCATCGCATGGATCACACACATAAACAAACATATTGGTTAAACATACCAATGTCACCGTCAAGATATGAATGGAAAAGCACACACATGTAACCATACCATACTGATAACATAATAGCATAGCCCCTGTGACATGGTATGTGGACTTGGGTGCACTTTAAACCTTCCTAAATAATTACCACTCATTCCTGTCATGTGTCAAACTTTTTTGATTAAAACAGCAAAATTCTATACTCCGTAAGCCCAGGAAAACGACGCCTGGCCTCTGCGCGTCCATTGCACTGCCACAGGCCTTGTCAGCCTGTATGGGAATGTATACCATGCATGACCATCATGTGTCAAAATTTTTGGCGCAAACGCCTAAACTTCATACTTTTCTATGCAGCAAAAAGATGCCTGGCCCCTGAGTGTCAATTGCAAGTCCACAGGCCTTGTGAGGCACAATGGGGAAAAAATCAACACATGACCGTAATGCTTAAAAAAAACTACGCATAACTGAAAACATGACGCACAGGCCCAGAAAGTGATAAAACATGAAATTATGCCTGCATGCATGGTACAGTGAGTTCACTTTCACTTCACAGTCTTATTGTCTGTGGCTGTGTGAGGGTGTGTGGAGCTGGTGTTGTTGGTGGATTGGAGTGTTTTTGTCCTGTGTCCTTTTGATGTTGTGTCTTATTTGTCTTTTAATCAGTCTTTTGTAGTGTATTTGTACTGTATCTGTCACTGAATTGTGGGGTGTTTTCCTAGGGGTAGGTTAGTTTGGGGTAGTTGGGGTCGTTTTTTCTTTATTTTTTTTCCTGCAGTTACAGTTGCAGTATACAAACACTCCATGATGTCTGGGAAAGGACGGCTGTTGAAGATGACAGCTCATGAGCTGGAGGGCTTTTATATGGCTTGTGCAGCATTACCTGCCAATGATGCGGGTATTGGGTGGTCATGTTATCCAGGGCTACCAGACAGAGGCCAGGAAGCTAGGGTGGGTCAAAGGTGCTCCAACACCTAAAAAGAATATTCGAAGCAGGACGCAATGACCACTAACTCAAACACCGTTGGGATGGCGTGGTCTCAAGGGAGCAAGACCTACTGGATTACCTGGGGATTTAGATTGGCAGAGCAGTTGGTAAGTATCACATTTGCATAGCAACACCATTATTTGCATTTGCATAACAGGTGGTGATAAGGTTGAGTGCAGCATGTTTTGTCAAAGTATCTATATTATATCTATACTAGGAGCCCCAGCGCCACCTTAGGGCTGCCATTGTAATTAACATTTATGAAGCAGAGCCAGGGCAGAAGTGGCATCTTCCATGCACAATCATAACAAATTGGCGCAACACATGCATAGTCCCCTCCGTTTAGACCAGCACAAAATTAGGCCTGCGCCAGACATGATGTATGGGAGGGGATCCGTACACATGTTTGGGAGGCTAAAGTACGTGGCTCTGGGAAAAATGAGACATTTCCTATTGCCGTCTTTCCTGCACTTTGAACGGCTGCTCAGAGCAGGTGTTATAAGGGGGCAAATAATTGTATATGATGGGCCCCTATGTACTCAGCAGAGGTTCTGCCAATCTGTTTGTTGCTACTCCTGCTGAGTACATAATTTGTGTCTGTATAAATTGACGCAGTTGCCCCCTACCTGCACCATGCTGCACCATATTTCTCATAAGACACACACATGGCGGGGGAAGGGGTGCACTGAGGGCCACAAGGACTGTAAAAATGTACTTGGTGCACCACCACTTTCCTTATATCCACCCCTTTATGTCATTGGCCAACGCCATTTAAGGGAGCTTGACAATGCTCTGGGTCCAGACTACCTGTACAGTGTGCATCACGTACACCCCAAAATGTGCCTATTACCCCACATACATGTGCTGAATTTGTACCACAGGCCTCGCCGGGTCTTACTGACAGTATGGGGCAGGCCTGCTTCTGCACCAGCACTAGCACATTACTCAGAAACCTGCACCAACATAGGCATCCTTAAACCACAGAGCTAGTGTGTCTGTGTTGATGCATATGTCTATGTGCATGTTGGTATCCCTTCCTGGAGAATTAATGGAATAACATGGCAACAATGTCTGGCCACAAAGTATTGGCAAGACATCTGTAATTTCAATGAGTTAATGTGCAGGTAGGAACAACTAAATAAATATAAGTAAACTGCCATGGCATTATAGCTCAAGTGACTATGCCTTGTAATGGCACACGCATATTAGAAATTTGAAACAAGGATGTATCAAAGCATTTCTCAACACTTTGGGATACTCACACAACCCATGGGCAGTTGTCCGTCTGTTTGCGGTGACAATGAGTTAGATGTCTTCAACATTTGGGGCAGGCTGGAAAGCTATGGGTGTCACAATGGGATGGCCACTACAACAACCATTGCATGCCCCTCAGATGCAGAATACTGTGTCATGTAGACCCATATGGTCATGGAGGTGTAAAGCAACAAAACCCCTGCATGTACATATGGTGCAATTAAATGCACCGCAGGAGTGTCAGGGAAAGTGATGGTTTGTAGGTGCCAGGGTCTCCTTTATCTGACACTTAGGCCCTCATTACAACCCTGGCGGACAGAGGTATTTTGGAGAAATTTACTGCCAACAGGCTGACAGTACCTTTCCCCAAAATAAGACATTGGCGGTTTGTCTCAAACCAAACCGCTAAAGTACCACTCCATCTGCCAGGGTGGTAACAGCCGCTGGGCTGGAGACTTCAGTCTCCAGCCAGGCGGCCGTCACTGTCCCACCCGTGGGATTATGACCCCGCCTACTGCCAAGATTTTAGTGGCTTTCTTACCGACATGAAAACCATAGCAGCAGGCACTATCAGTGCCAGGGAATTCCCTTACACTGATAGGGGTCTCCGCCACCCCCTCCATCTCCCCACCACCTCCTGCCCCCCCACGACATACACACACATCCACGCAACAACATACACACGCATACACATACTCATACCCACATTCACCCATGCATGCATCCATACATTCACACACACATCCACACACACTGACATAAAAACAAGCACACACACATTCACACAACATACACGCACACTCACACCCATTCATGCACATACGCATTCCACACGCCACAGGGATGGGGCAAATTTATTGATGAACACCGGATCTGCCTACTCCAAGAAACATGGGCATTGGAACCGAAATACAGATTGGGCTTTAAAAGCTATTGGGTCGCAGCACGCAAGTCATCCTCTGGGAGACCATCGGGAGGGCTACTTATTTGGTTAAGCAGTTCTCTTAGGTGTAAAGCAGAAGGAATTGATATGGGTTGCCCCGATTTGCAGGCTTTATTAATAGCGATCTCTGAAGGGAGATCTCTACTATTAATTAATATCTATAATAGGAATGTGGGCTCCCATTGCGACTCTGTTGCTTTGCCCATTCTGGATAGTTTTCTTAAAACCACTCTTCCCATTTTATCCTGATTGGAGGGGACTTTAATCTTACATTCGAGCCCAATCCCTCGGTTCAAGGGATATGTAAAGAAGAGGATGCCTATTGGGGTACCCCTCAGCTAGTCTCCAATAAAAGACTGAATAAATCTGCGCGCTTACTGGCTGATATTACACTAACGCATGGTCTCCGAGCTTGTAATGGCCGCTCCCGCTCGGATACTAGTCTGCAACCCACTTTTAGGCGTGGATGTCAGAGTCTGTCAGAGTTGATGAAATAACAGAAGTAGAAACACTGAGGACAGGATTGTAAATATATTCAGCTTCACAGGAACTCAGAGCCTCTCCTGAAGGGTCATCTCTTATTCAGTCTACCTCAGAAAGAGACGACGAAAGGCGTCTAAGGCCAAGTTCGGGGATAGGCTGTAGCTGGGTCACAGGGGGAACTCCGTGCAACAACGGCAATTGCCTACTCACAAGTGGCGTGGAGGGAGGATAGAACAGTTGAAGCCTACAAAGGGAAGCTTTACCTATTGAAGGATAAGGTCTATTGGCATTTGAAAAGAGCAGCTGAACAAGGTCAGGAGAGTTAAAATTAATAACAATACAATCCCCTGAGCCAATCTTCACTAAGGAGCCCACCCACCCTACCCTTCTCACCATCAATATCGAGGGTATCATAGAGAATACAAACCCCGCATTAGCGTGCAACCAATGAATGACCTTGTTTTTAAGTTCAATGAAAGATTCCGAGGATTTGGGTTTGAAGTCAGGAACATTGGCTATAATGAGAACATATGGGCATGATTCTGGTGGTAAATGCAACACTCTTGGTCCAGACGAACCACTAATCTGGGCCCTCTTCTGTGGCCTGATTGAGGATACTCGCAGTTAGGGTTAGCTTCCCCTGTGTTAGTTGCTGTTTTGTTCAAAGGAACAATTCCTTCTGGAAGGGGAGCTGAGACCATGGGAAGCTTGTTCTTTGGGATGCTAGCTGCTTTGACAGAACTGGTCCAATCTTGATTTATGGGGAGAAGATGAGACTTGCTCATTTGGCCAGGTGGTCTACTAACAGTGATGAGCTCTCGATTACGGGGGGAATGATAGGAATGGAGTTGAGATTCTACAGTTGAGGGAGGTGCTGAGAGCTGACTCTTAATGAGACCTTCCAGTTTATCCTCTATTGTTTGGGGACGAGCTAAAATAGGAAGAAGCAACTTTGAAAGCTCATCTCTTATGAGATCCCTATTATACTCATTTTCCTGTCGTTCGTTAGTGTTATGCAAGGAGGTTAGAATCGCATCCTTATTAGAGGGCTGCACCAAATTAAAGGGGCTCAAAGTTCTGGTTCGTTTGTTTTTGATGGTGGCTTGCCTTTGTTTCCTTTTTCCTTTGATATTGGGATCTGCTGAGATTGGGGGTCCTTCTTTGGAAGGACTTCGAGCCAGCAAAATTGGCGCGGCGCGGGTATTAGTTACGTTTAACAATTCGCCCTGGTGCTCCTGGGAGATTCTGAAGGGGGAGGAGGGAGGGGTGGTCTGAGCAGGCTGCGATTCTATTCGCAGGGAAGGCTGTAAAGTAGAACTGTCGTGGACTGGGCTGTTAGCAGGAGAAGGGGGGACAGCAAGTTGACGCTGCACCAACTCTATTTCTTTTTCAAGTGCCCCAACAGCCTTTTGTAAAAATCCATCTAAGGTTTTGTTAGATCCATGTTTTCCTTCAACCCCACCCCCCACGCCGTCGACCCATCTTTCTTTCTTGATATCAGGAACCTCTAATAAGCTCCCGGCTGATGGTGTGTTGGGCCTACGGGCCCCACCCTCTCTACCTGGAGACCCCTCACTAGGGCCAAGACTTGTAGACTCCTAAATCCCTACTATTTGCGAGCAGTGAAGACAAAACCAGAAACAGAGACCAAGGGGTGTAGCCCGGCCCGGCCTCTTTCGGTCGGTGACGGGCGCACTACGGGCCCGCCCTTGGCCCGGGCTTTGCCCGGGCGCGTCCCGTGGAAGCGGGCGCGCGATAGAATTTAAAGGGGCTGCTCCCGCCCCGTAAGTTCAGCAGCCAATCGGCGATGGGGGCCTGACTCCTGCCCCTTCCTCTGTGCAGCGCGTCCCGTGGAAGCGGGCGCGCAATAGAATTTAAAGGGGCTGCTCCCGCCCCATAAGTTCAGCAGCCAATCGGCGATGGGGGCCTGACTCCTGCCCCTTCTTCTGTGCAGCGCGTCCCGCGGAAGCGGGCACGCGATAGAATTTAAAGGGGTTGCTCCCGCCCCGTAAGTTCAGCAGCCAATCGGCGATGGGGGCCTGACTCCTGCCCCTTCCTCATGTGAGTACATCATGAGTAATGGTGTGCCCCCTTGTAATGTATGATCAGACCAGGTCTTAAACCAGGACACATGAATGAAGCTTTAACAGATCTTAGAATCGCAGGGGGGAATTTTCCAACCTCCCTATCAGATGACCCCCACCTTGCATCCATGATGCCTGGGCAAGGCTTGATGTAGCACACGGGGTATCAAAGTGGTGGATTGCACACAAAGCGCCCCATATTGACAATGACACTGTGAATCTAGACTTATTGGGCCATGTGATCCTTACTAGTTTGTTAACACAAATGTTGAGCAAGGATGCAGTAGTCCACTCACCTCTGGGCCCTGATGGTCAAAAATGGATAGCCGTTATCCCAGTGACATGTGCATGATACTGTAGATGGCTGGCAGGAAAAGTCATTGTTGTGGAATGTGTGGTGGATTCCATGTGTCATCTGCGGATGCTGTGTACATTGCATGCCTGTTCTACCTCCACCCAATGCTTTATTTAATGCTTTATTCTCCTCATTTTTCAGCTTCCAATATGACACCAGCAGAACAACTTGCATTCTATAAAAGGACAGACAGATACAGGTACATATTGGATGTGAATGCTGGGTACCAGAGGATAGAGAGGAGGATCCAGAATGAAAAGGCCACAAGGACATGGCGTGCTTTCCCACATTGGGGACCACTTCAGCAGCCACAAAAAAAGCGGGTCACATTGGGGAAAAAATCAGGTGTCCAGGGGGGCCTCTGCAGGTCATACCCCCTCTACATCAGCTGCACCTGTCACAAGCCAGGCACCCGTACAGCCACCTGCTGCGGCCATCACATCTAACTTTGAAGGAGACATGAGATGGGATATGGCCACCATGATGGCCATATTGGAATGTTTAGAGAAGGAGAGTGCTAGAAATCATAAGTTGTTAAAGTACATTACGAGGAAATTGGAAAAATGTGAAGTGGCAGTACCACAAACTCCCAGTTCCTTCCCTCTCCCTTTCACAGTTGATAGATATTTATATTGGGTTTTAGATGGGTAGTGTTAGGTTAGTAAAATAGTGTAGGGTAGGTATAGGTTAGAGTAAGTATATTTGGGGGGTGGGTTTTAGTACTTTTTTCATTTGGAGGTTGGGTGGGGGTTACGCTGGGGAATATATGTATAAAAAAAATACATATTTGAAAAACAAAAATACAAAAAATATATATTTGTTTAGGTCATAGGTTAAGTAAGTACATGTGTAGCCTTACCTTCTGTTGTCCTACTTGTATTTTGTCTCTTAAAGGTGGTGGGGGGGACAATGTTCAGAGTGTGGCCTTACATGTGTAAAATTAGTTTAGAATAGGTCAGTTAGGTGTAGTTGTGGGTTAAGTTAAGTTAGTTTAGGTTGGTTTAGTGTAGGGTAGTTTTTAGGATAGGTTTACTTATGAAGTTTTAAATAATTTTAAATAAATCCTGTTTGTAATGGACTATTTGTTCTCCATGTTGATTGTCTGGGTGTTCTCATGTGTGCACTGGCCAAGTAGGAGGAATGGTGTAGGGTATGCTTACTGTCTTCATTTCCATGGATTACCATGTGCATCCCCTCTGACCAAGGATCTGTCAGATTGGCTACTAAATGAAATCAACTTGTCCATACATTTTTCATCCACTGTTCCAGCCATTCACATTGTGTATGTATATGTTATCTTGGATAGTTAAGTATGAAACTTTAACTGTCATTGGTGGGGTCTTATAGTATCATTGTTGGCAAGTGTGACATATATGACAACAGCCACAATTGGGACTGCATACTCCAACACTTACAGGTATCATCACTGATTAGGTAGCTTCTTCTGTACCACACATATTATCAGTACTGGTACTCCTATCTGGGTAAATTACCATTGACTTGGTTCTGAGCAATACATGCTGTATTTCAACTTCCAAGGATTTCTGTTTAATACATGTATTGAATACTACATAAGTTGGTTGCAGCCCACAACACCATCATTCATGTTAGGATCCTAGTGTGTGGCTTTGTGTCTGACAGTAATGCACTCACGTAATGATATTCTGTACTCATTGACATTGATTTACACAATACAATCACTTTGCCGAGTTGATGGATCACAGTAAACATAGAAATGTTATATGTTTACTGGTGCAAATGTAATTTCAAATGCTATACAATTTCCAGTTCACAGACCCCATGAGAGAACCTTATTCATATGTAGTACAATCAGAATCCAGGAGTAAGGGACATGTAATGAGACATGGTTAGTGTAGGAGGCTGGCCTGGCTTATAGTGGGTACCTGATGGTACTTACACCTTGTGCCAGGTCCAGTTATCCCTTATTAGTAGATTAGTAGTGTTCTAGCAGCTTAGGCTGGTAGAGGTAGCTATAGCAGAGCAGCTTAGGCTGAACTAGGAGATATGCAAAGCTCCTACTATACCACTTATATCATATAGCACTATATTACATGAAAACACAATACTCAGAGTTACTAAAAATAAAGGTACTTTATTTTAGTGACAATATTCCAAAAGTATCTCAGAGGATATACTCCCTTAGGAGGTAAGTAAAATACACAAAATATACCCACAAACCAAAATCAGGTTAGTAAAACACTTAGAAAAGTAGTGGAAACACTGTAGAACACAATAGACTGCAATAGGAGAAAATAGGTCTAGGGGCAACACAAACCATATACTCCAAATGTGGAATGCGAACCACAAATGGACCCCAGACCTAGTGTAGTGTGTAGAGAGTCACTGGGTGTGTAAGAAAACACTAAGGGTGTCCAAGATACCCCCACCCCAAGACCCTGAAAAGTAGGGTCCAGCGACCCACGGGAGATTTCTTCTTGGCTTCCAGTGTAGGGTGAAGGCAGACAGCTCTCAGCGCATGCACTACCAGGAAACAGTCGAGAAAGCCGGTAGGATGAGGCGCTACAATGTTGCTGGTAGTCTTCTTGCTACTTTGTTGCGGTTTTACAGGCGTCCTGGAGCAGTCAGCGGTCGATCCTTGGCAGAAGTTGAAGAGAGAAGTGCAGAGCAACTCTGGTGAGCTCTTGCATTCGTTATCTGAAGAGAAACCCGCATGAGAGACCCTAAATAGCCCTCAGAGGACGATTGGATACCTAATCAGGTAAGAGCCTATCAGGAGGGGTCTCTGACATCACCTGTTGGCACTGGCCACTCAAAGGTCTCCAATGTGCCCTCACACCTCTGCATTCAAGATTGCAGAGGTCTGGGACACACTGGAGGAGCTCTGGGCACCACCCCTGGGGTGGTGATGGACAGGGGAGCGGTCATTCCCCTTTCCTTTGTCCAGTTTCATGCCAGAGCAGGGGCTGGGGGCTCCCTGAACCAGTGTAGACTGGCTTATGCAAGGAGGGCACCATCTGTGCCCTTCAAAGTATTTCCAGAGGCTGGGGGAGGCTACTCCTCCCCAGCCCTTAACACCTATTTCCAAAGGGAGAGGGTGTAACACCCTCTCTCAGAGGAAATCCTTTGTTCTGCCTTCCTGGGACTGGGCTGCCGAGACCCCGGGAGGGCAGAAACCTGTCTGAGGGTTGGCAGCAGCGGTAGCTGCAGAGAAAACCCCAGAGAACTAGTTTGGCAGTACCCGGGGTCCATGCTGAAGTCCCGGGGATGCATGGAATTGTCCTCCCAATACCGGATTGGTATTGGGTGACAATTCCATGATCCTAGACATGGTACATGGCCATGTTCGGAGTTACCATTGTGAAGCTACACATAGGTATTGACCTATATGTAGTTCACACGTGTAATGGTGTCCCCGCACTCACAAAGTCTGGGGAATTTGCCCTGAACAACGTGGGGGCACCTTGGCTAGTGCCAGGGTGCCCTCACACTAAGTAACTTTGCACCTAACCTTCACTAAGTGAGGGTTAGACATATAGGTGACTTATAAGTTACTTAAGTGCAGTGTAAAATGGCTGTGAAATAATGTGGATGTTATTTCACTCAGGCTGCAGTGGCAGTCCTGTGTAAGAATTGTCTGAGCTCCCTATGGGTGGCAAAAGAAATGCTGCAGCCGATAGGGATCTCCTGGAACCCCAATACCCTGGGTACCTAGGTACCATATACTAGGGAATTATAAGGGTGTTCCAGTGTGCCAATCAGAATTGGTAAAATTAGTCACTAGCCTGCAGTGACAATTTTAAAAGCAGAAAGAGCATAAACACTGAGGTTCTGGTTAGCAGAGCCTCAGTGATACAGTTAGGCACCACTCAGGGAACACATATAGGCCACAAACCTATGAGCACTGGGGTCCTGGCTAGCAGGATCCAGTGACACATATCAAACACACTGACAAATAGGATTTCCACTATGGGCACTGGGGTCCTGGCTAGCAGGATCCCAGTGAGACAGTAAAAACACCCTGACATATATTCACAAATAGGCCAAAAGTGGGGGTAACAAGGCTAGAAAGAGGCTACCTTCCTACAGTTAGGAGAAGTGTGCATTAGTGAGGAGGTGTCAACACCAGAGCAGTACGCGCTCTATTGGCGACAAAAATGCAAAAACCCAGCACTCTCAAAACAACATTGTGCTGATATGTTGTGGTTTAACCTTTTGCATTGCAGAGTTCAATCCTGAAAACTTATTTTTAATATGCTTACAAATACTGTTCCTTTGCAATGTATTGCTGCAGGTTTTCAGAGTGTGTTAGGGTGTGGCCCCTTTCCAGG
This sequence comes from Pleurodeles waltl, assembly GCF_031143425.1. Taxonomy (NCBI): domain Eukaryota; kingdom Metazoa; phylum Chordata; class Amphibia; order Caudata; family Salamandridae; genus Pleurodeles; species Pleurodeles waltl. The sequence goes on from NC_090443.1 coordinate 158,638,507, forward strand.
GCCTTCCAGAGACTTTCCCTGCAACATGCCTGGGCGTGGTTCTGGGCTGGGCCAAGACTCTATGAAAGAGAGCCAGCCCAACTCCCAGTGCTCACTATTCAGAGGTCCCGGTGCAGAGCAGCAGCTTCTTCCTGAGCTCCTGTACCGGCAGCCCATTTGGATATTCCAGTCTTCTGCCCTTCAGCCTTCATTGGTGATCATTGTTCCAGGCGGTAAGACGGTGGTTGGACTGTTCCGACACCGTTATTGAGAATTTTCTTGTTCTTGGTTTAATTCTTAAATGAGTAACAGATTACTTGCGCGTTACCATTTCTTGAAATTTATATGGTAGTTTACAAATAGGCAAGACGCGCGATTTGTTTCATAAAGGTTTGACTTTGTTATTCATTGCGTGCTACCATTTCTTGACATTGGCATGGTGGCTTAAGAATCGGCAAGACGCGCGATTCGTTTTATGGTGTTTAAACATTGTTGTCCATTGCGCGCTACTATTTCTTGACATTTACGTGATGTTTTACGAATTGGCAAGACGTGCAACTCGTTTCATGAGGATTTAACTTTGTTGTTCATTGCGCAATACCATTTCTTGACATTTACATGGTGGCTTAGGAATCGGCAAAAGAAGCACGATTTATTTCATTGTACTTTGATCTTGTTATTTATTGTGAGCTGTTATTTCTTGACATTTACATTGTGTTTTGCGAATCAGCAAGACGCTCGATTCGATTAATGATGATTTGATTTTGATATTCATTGCGTGCTACCATTTCTTGGTATTTTACATGGTGACACTCGAATCGGCAAGACGCATGATTCTCTCCTCGAGTTTATTTCATGTTGTTTATTGTATGCCACTTTTCTAAGATATTTATTTTGTAATATTCGAGTTGACAAGTTATGTGATTTGTTTCCTGAATCCATATTGTGTTACTCATGGTGCACAATCCTTTTATGGTGTTTAATATATATATATATATATATACATATATATATATATATATATATATATATATATATATATATCTGCAATATGCGCAGTTTGTGTTGAAACATTTTAAGAATACACAGAAGGCCAGAGTTTCTAGATGCAATATTGTATGGTCCTAGTATACATTCTCAAAACAGGATTTATATGACTGGTTTAACATTTAGTCAGAATGTTTTTTCTGATTCTCATGTAAAGGAAAGTACTTGAATAAGAAAGTTTTCATTTAATTCATCTTGATTCCCTTACAGGTACCCGGCCATCTTGAAACTTAGTCATTTTAAACTTAACTCCTAGATTGTTCATGTTTTCAGAGTGACTAGGCTTAGAATCATAGTCTAGTATTGATTTCAGGAGATATAATATTCATATTGTGTGTTCTAACCTTTTTCTTACTACAGGTCTCCTTCCCAGCTGTTCCCTTCCTAATCCCCTCTTCCACTCTTGAACTCTCTCAGTCTCTGTGATTTATCTATCAGAGTCTTGGAGCTGTTCAGTGGTGGACGTGTTGGAAATGTGCACAGACCTCGAGGATCTGGTGACTCTGACAGAATAGTGAACCCACAAATTATTATCCTCCTGGCTTGTGTATGTTCTCAGCATGGCCACGCTAGACAAGTTAGTCAAGGCTATCACCCAGCTCCAAGCAGAGGTGGTATCATCCAAAGAATTGACAACTAGCTTAGCAGAGAGAGTGAGTCAGTTGCAAGATAAGGTAGAGAAGAAGGAACAAAGTCCCACAGGTGTGTCTTGGCCAGGTACTTCTTCTCAGGCTTCTGGAAGTAATACGATTTCCCTAAATGTTCCTTCTGCAATTCCTTTAGCTCCCCCAGAACATTTCTCAGGTGACCCTTTGAAAGCGCAATCTTATCTGGTTCAAGTGGAACTACACTTCACCTGTAGACCAAATACTTTCCCCGATGCCCAGTCCAAAGTAGCTTTCTTGTTATCATATCTGTCTGGGGATGCAGCTACTTGGGCAATTCCTCTTGTGCGTAAAAATAGTCCCTTGTTGTACAACTGGAGACATTTTGTTCGTGAATTTGAGAGAGTTTTTGATCGTAGAACTCTAACACAGTCAGCAGATCGTGAATTATTAGATTTACGCCAAGGGAATCAAGACCTAGGGGGTCATTACAACCCTGGAGGACAGTGTTAAAGTGGCGGTAAGACCGCAAACAGGCCGGCGGTAAAAAAATGGGAATTATGACCGTGGCGGAAACCGCCAACAAAGACAGCCACTTTAACACTCCGACCACCACAGCGCTACAGACAAACAGCTTGGCGGTCACCGCCAACAGCCAGGCGGAAGACAAAGTACCGCCCACAGTATCACAGCCTACCAATCAGCCACCTTTTCCGGGGCGGATTCACCGTGGATAAAAACACAGCGGAAACAGCCATTTCAAAGGGAAAACGCTCACCTCTACACACTCCACGAGGAAGGAGGACACCATGGAACCAGAACTCCAAATACTCCCTGCGATAGTCTTCCTGCTCCTGTACGACCATCATCAACGCCGGCGCCAAAGACAACGGTGAGTACTGCACCTACGACATAGGGGAGGGGAAGGTAAAAAGTCAGGGACACACACACGCAACACCCCCACCCCGACCCTCACCCACTACAACACACACACCAATGCATATCCAAACATTACAGTAACAACCCCCAACCTCCCCGGAAGAATGCAAAGACAAAAGGAAATGAGTTCAACCATTGTAATATATCAAAATACAGTAAACAAATATATACAGATATATATACACATTCACCAAAATATACATCACCATTAGTAGTGCAGGTAATGCACCATTCATTATCCGTGGACCACTGGGCCTAAAAAGCATGGGCGAGGCCCACATCAGATACCTGATCAAAATGGAGAGAATACTGCTGGGGCATCAGATAGAAATACAACAGGCACCACAGGGGGAGGGGGGGGGCACCTCAGCCGGATGAGTGCACCACGCCAGATCCACGAGGGGGCTCCATGCCCATTGATGTATTCTGGGGAGTGCAAAGCCACAGTCTCTCAAGTCTCTACAGTGGGTGGGTTGCCCACTGTACCATCCTGGGGAGTGCAAAGCCACAGTCTCTCAAGTCTCTACAGTGGGTGGTTTTTCCCACTGTACCATCCTGGGGAGTGCAAAGCCACAGTCTCTCAAGTCTCTACAGTGGGTGGGTTGCCCACTGTACCATCCTGGGGAGTGCAAAGCCACAGTCTCTCAAGTCTCTACAGTGGGTGGTTTGCCCACGGTACCATCCTGGGGAGTGCAAAGCCACAGTCTCTCAAGTCTCTACAGTGGGTGGGTTGCCCACTGTACCATCCTGGGAAGTGCAAAGCCACAGTTTCTCAAGTCTCTACAGTTCGTGGGTTGCCCACTGTACCATCCTGGGGAGTGCAAAGCCACAGTCTCTCAAGTGGATAACAGTCTCCACTGGTTCTGGAGGGGGACTGGTGCCCAGAGTGCTTCATCCTGTGAAGGACAGACGGAGTGGATGCAGATCTCCCCTGGTTCTGGAGAGGGCTTGGTGCCCAGAGTGCTTCATCCTGTTAAGGACAGACGGAGTGGATGCATGTCTCCACTGGTTCTGGAGGGGGACTGGTGCCCAGAGTGCTTCATCCTGTTAAGGACAGACGGAGTGGATGCATGTCTCCACTGGTTCTGGAGGGGGACTGGTGCCCAGAGTGCATCACTCTCCCCGTGACGGTCCCAGTTCCGTCACTGCCCCAGCCGCACATGGGCTAGCAGTGCTTGAGTTGGCGGTCCTTGCCCTGTGCAGCGGTCCTTGCCCTGTTCAGCGGTCTTTGCCCTGTTCAGCGGTGCTTGCCATGGTGGTCTTTGCCCTGTTCAGCGGTGCTTGCCATGGCGGTCTTTGACCTGTTCAGCGGTGCTTGCCCTGTTCAGCGGTCTTTGCTCTGTTCAGCGGTGCTTGCCATGGCGGTCTTTGCCCTGTTCAGCGGTGCTTGCCCTGTTCAGCGGTGCTTGCCATGGCGTTCCTTCATTGCCCAGCTGGGCTGGGGCTGGCGGTCCTTCATTGGGCAGCTGGGCTGTGGCTGGCGGTGGCCTCCTGGGCACTGACTCTGGTGGTGGCCTCCTGGCCAGTGACGATGGGGCTGCCCTCCTTGGCACTGACTCTGGCAGTGGCCTCCTGGCCAGTGACAATGGGGCTGCCCTCCTGGGAACTGACTCTGGCGGTGGCCTCCTGGCCAGTGACGATGGGGCTGGCGGTGGCCTCCTGGGCAGAGGGGATGATGGCGGTCTTCTCCGCTGTGCTGCTCTTCCCAGACTTTGGTGATTTCTTCTGCCCCTTCCCCACCTTGGGAGGAGTCACAGCTGAGTGGACACTCACCCCGGGACCCTTGTGAGCAGCTTTGCTGGCTGGAGCCTTCCCCCACTCCCGCCGGGCACTGTCCAACTTCTGGTGCTTTACAGGGGGGGGACTGGCTGTGCTGTGGCTCCGTGTCACACTGGCTGCCCTGGTGCCCAGTGCACTCCACATACCTCTAACAGGCACCATTGGTACCGGCGATTTTTTGGCTGAGGTGCTAGTACGGACCTATGAATTGGAGGGGAGGGGTGGGAAAGAGGTCAAGCTTGCTCAGGAAAAGTTTCTTAGGAACACTGGGACGGGTAGCTGGAGGGGGTCTGGGAGTGGGGGAAGAGGAGGTGGTTGTAGGAGGTGTAACTTTTGTGGCTTTGGGTGGAGGTGCATGCGCTGGAGGCTGTCGTGAGGTGGATGTATGTTGGGTGGGTGTGTGCCTGCGTTTGTGTACTTTGGGAGGGGGCATCACAGACACACTGGGAGAGGACACAGGGGACGTGTAAATGGTAGTGGGGGTGGTGAGTGCAGGTGAGTGGGGTGTGGTGGTGGGTGTGCTGGTGCGGGACCTAGTGGCTGTAGTGGTAGTGCATGCAGGTGAGAGTGTAGACGACACTGGGAGGGAGGAGGGAGACGACGAGGAGGGGGACACAGTGGAGGCCGTGGATGTTGCTGTGCCTGTATGTGTGTGATGCTTGCGTGAGTGCCTGTGGGATGTGTGGTGCTTATGTTTGCCTGAGCTTCCCTTGTGTGTTGAGGTGTGTGCAGGCTGGTCTGATGGTGTGCTTGGGATAGGCTGGGGTACAGGGGATTGGGTCTGGGTGGAGGAAGTTGGAGGGGGGAGGCTAGAGACAGGGACAATGGCTGCCATCAGTGCTGAGGCCAGAGTTTGCAGGGTTCGATGAAGGGCAGAGACCAGAATGAATGCCCTCCAGGAATGCATTTGTGTGTTGCAATTCCCTTTCTACACCCTGGATGGCATTCAAAATGGTAGACTTCCCAACAGTGAGTGACCTGAGGAGGTCAATGGCCTCCTCACTGAGGACAGCAGAGGTGACGGGGGCAGGGGCTGAGGTGCCTGGGGCGAAGGTGATGCCCACCCTCCTGGGTGAGTGGGCACGGGGCGAAGGCTGAGGGGCTGCCGGGAGAGCGGTGCTGGTAGGGTGGGTGGCAGCTGTATCTGTAGAAGTGGGGGGCACAGATTTTGCCGCCACCACAAGGGAGCTCCCATCGGAGGACGAGTCCGTGTCGCTGGTTGCTGATCCTGTGACCGCCGTAAAGCTCCCCTCTCCCTCCGTCCCACTGCTGTATTCCGAGTCTGTGGTGTGGCCCTCCATGGCTCATGCTCCGGTGCCACTGTACCTCTGCCTGATTATGCTGATGCACACAAGAACAGGGAGAGCACAAAAAGGGGGGGGGGCGACAGAAGAAAGGCAGGTTGAGTGCATGGCTTACCGCTACCGTTGGCAGACAATACAGACACAGCAGCCCCCTGTACTACGCCGCGCTGTTGGGCTCTACAGATGCAGTTCCTGGGATATGGCCTACATGGCTATGGTGGACATCAGCACACATAGATGACAAAGGGGCATGTATACCTGTACTTGGCACTCTACAGAGGTGGGGTGGAGTGCCACATGGCCTGCATTACAGAGGGGCCTAGCCTACGGAACTCGCCCTGGCCTAGGGGAACCCACAGCCCTCCTCCCCCACCCAGACACCTTCACTGCGCGCAAAGTCTGCTGAATGATGTTGTACTCACCCCGTTGTGTCTGCTGTGATGCCCTCAAGCGCCCATCCAACTCAGGGTAGGCCACCGCCAGGATCCGGAACATCAGCGGGGTCATGGTGCGACGGGCACCCCTCCCACGTTGGGAGGCCATCCTCAGCTGAGCCCCCGCCGTCTTCTTGCTCTAGCGGCAAATGTCCTCCCATCTTTTACGGCAGTGGGTGCTCCATCTGTGGTGGACCCCCAGGGTCCGGACGTCCTTGGCGATGGCACGCCAAATATCCTTCTTCTGGTGGGCGCTGACCTACATGACATGTACAGGGGAAGAAGAGAAGTCATTACCAACTGCACCGTCAAAGTTAGTGGCACACATCCCTACCCTTGCCATGTGGCACATGCATTCACAGTCCTTCATGCACGCAGAACTGTGGCCCCTTCCTTCTTACAACCAGCCCTCTCCACACAGGCATAGTCCATCCAACTTGCTCCCTGTGTACTTACCTGTTGGTCTGGAGGACCGTAGAGTAGCGTGTACTGGGGGAGGACCCCGTCCACGAGCTTCTCCAACTCCTGTGCAGTGAAGGCAGGGGCCCTTTCCCCAGACGCACTAGCCATTGTCTCTTCCAGACCGAGGTCACAGCAGCAGTTGCAGTGTAGGTCCTCTCCTGTCGAAGATCAGGTATCGAGTGATTGAACAGATAGAAAATGGCGGTCACGTCCGCGGCGGTGACTTCTGCGGCGGTACGTATCATCACCGCTGGCGCACTTCGTCATTGGCTCCTGGGACCCATAGGGTCCAATGTTAACCAATGCAGCATTGAGCCGCTGTCTTCGTCCGCATGCTGCGACGGTGTACAACGCCAGCGCAGTTACCTCACATCCCATTGTCCCAGTTTAGAGGTCAGGCAGCCGCCATTTCAGGGGCCCACATGGCTTCTTTAACTACTGCATCACACATACCTAGGCCTACACTCAACACACATACAGTAAGAGTTTTGTCTTTGGTGTCGTGTTCTGTGTATCTGTGGGTACATACCTGGGATTTTTGTTGAGAGGTCAGGCAGCCGCCATTTCAGGGGCCCACATGGCTTCATGTTCAACTGCGTCACACATACCTAGACCTGGACTCAACACACATACAGACAACATTTTGGATTATGTTTCGTGTTCTGTGTAGACTGTGGGTACATACCTCTGAGTTGTTTGACTCTGTGTTCGCTGTTGTCCTTCCTAGGCACCGTCAGCTGGGACATGTGAGGAGATGGCGGAATCATCCGGTGTACCGACCGCTGGTGGACCTGTTGACAATGGAGGAGCGACATTTAATCATCACCTACAGTTTTGAGCGTGCCACAATCCAGGAACTGTGTACCCAGTTGGAGCCTGACCTGATGTCAGCTATCGCCATCCCACAGGGATCCCCCCTCAAGTGCAGGTGCTATCAGTGCTCCATTTCCTTGCAAGTGGGTCATTTCAAACAACAGTGGCCATGGCATCAGGGATGTCCCAGCCTATGTTTTCCAACGTGTTGTCCAGAGTGTTGTCTGCCCTGCTGAAACACATGCGGAGCTACATCGTTTTCCCTCAGGTGGAGGATTTGGCTACAGTTAAAGGTGACTTCTATGCCCTTGGACATATCCCTAACATCATAGGTGCCATTGATGGGACCCATGTAGCTCTGGTCCCCCCCCACAGGAATGAACAGGTGTACAGGAACCGGAAGAGTTATCATTCCATGAATGTACAGATGGTATGTTTGGCAGACCAGTACATCTCCCAGGTAAATGCTATGTTATCTGGCTCAGTGCATGACACCTACATCCTGCGGAATAGCAGCATCCCTTCTGTGATGGGTCACCTCCAGAGGCACCATGTGTGGCTATTAGGGGACTCTGGTTACCCCAACCTGTCATGGCTACTGACCCCAGTGAGGAATCCCAGGACCAGGGCAGAGGAACGCTATAATGAGTCCCATGGGCGGACTAGGAGGGTGATCGAACGCACCTTCGGCCTCCTGAAGGCCAGGTTCAGGTGCCTCCATATTACAGGTGGTTCCATATTCTACTCACCAAGGAAGGTGTGCCAGATCATCATCGCCTGCTGTATGCTTCACAATCTGGCTTTGCGACGCCAGGGGCCTTTTCTGCAGGAGGATGGTCCAGATGACAGTGTTGTGGCAGCTGTGGAGCCTGTGGACAGTGATGAGGAGGGAGCAGAGGAAGAAGACACTGACAGCAGGGACTCAGTCATCCAGCAATATTTCCAGTGACAAACAGGTGAGAACACATTCCTGCCTACTACAAGTACTTTCACACTTCTACCTCTATCCTGTCTGTCAATTTCAACCAGTATATGGTAACTGAGTTGTACATTTCCATTACGGTTTCACAGGTGTAGTTACCAACGTGTGTCTTCTGCTTACATTCCTCATGGACTTGAGATGTGTGACATAGGTATGTTGACATTACATTTGAGAACGGATTTTGTCACTGTCATTGCTAATACACATTTTCAAAATCACAGACTGACTCCAGATTGTTTGTGCTTCAAGGGTGTTTATTGAAGTGCTAAATATTGGAGGGGGGTGGTAAAATGGTGAGGGGTGATGGTGGAGGAATGTCCATGGCAGAGTCCAGTCTATTAGTCTCACAGGTTCACTGCCCATATGGGCATAGGAAGTGGAGCTGGGGCAGTTCCAATATGGACAGGGTTACAAAGTGGGACAGTGGGATGACAATCAGGGTGGTCTCATTTCTTGGTGGGGGTCTTGGCATCGTGCTCTGTCCTGTTCCTGGATCTCAGGGCCCGCTTGCGGGGTGATTCTCCATCTGCAGGGGGTGGGGTGCTGGTGTGGTGGTCCTGTGGCGGTGCCTCCTGTCCACTAGCGCCGGAGGAGGTGGTGGGCAGTTCTTCGTCCATGCTAGTGTCAGGGGCTCCTTGGAGTGCCACGGTGTCCCTCATGGTGTTCAGCACTCCTACGATGGTGCCCAGGGCGGTGCTGATGGTTCTGAGTTCCTCCCTGAAGTCCAAATACTTTTCCTCCTGCATGCGCTGGGTCTCCTGAACCTTGGCCAGGACCGTTGCCATCGTCTCCTGGGAGTGGTGGTAGGCTCCCATAATGGAGGAGAGGGCCTCGTGGAGAGTGGGTTCCCTTGGCCTGTCCGCCCCCTGTCGCACAGCAGCCCTCCCAGTTCACCTGTGTTCCTGGGCCTCCTTCCCCTGGACTGTGTGCCCACTACCACTGCCCCTAGATCCCTGTTGTTGTTGGGGTGGTGGGTTTTCCTGGGTTCCCTGTAGTGGTGGACACACAGCTGATTGATGTGTCCTGGGTACGGAGGTATGGGCCCGCTGGGTGGGTGCTGTGCTGGTGTTACCAGAGGGTGGAAGGTCTGTGGTGGCCTGTGACTGGGTGTGGGGAACCAACTGTCCCGAGGCCCACGATGGTCCAGGCTGGTCATCTGGATCCAGTTGGACAGAGCTGCTGTCATCACTGTGGGCCTCTTCTGTGGGTGGGGTAGAGATGTCTGGACCCTCCTGTCTGGTGACGTTGGGTAGTGGTCCTGCAGGGGTGGAAAAGCATGATTATTGCATCTGTGTGTGTCATGGTGTGCAATGGGTGGGTGAGCGTGTACCCCAGTGCTAGCATTCCTGTGTGGAGGCTTGTGTGATGATGGTTGGGGGGGTGTTATGGGTATGTGCAGTGGGCATGCTTTACTGAGGGGTGTCCATGCTTTGTTGTGTCATGCAGGGCATGGTGTTGGGATGGGTGGTTTGTGTTAGTAGTACATATGTGAGGAGTTGGAGTGATAGGGGAGGGGGCCATGGTGGGGGTCTGTGATAGCATGCAGGTAGGGTGGGGGATATGATAGTTAAGATTTGACTTACCAGAGTCCATTCCTCCACCGACTCCTCCAAGGCCCTCAGGATGCATAATGGTCAAGACCTGCTCCTCCCATGTTGTTAGTTGTGGGGGAGGAGGTAGGGGTCCGCTGCCAGTCCGCTGTACCGCGATGTTGTGCCTGGAGACCACGGAATGCACCTTCCCCCATAGGTTGTTCCACCTCTTCCTGATGTCGTCCCGATTTCTTGGGTGCTGTCCCACTGCGTTGACCCTGTCCACTATTCTTCGCCATAGCTCCATCTTCCTAGCTATGGAGGTGTGCTGCAGCTGTGCTCCAAATAGCTGTGGCTCTACCCGTACGATTTCCTCCACCATGACCCTGAGCTCCTCCTCAGAGAACCTGGGGTGTCTTTGCTGTGCCATGGGGTGGTGTAGGTGATGTGTGGGGTGGTGTATGTGGTGGTGATGTGGAGTGGTGTGTGGTGTTTTGTGCGTGGATGTTGTGTGGGTGATGGTGTTGTGTGCCTCTGTGTGGTGGGGTTGTCTATGCTGTGCAGTCTCTCTGGCCTTCGTCTAAATTTTTGGTCATAGTGGTTTGTGGGTGATGTGTGTGTGTGTTTTATATAGTATTGATTGTGTGGGAGTGGTGTTTGTATGTGTATCAGGTGTGTGTATTTCGAATTGTCCAATGTGGCAGTGTTTTGGAGATGTGTGTGTATGTTGAGCGTGGCGGTGTGTTCCGCCGCCAATGGAATACCGTGGTTGAAAAACCGCCGCGTGGATTCGTGGATCGTGATAGCATGGGTGTGTTTCTGTTGGCGTAACGGTGGAGGTTTTGTTTTTGCCAGTTTATCACTGACCTTTGGTGTGGCATGACTTGTGTGGGTGTCTGAATTTCGGCGGATTCCGAGATGTGGGTCATAATAGTTGTGGCGGATTTCCGAGGCCGCGACGATGTATTGGCGGTCTTCTGCACGGCGGTAAGCAGCTTTTACCGCCAATGTTGTAATGACCCCCTTAGTGTCGTATTTAGCCAACTTTAACCGGCTGGTTGCCGAGACATCATGGCCTGAAGAAAAACAAGCGGTCTTGTTTTACAAGGGACAAGGGACTCAAAGAGGAACTAAAAGATATCTTAGCGCAAATCGACCCACAACCTACAGACTGTCAAGAATTAATAAATCTTGTCTTGAGACTTGATCATCGTTTAGCAGAACGTAAAGGAACGGCCAAAAAGATTGAAAAATATTAATGGCGCGTTCATGATAACAGAGACTCAAAAACTCCGAAAGAAAGAACGCCGGAACCGATTGAAATTGGAACCATCAGAAGACCTTTGACCAAAGATGAAAAGGACCTACGCAGAAAAAATGGACAATGTCTTTATTGTGGGCGAAAAGGTCATTTTGCCAAAGATTGTCCAATCAAACCAAAGAACAAGCAAGGTCTAGTTCAGAAGGTCGCAGCCAATGCACCAGTCGAGTTGGAAAACTAAAACACCAAAGATGCAGAGAAGGGTTGCTCTTGGGTGTCACCGTGGACCCTTCACAATCTAGACATCTTAAACTCGAAATAAGAGTTCAGGTCAAGAAAAAGACCTATTTCAAAAAAGCTCTAGTCGATTCTGGGGCTACTGGGAACTTTGTTGATGTCCAATTGGTCGGTGCATGGGGGATCCCATGTATTGAAAATAAGACCCCAGAAATCATCCAGGCAGTCGATGGAAAACTCTTGACTGGAGGTCCGGTAACTCTTCAGACTATCCCCTTGTCAATGATTTGTGAAGATAAGAATCAAAGAAAGAAACATAAAGAGAAATTCATCCTTGACATGATCCATTCTCCCCAATATGGGATTATCCTCGGCTTGCCATGGTTATCTCCAAAAGATTCAAGTACCAAAAGTTTGCAACTCTTACATAGCTACTGCCGCGGAGAAAGAAATTCAGCTGCCCAAACAGTAATCATCTAACAAAGATTTATTTGATGAGAAAGGAGCAGAGACTCTTCCTCCTCATAGATCTTATGACTGTCAAATTGATCTAGCCCCAGGTGCGATACTTCCCAACTGTCGTGAACATGAAAATCAACATTTACGAAAATACCTAGATACATTTTTGGAGAATGGCTTCATTCGCCCCTCTAAGTCTCCTGCAGATTCGCCTTTGTTTTTTGTTCTAAAAGCTAATGGAGAACTTCTACCTTGCATCAACTATAGGGGTTTGTACAAAGTCACCATCAAGAATAAATATCCTTTACCCCTAATTCCGATCTTATTGGAACAAGTAAAGAGAGCAAAAATCTACACGAAGCTTGACCTTCGAGGTGCTTATCATTTGGTCAGAATGAGAGAGGGTGACTAATGGAAAACAGAATTCAAGACAAGATATGGCCTTTTTGAATACACCGTCATGCCTTTTGGTCTGTGTAATGCTCCAGCAGCATTTTAATTTTTCTTGAATGACGTTCTTAGAGAGTACCTCGACATATTTGCCATAGTCTACATCAATAACATTTTGATCTACTCAGACAATGAAAATGAACATGTCCAACATGTCAAGAAAATTCTTGCAGCCCTTCGAAAACACCATTTATATTGCAAACTAACCAAGTGTGAGTTTCATGTTACCACAGTTGAGTTTTTAGGGGTTATTCTTACCCCTCAAGGTATGGTGATGGCAGAAAAGAAAGTAAAAGCTGTATCTGATTGGCCCACCCCTAAGACTGTTCATGATGTACAATGTTTCCTGGGGTTTGCAATGTTTTACCGGAGGTTCATAAATCATTTCTCCCAGAAAGTGGCTCCAATCACTAAGCTACTAAGAAAGAAAGAAAAGTTTCTATGGTCCCCAGAAGCTGATCAAGCCTTCTCAACTTTGAAGGAAGCTTTCTCCACTGCCCCAGTCTTGACTCATCCTGATGCGAATCAACCTTTCATAGTGGAAGCTGATGCTTCAGATGTAGCAATAGGAGCCGTCTAATCACAACGAAATAAAGACACTGGTCAACTTCATCCTGTAGCTTATATGTCTCGGAAGTTGAACGAAGCCGAACAGAACTATGTCATTGCTGAAAAAGAGCTTCTGGCGATTCGTGACGCCTTTAAAGAATGGAGACTTCATTTGTTGTGTGCCAAATACACTGTGACAGTATATACTGATCATCGTAATCTTCAGTTCATGAGTTCCGCCAGACTTTTGACCCCTCGGCAATTACGCTGTGTGCTTTTTTTTGCCGAATTTGATTTTGTAGTAACCTTCCGGCCTGGTAAAGATAATCGCAAGGCTGATGCCTTGTCCCGTCAAGAGTCTACCACTTTGCCTGTATTTCAAGCCTCCAGAGCTATCATTGCTCCTGACAAGTTCTATGTATCATAAAAACTGAAGATTTCTTTGAAGAAATTCGCAACTCTTTCACTGTTGAAAAATGGCAAAAATGGGCCCAAGCAGATCCCAAAAGGTCAATCAAGCAAGGTTTACCCTTTCACGTTGCTCGTTTATTCGTACCCACTACCAAACTTCGCAAGATAGTGTTTCATTGGTTGCATGTTATGCCTACAGCAGGTCACCCAGGTACTCCTAAAACTCTTGAACGGATCCAACGCTATTTTTGGTGGCCTACCCTAACAAAAGATATAAAAGCAATGGAAAACAACTGTGAAGTTTGTGCTCGCAATAAAACAAGTCATTCAAAACCAAAAGGGTTGTTACATCCACTTCCAACCCCAAGTCGTCCATGGGAGCACAATTCTTTAGACTTTATTAGGGGTCTGCCAGTGGTTCAACAGCATTCAGTAATTCTGGTGGTAGTAGATAGTCTCACGAAATATGGACATTTCATCGCCTGTAAAATGTTTCCCACTTCTAGTGAATTGGCAACTATTTTACTGAACAGAGTGGTTCGTTATCATGGACTGCCAAAGGTTATCCTCTCCGACCGGGGGTCACAATTTTCCTCCAATTTCTGGAAGACATGGTGTAAAACACTCCAAGTGACATCTACGCTATCTACTAGTCACCATTCTCAAACAGATGGTCAAACGGAGAGACTAAATCAGACTTTGAAACAATACCTACGTGCCTATGCTGAAAAGGCACTTCATTCTTGGACATCTATGCTCTGTTTAGCTGAGTTAGCTTACAATTACTCATTCCACACTTCTATTGGCGTTACACCCTTTTTTGGTTTATTTGGCTATCATCCTGACACCTTGCCCATCACAATTCCTCAAGAAAGTTCTCTTACTCCAGCTGTGTCAGAAACCATTCGGCATTTACATCAACCCCAGAAACTGATTCAACAGCATTTAGAAAAAGCCAAACAAAAATATGAAAGGCATTATGACAAGAAACATTGTGAGGGACCGCAATATCAACCAGGTGACAAAGTGTGGCTTTCCACAAAACATATAGACTTCAAGAAGAAGCACATATTTAACCCCAAATTCATAGGTCCTTATACTGTCCTTCAGCAAATCAATCCGGTGACCTATAAACTACAATTGCCCAGATCCTTACGGATTCATCCAGTGTTCTACACTTCCCTCTTGAAAAAGGCAGTCCAAAAGGTCCACCCTCATCCAGCTCCTGTTCTAGTACAAGGGGAAGAAGAATACAAAGTCAAGAAAGTGTTGGATTCTAAACTGAGAGGGCGTAATCTATGGTACTTAATCTCATGGAAAGGTTATGGTCCTGAAAGTAACTCATGGGTTTCTGCATCTGATGTTCATGCTCCAGTACTTGTGAGACGCTTTCATTGTCTTAATCCAAGCAAACCAGGCCCTAGAGCGCGTCTGAGAGTGGGGAGTACTGTCAACACCAGAGCAGTACGCGCTCTATTGGCTACAAAAATGCAAAAACTCAGCACGCTCAAAACAATGTAATTTATGCATTGTGCTGATATGTTGTGGTTTAACCTTTTGCATTACAGAGTACAATCCTGAAAAATTATTTTTAATATGCTTACAAATACTGTTCCTTTGCAATGTATTGCTGCAGGTTTTCAGAGTGTGTTAGGGTGTGGCCCCTTTCCAGGGCCTTCCAGAGACTTTCCCTGCAACATGCCTGGGCGTGGTTCTGGGCTGGGCCAAGACTCTCTAAAAGAGAGCCAGCCCAACTCCCAGTGCTCACTATTGAGAGGTCCCGGTGCAGAGCAGCAGTTTCTTCCTGAGCTCCTGTCCCAGCGGCCTATGTGGATCTTCCAGTCTTCTGCCCTTCATCCTTCATTGGTGATCATTGTTCCAGGCGGTAAGACAGTGGGTGGTTGGACTGTTCCAACACCGTTATTGAGAATTTTCATATTCTTGGTTTAATTCTTAAATGAGTAACAGATTACTTGCGCGCTACCATTTTTGACATTTATATGGTAGTTTACAAATAGGCAAGATGCGCGATTTGTTTCATAAAGGTTTGACTTTGTTATTCATTGCGTGCTACCATTTCTTGACATTGGCATGGTGGCTTAAGAATCGGCAAGACGTGCGGTTTGTTTCATGAGGATTTAACTTTGTTGTTCATTGTGCGTTACCATTTCTTGACATTTACATGGTGGCTTAAGAATCGGCAAAAGAAGCGCGATTCATTTCATTGTACTTTGATCTTATTATTTATTGTGAGCTGTAATTTCTTGACATTTACATCGTGTTTTACGAATCGGCAAGACGCGCGATTCGATTAATGATGATTTGATTTTGATCTTCATTGCATGCTACCATTTCTTGGTATTTTACATGGTGACACTTGAATCGGCAAGACGCACAATTCTCTCCTCGAGTTTATTTCATGTTGTTTATTGTATGCCACTATTCTAAGATATTTATTATGTAATATTCAAGTTGACAAGTTATGTGATTTGTTTCCTGAATCCATATTGTGTTATTCATGGTGCACAATCCTTTTATGGTGTTTACTATATATATATATATATATATAAATATATCTGCAATATGCGCAATTTGTGTTGAAACATTTTAAGAGTACACAGAAGGCCAGAGTTTCTAGATGCAATATTTTATGGTCCCAGTATACATTCTCAAAACAGGATTTATATGACTGGTTTAAAATTTAGTCAGAATGTTTTTTCTGATTCTCATGTAAAGGAAAGTACTTGAATAAGAACGTTTTCATTTAATTCATCTTGATTCCCTTACAGGTATCCGGCCATCTTGAAACTTAGTCATTTTAAACTTAATTCTTAGATTGTTCATGTTTTCAGAGTGACTAGGCTTAGAATCATAGTCTAGTATTGATTTCAGGAAATATAATTTTCATATTGTGTGTTCTAACCTTTTTCTTACTACAGGTCTCCTTCCCAGCTGTTCCCTTCCTAATCCCCTCTTCCCCTCTTGAACTCTCTCAGTCTCTGTGAGTTATCTATCAGAGTCTTGGAGCTGTTCAGTGGTGGACGTGTTGGGAACGTGCACAGACCCCGAGGATCTGGTGACTCTGACAGAAGGTGTCAAAATTGCCATTAGGTAAGATTTGAGACAATGACAGTACATAGCAGACAAGTCAACAGTGGTTGGGGGAAGAGGACACATTTCCTGCTGTCACAACACTAGCATGATCTTAAGCCCAGAACTAAGGAGATACCATTCAAGTGGCACAGACTGGTGCTACCAGGTGTTTTTTTGTGTTAATGTTGTTCCTTCCACATCCTCATCCTCTGATGTGTGTGGTACCTCCTGTGCCACAGGTGGTGCTGCTGATGAGGTTGAGGGGGCCACACACACATCAGGGGATAGAAATGCGGAGTCAGAGAACCCGGCAGCTGCCATTTGTGGGAACACATAAGGCATCACTGCAGCAAGGAGGAACTGCTAATTTCTCAACACCGCAGAAACATCACTGTGGTAGACAGCCATGTTTTCCCTGAGGAGGCCACTTCCCACTGTATGGGCTCTAGGGTATTCCATATAGCCCCCAGCCTGTTGTCTATCATGCTGCTGCCATTTTGTGAGGGCAATTGTTGAAGCCTTTGCCTCATGACAGCAGCTACATTGACCAGGGACTGCTGGAGTCCATGTAGCGGGGAGTGGGTACCTCGATGGCAGCTATGTTGTCCTTAATTGGACTGAGGCACCTCTGCACTACCTCGAGGCTGCATGCCATGGTCTCCATCCCCATCCACACCTGCTTGGCCAGCTCCCACTGGACTTCTACCACTGTCCTCTGGAAGGTGATTCTGGGTCCCCGGAGTCCTGGACTGTGCCAGTACTGTCTGGTGCTGTGTGTTAGTAGCTGGGTGGTTCATGTGGAGACCCCGCAACGCTATGTTCCTCCCTGTGACTGGAGGCAGTGTCTGGAGGGAACTTAGGCCATCCTGGAGAGTCTCTTCATTGATGGCTGACAGCTGGTCAACCATGTAATCTGTAGAAATCCAGGACAGGCAGGTCGGCAGGAGGCAAGGCATCATCCTCTGTAATGACATAGTGAAATGTCAATCTTGGATTGTAGTTGCTGTTGACATGGCGCATTATTTACTTGCTACTTGAGGCTCGGTGACGTTACAGGCCCAAGGTTATAGTGTTATATTATGTGTAGCATTGTGCATCACACATAGGTCAAGCTCACAATGTATTTTGGGGCACATTTAGGTGCCCCTAGCACCACCTGAGCACCAATTTTTGTGACGCTCTGGTGGCGCAATGCCCTGTGGCTTTTTTCAAGCTGGTGCTAAGTGACTTATTGTGGCTTAGGGCCATCTTGTAAAAAGTGCCCCTTCACATGCAGCACTTTGCGTGGTAGGGGCGTGCAATGGGTGTTGCTGTGGGCATGCCAAAGCAACACCCATTGCATTTTGACAGTGCCTCAGATTTTTGTAAACCAGAGTGCTTGCCAAAATATAACACCACCCCAGGAGTGGCATTGGCATGGAGCAATGAAGTTATATGACATATTTTCTCCTCATTTTGAACTTGTTCCATGGGTGCTGTATTTTGCAACACACATAGACAGAGGTGTCCCTTCCTGCACATGTACAAGCTATATTTGCCAAGGTGGCATTTCAATGTGTGTTGCAAGATGCAGCACACATGAGAAGGGCCCTGAGACAAGGAGGAAGGGAAGCATTTTGGCCTGTTACACCATCCTGACACCACCCATGGAGTGGTGTTGACTTAAGTCCCAGTCCTAGTGATGTACAAGTTGTGTTGGATCTGGGGCTATTACAATATGCAATGGGTGTTGTCATGGCACAGTCACTTCCAGGCAATATGTTGAAAATTTACATGGTGGAGTATAGCCATAGTGAGTGGCTTATGTCCACGGGGTGTAGATGTAGGAGTGCATTGTACAACCAAAGCATCAGTACAAGTGTGGCTTGTGTGGCAATGAAGTGTTTGATTCAGGGCTTATATTTCTCAATGCTAACCTTTAGCATGCTTTGGGTGTGTTCTCAGTGCCTCCCACTTCTGCCATTGGTGAGATTCCAGATATTCCTCCCCTGCACCTTACCCTGCATTTGTGTTTGTCCTTGGTAGTCTGTGCTGTCCTGTCCTGTGATTCCAGTGACCAGCTTATCCGGGATGACTGCTGCAACCATCTCCTCCAGCTCTTCCAGGTCCTCCTGTGGTGCAGGGCTTCCACCTCCAGTCTGTAGTGCTGCCTTTCGGTTCCTGGCCAGTTTCTTCTTAGTCCTGCACCTACAATCTTGCCAGCGCTTCTTGCAATCGTTGACAGTCCTCCTCACCTCTGCCATGCTGTTGACTTTGTCTAATATTGCCTGCCCTATGGCTTAACTCCTACCAACTGGCAATTTGGAGGTGACAAAGAGCTGGTGTTGGTGCTCCGTCACCTCTCTGACCAGGATGTCATTCTCCTCCTCACTAAAGCGACACTTCTGTTCCTCTTCTCCTTCTCCTGGGACTTTGCTGGTCCCTCCTGGCTGGTATATAGGTAATTGGGGTCTCTGTGGAGTCTCTCCTGGCCTTCAATCTCCATCTCATCTTTCCAATTGTTTTTTTTCTTGCTTGTGCGTTTTAAAAATGCACAAGCAAGACACTTGTGGATTAAAATGGCTCTAACCCGTTTTGCATCAGAAACACGTGCTGCAAGATGGTCGAGCACCAGGTTAACATAATTTTTTACACTAACCATTCCTTAGAGCCATTGTGCATCATTTTTTAAATATGGAGCATGGATGGCTCTAGGGAATGATGGTAGCTTGCGCTAAAAATTTCTAGTGCAGTTGCGTTATTTTTCATAAATATGGGTCTTAGTTTCCTTGTGCAGGAGTTTAGTTTTGTTGGGATTCTATGGGCCCTCTCATTTTGAAATCTTTGTAGAAGGTAATCACTAGGGTCTGAGGGATCATTTTTCTAGAAAGGATGCACAAGATGTACCATTTTTAACAGCTTCTGGGAGTTTGACAATCCTTATATTACCTCTCCTATTTCTGTCCCCCAGTTCAATGATCTCCCTGGACAGTAGATCTAATATTTTAGTCACAAATTGTTCTTGGTTCTATAGCCTCATTATGTTGTATCCATTGTGCTTATTCTTGATTCTGCTTCACGTAATCTGGTGGAGAGTTTTTTGTGTACGTTCTGAGCGCTTGTATTTTGGTTTGTAATAAATCTGTGTTGGTCTTGGTGATTTGCGCTAAATCATGTAGTGTTGACAATCTTTGTAGAACTAGGTTGATGCTGTTGCAAAGTTCAGGTTTGCCTTTGTTGGGAGAATCTAGATATGGAGTATCTGATTTCAGTCTATTCTGAATCACTTTTTGTTTTCTGGAGTCTGTTGAGTCTTTGCCTTTCAATTTATCCCCTTTGTCATTATGGTAACTTATAGGATGAGCTTATAATACTCAGATGATTAGGCCCCCTAGGCCTGGGGTCTTGAAAAAGGGGCTTTGTCAAACGTGAATATTGACTGTAAGGCAAATTGGCTAATGGCAGAGTGACTGAAGTAGATCTTGTTGAGAAAAGAAACTCAATTGAGGGCAGTGCAGTTCTTGTGGCTATTGTAATGTCTTGGCTGTTCTGGAGTATAATCAAGTATGCAGCATTTGTCACAGGACTCAATTAGAGATTCAGCTTGAAATTGGGCTATATCATATGATGAACACCAGTGCAGTGATTTATATTTTTCAATGTTTCTATTCTCACTTGCAGAGTATGATTTTTATAGAGACTATTTAGTCACATTATGTAGTGCTTACATACAATGTGCTGCTTCTTGTCTGTCCCCTTACTACATATGGCGGCTCATCATTTTTTTTAAGGTATTTGTTTTATAAATCTTTGCATTTGAATTTTGAAGCATAATATGAAAGCAGCACATTGAAAGCAATTCTTCAAGAAGCAATACATCATTAACTGAAGTGGAAGAGCATGAAACAATAGCAATCACCCCAACTATACCTTATGTTCCTGTCAGTGACCAAACATAGATCCCATAATCAAAATAATCATGCCAAGCAGGACATTAACATTATATACTGATTTTGGGCCTGCGGCTTCCATATCCCATTCTCATTCACTTTATCCACTCGTCCCACACCAACTAATCCAATTAGCACCAGGCATATAATCAAACCAGATAATTCAGGATGATAGGCTCTTGTCCCACTCCCAAAATGGTGACCAGATTGCTATATCCTTCTTAAGAGCCCTGTGGCCTCTCTTCTAATAAATAGCTCTTTCCAGATTGAAATTAGCCAAAAGTTGGGCAAACCTCTGCTGAAAGTTGGGAGGGTCCCTATCAAGCCAGAAGGTCACTATACAAAGGTGTGCCAATGCCATGGCAATAAATACAAATCTTTCAGCTGCCGCAGGAACCATATCAGCACCTATTGCCACAAGAAAAGTTGAGGGGGTCATATCAATATTGAGCTCAAGTCTCACAGGCATAATCCTTGCGATCTCCCCCCAGAAGAGTTTGAGTCCCTGTAACCAACCAAACATATGTGCAGCATCACGTTTAAATACTGACATCAAGGACGGGAAATGACAACTACCATACACCAACTGGCAATTTTCCAGGGAGTATAATACAGGTCAAAGATGGTCAGGTAATGCAGTGTCTGTAAATTGGCAAATATTAAAACAGTACAGCCTAGTGGCAGTGACTCCAAGAAAGCCCGTTCTGAGGTCCCTAACATGTTGTGCCACTTATCAGTGTATTTGTCTAAATCATCCAATATAAGGGCCTTTAGATCACTATAAATTTGGCGGATGGTGCAAGACTACCCGCTAACCAAGTGATCTAACACTTCAAACCTCTGAAAGCCACCAAACTTATCGTGCAATTTTTCAAATGAAACAATTCCTTCAAGAGAAATAAAGTCCCCCAGCCTCTCAATACCAAAGGCCACCAAGTCTGTAACTGGGTAGCCCCTACAAATTTCTGGCAGGAGTGGGTTGCTCTAAATCAAAATGTAATAATGATAACGCCCCAACCCCAGCTTCTAACAGATCGGAGCCCAAACCTTATGGGCCGCCCTGAACTGCATTTAACCAGATTTCTTTTTCATAACTGGGTTCAACCTGCTGCAGCAGGCTACCTCTGGCCACTTTCCCAAGCAGAACCTAATTTATAGAAGTATGTGAGACTGCTGTTCCGAGCCCCTGAAGAGGGGACCCATATATTGGAAAGCAGCAGCCCAGTAATATAATTTAAAATCTGGTACTTCCCAGCCCCCTCTCTCCCTGGGTAGCATTCATCATTTTGGGTGCTAAGTGTTGAGATGTAATGTGGTTTACTTTATAGAGCACATCAGTTTGGAAGGAGTGTGCCTGGTTTGGTTCCCTATAACTCGATGAATAAATGGAAATGCGATGTGCTATGCTTGTAGCAGGGCTTATTCTAATCTGGCCTGTCTTAGAGATGTGTACAGTCCAGTTCTTCATTCTCTTGGTGGACAGGGGAAAAATTGCAGTATACAAAAAAGAGATAGATCAAATGCTTGAATTAATCTCAGCCACTGGTTATTCTTCAGGGCAGCATCCTAGACCATTGTTATTTTGCAGACCATGCCACATCACTTTGGACCCAGCCAAATGAAAATCAGTCTTGACCCTGCTCCAATGGGAACATTTCAACTCGAAATGCCAGGTTAGGTCCTCCTTGAATTGGAATACAAGCAGCCAGAGACAGGTTTTGCGCTTATTAGGGATTATCATCCCAGTAAAGCTTGATACCAAAGCACAATGTATGTCTGTGCATACTCGTCCAACTTAAGGAATCAATCTGAAGTATGCATAAAAGTGATGGATGGAATGTTTGATTTAATCTCTGCCACTATTAATTACTCAGGTCACATTCCAGTCCATGGTTATTTTTCCCTTCATGCCATCTGAATTTGGACCCAGCCATACATAAACCAGTTTTGTTCTTGCTCTGATGGGAACAGTCCAGTCCTAATTACCAGGTCCTCCCTGAACCAGAACATAAGCAACCGAGGACCAGTTTCACCCTCATTATGGCTCATAAGCAGAGTATAGCTGTGTACCAGTGACACAGTGTGCACAAGACCCATGCCTGGCATACCCATGCTACTTAGGCATCCACACTAACGTATACAAAAAACTGGAAGTTACTAGAGCCCGCATTAGAGAACATTGTTATTTTGCACACCATGCCACGTCAGTTTGGACCCAGCCATATGCAAATCTGTCCTGACCATGGTCCAATGGAAACAGTCAAGTCCGAAATGCCAGACCAGGTTATCCCTGAACTAAAACACAAGCAACCCAGGAATGGTTTGTAACACACAGCTGTGAGAAATCGGGTTGTTGGTTGACTGGGGTGTGAGGCCTGGTCATGCAACAGCCACAATCCCCTGTAGGGTAAACTACAAAAAGTCACTAAATTAACTTGTGCTTAACCCTCAGTAGCGTGGCACAAAAAACAGTCAGGCTTAACTTAGAGGTAATGTGTAAAGTATTTATGCAGCACACAAACAGAAATAAAGTGAAAACACAACACAAGATAAATCCCAAACCAATTTAGAAAAATAGAGTAAATGTTAATAAATTATTCACCACCAAAACAACAAAGAGTCAATCAGTAGAACCGGAGTTATGATTTTTTTTAAAGTTGAAGGTTCAAAATAGCGCCTAAAAGATAAGAGCGCCAACCACAGCCATCTGGTCACCTGAGACCGGTCAGAGTCAAAAGTTAAGAACGACAGCGATGGAGTGCATTTCGGATACAAAAATTGGATTGGACTCCGTCAGTGCTTACCTTCGCACATAGAAAAAAGTTTCAAAGAAAAATGTCTGAGAAGGTAGAAGTTCAGAGGGGCAAGGTTTGCAGAGTGTCTGAGGAGTGAGCTTCATTGTCAGATGGCTGTGGAGCAAATCTGCAGTGAAGATTTTTACCTTGAGACGTAGTCGTTAAAATGGAAGTCAAAAAGCCGCAAGAGGGGACAAAGCTGAAGATTGTTCCATGAGGTTGGATACCCTTTGGCGAAGGTCTGCTGAAACGGATTTGCTGCTTCATAAAAGAATGTAGCTAGAGATGCCACAAAGCCAATTTGAATGGCAATGCACCTCAGGTGGGTAGGCGAGAAGGATGGTCCTGGTCTCCTGGTCCTCAGAGCAATTTTTTGCCAAATTTTGTATGTGTTCAGTTTTGAAAGACAGCCATCTGGGCACCTTCAGCATCACAACCAAGGGTCCAGGAGTGAATGGGGACCTCCTGCAGGTTCAAGACTCCCTCAGGCTGGGTCCAGGTGTTGGTTTTAGTTGGTGGGAGTCATTTATGTCTCTGTGGCTTTGAACAGGAGGCCAGTAAACCACCCCTTGGAGTCACTTCTGGTAGTCCTGGGTGCAGGTGTGGATGCAGAACTCAACAGCAGCGCTGGCCTCAGAGGGTTCCAGGCAGGCTCCAGGCAGCAAATCAGTCCTTCCAGGTAGAGTAGCAGTGTGCCAGAGTGCACAGCAGGTCACAGTAGCAGGCCTACATCTGAACGTCCTTCTGCAGGTCCAGTAGTGAACTGAAGAGTTGGTCTGAGAGTCCTATTGTTATACCCTGGTGCACTGCTCCTAGAAGGCAGGAGATGTTTCTGGAAAAATTCTTTGAAGCTACCCTGCCTGGCTCCAAGCTGTCTGCAGTGACAATATAGGGTTGTTAGGCCTATTGTGAGGAAACAGGATGCAGCCTTTTCAGGTGCAAGTGCGGCTGTGCTCAGCTCCCCCTCCCATCCTGCCAGATGGCCCATTGAGGCTCAGCTAATCTCATTATTGTGTGACTGTCCACAAGGAATTTACAAAGTTTAACTGTCGGCTATACCGAATCATGTGACCCAAGACAGGCTGAAGCACAAAGGGCTAAAGGCAGGAAAATGCCAACTTTCTAAAAAGGGCATTTTCAAAATTGCAATGAAAGATCTGACATTACCATTAAAGAAAGTTTATCATCACACTACTAAACATGATATAGCTACCATCTCTCAGTTAGGAAGTACAGCTTATTAAATGTGATAAGGAATCCCCAATGTTATCCTATAAGAGGAGTAGGTCTCACAGCAATGAAAAATTAATTTGGCAGTTTTTCACTACCAGGACATGTAAAACTTAAAAGTACATGTTCTACCCTTAAATTATACAGTTCCTATCCTATGGCCAACCTTAGGGGTGAAATATGTAATAAAAGGGGAGTTTAAGGTTTGCCAAGGGGTTTACATGCCAAGTCAACATTGCAGTGTGACGCTGCATTCAGGCATCAGCGGCCAGACTGGGACAAGGTTTAGAGGGCTGCTTAGGTGGGTGGCACAATAAGGGCTACAGGCCCACTTTAATTTAAAGACCCTTGGGATATGGTATATCACACTACAAGGGACCTACAAGTAAATTAAATACGATAATCAGGTATATATATATATATATATATATATAGCACTTTAACACTGGTCCGCAGAGTTCTAAGACCAGCAGAAGCAAATATCCATTAAAAATGGAGGCATGCAGGCAAAACTTTTGGAGGAAGATCATGCTAAGGCTGACAGATCTAACAACAGCATACAGGCTGAGGTTGAGATCTGATCTCAGAAAGCAAACTGAACTCTGAACTCCCACTCTGTCTCCCACTGTCTTTAGGTAAGTTATCTCACTTTATTTTTTTGTTTGGCTCTCACCTCCAGTCATTCGTATGGTGGGCTGCTTGTTTGAAGGACAAACTCAGGGCTTTGCATAAGCATGCAGCGTCCAAATTGGGTAGGTCAGGGGGTCGGATTAGGGATCAATATGTCTTGTATTGACTCATCTTGACACAGGTAGTTAGGAGAGATATATGCACATTTCTATTACAGCCGGCTCGCTTTGAATGAGTGCTGGCTGATGGTAGTAGAGCTACGCCCAGCATTTCTCACCTCATGTTGGGCTGATCACCGTTTGTGGTTAATGGTAGTTATGTCGGTACTGCAGTATGTAACTCATCATTCCAGGATGTAGATGAGCTTGTTTCATATCACTGTGAACTGACCTTGCTGCTTTTCTGATGCATTCCTGATTCAGTTAGGCTTGTGTTAGTGCACCATTTTGGAGGTCTTGCGTTGTGTCACCTTATTTGAGATTCTCCAATTGAATTGTCTTGGGCAGAAAAGGATTCCTTAATGGGTGGGTAGATGCTGATCTATACATGTTCATCCACAATAATTTGGGACGCCATCAATGAAACCTGATTTACTTCCATTTGTTAGGGGCTCTTGACTCAGGTAGTCATTTTTCATGGGCGCTAGCCTTGTCCCTCCTAAGCCTGATTTACTGAGCCTTTTTGCAGTCACAACGTCTGTGATACAAAAAAATCAACTGCGAAAGGAAGCAATGTACAACAAATACGTCAAGAGTTGAAAATAACTTTTGCAACTGTTAGGACATTAGATGGAGAAGAGAGTGTGACAGGAGCATTTCCTTCCTACTCTTAGGGGCCAGATGTACTAGAATTTACGAATAGCACTGGATAGCTGTTAGGTAATCACTATTCCTAATGTATGGAACTGTTTATTTTAAAATAGTGATTCCTTGTGGTCACATATCCACCTACCACATAAATATTGAGATAGGGTGCAATTTGAGACCCACTAGAAATCTCAGCCATCTCAGGAGTGGTGGCCTGCTCGGATAAGCAGATGACCATGGCTGTGATTGCTTTTTTAATAAAGCAATCTATTTTTATAAATGCTGCCAATTTTCTCATAGGAAAAAAAGAAAATGAAATGTTTACGTTTATTTTTGAAAGAGTAAGCAGTGGTCCTTTAAACTACTGCCTGCGCTAAAAAAATATTTAGCATAACATTCTCAAAGGGGAAGGGGATCCAGGAGGACCGCTTTAATTTGCGAATGTTTTACAACTACAGGTTTGTAGGTGGTAAAGATTAATATTTTGGACTGGAATTTGGTCGCAAAAGATTAATACATATCATTCTGATTTAGTATTTCGAAGGGACTCCCCGGTATTTGGTAGCAAATGCAAATTGCGATTTGGTAACAAGTTACTAAATGGTAATTTGCCTTTTGTGTATTGTAAAAAGCTTTTTTCCTTCCTTTTCTCTGCAAATTGGGCCATTTGCCACCTCAAAAAAGCTTTGTACATCTGGCCCTTACTTTCCATTGGTTTGCAAGAGAAATGTAGCTTGCATACCATCAGTGGAATACCAACATGTCAAAGCAGGTGGTAGCCACTGAGTGGAAACAGCAGTTGTCAATGGTACCCTGGCCTTATTCCCACATACCATTCATTGAGTCAGTCTTTTGTTTTGCAAGCAGAGCCTGTCCCTATAATGTTGACTGCAACATGCAGAGATTATGTCTTTGTCCCTCGCAGATTTTTAATTTCTACATTCACAGCAAATCGCTAGAAGGCACAAAACGAATCTTGCATAATACATATGAAGGAGGCCAATTTTTTCGCCCTCCTTTGAATTGTAGTTTTACACTGTGACTGACGTGTACATTAGTTGCACTGCAAAGTGCAGTTTGGGTCACAAATGAAGTCAGTGTGCAAAGAGCGCAGGGCTATATGTACGAAAGTGAGAAATTGTGATTTCTAATTGTGATTTCTTGCAAATGTCCATTAGGAAATTGCTATTTCTAATTTATAATACTCTTTTGGGTTTAATTAGTGATTCCTTGTGGGTTGCATATAGACCTAACTCATGAATATTAATGAGGTAGGTCACAATTTGCGACTTATTAGCAATCGCAGCCATCGCAGGGATGTTGGCCAACTGGGTCAGCAGACCACCATGTCTGTAATTGCTTCTAAACAAAGAAATCTTTTTTTTTTTTTTTTTAATCTAGCCCATTTTTCTTAGAGGAAAACAGGAGGCCTTTAAAAAAAATAAAAAAATGTGAAGTTTCATAAAAAAAAAAAAACATTCCAATCATTCTCAAAGGGGAAGGTTTCCCTTGGGGACCCCTTCCCATTTGTGAATGGGTTACCACCAATTTTCAATTGGCAGGAAATTGTGAATGTTTTGTGACCGCAATTCAGTCACAAAATATTTGCACATACCTTTCTAATTTTGTACTGGAAGAGACACCCTCAAAACACCTCTTCCAAATACCAAATCACAAAACCCAAACTGTACAGTTACTGAAACGCAATTTAAGCTTTGTACATACCAAAGAGCATTTTTGTAATCGCAAACGGTCAGACTCTGCATCAGGCTGTTTGCAACCTCAAAAATGTTTTGTACATTTAGTTCACGGTTTTTTGACCAACCTTAGAACCTCGACCACCACAGTGCTGAAAAAAATGCACTATATTACCATGTCTATTTACTGGTATAGGAGAACCGACTTCATATAAACCTATCTCCCCTCTAAAGCCTTCAGATCCTTTTCTATGCATGTTTCAATATCCTATGATCGCAAACTTGATACACAGTTTAACTGTGGAAACTTTAAGAAGGTTGCCAGTCTACAACATAGCGGCAACAAGGATGGTAAAGCAGAACATTGCACAGGCATGCGCAACTTTTGGCAGCACTGCGCTCCGACATTTAAAAAAATGCAGGACTGTGCCATATTTACAACGATACGGCACACTCCTGTTTTTTCCCTAGCATTGACAATAAAATTAGCTGCCTACCTCCTATGCAGGCACGTTGCACCATAGTGGAAGGATGCCTGCATTGCAGGGAATGATTGTTTATGTGCAGGAAGGTGTGCACCTTGCATAAGATCGTGGGAGGAACCTTCCTCAGTACATGCCCCAAAGTTGCGCCAGTTATAGTGTATGCAGGGTAGACATTCCCACGGGAAAATCCATGCAGAACGGATGCAATACAATTTACAACATTTTCACTGTGTCATTCTATGACTTCACTGTGTCAGAATTTTACTGGCTGCTCAGAACAGGCATTTCTCTATGGAAGCCTCCTCTCATTGTTGGACTAGTTAATTTTTTTATGCTAGTCCAGCAATGAGTGAGTTTAGTGCCAACAGATGTATCAGAATGTCTGATGCATCTGTGAAAACTTGCGCCATGGAGCTCTATATTGTAAATACAGCAAATCCATGGCGTCTTTAGGGGATCGTAGGGCAGCACAAGAAATCTAATGGATCCAGACGTCGTCCGAGTGACAGACTCTGGCTAGTTGCAAAGCACACCTGAATTACTTCCCATCCACCAGTGTTCATCAAAGCTGCAAACATTTGTCGGCCAGCAAACTCCCCAGCAGACTCATGCCCTCTTAAAGAGCTCTGTAGCCAATCCAGCCAGACCTACCAACAACTCCTTGACTACAGGAATCTTCTCAATGGAACTCTGAATGCCTTACATGAAACTCTCCCTAAAACAAATATGCCTTGAAACAAGACATTCTTCCAAACTACTGGTAGCCGCTGAGACAGTCTTTTTCCAGCCGTTGCAGCGATTTTTACCGCCAATGTTATAATGAGGGCCTATGTTTTCTACTTTGTAAACTTGGGCATAGTGGCATGTAGGGGGGCACAAATCAGGCCCCCCTATGCCACAAAAAAATAAATAAAAAAATACTTACCTGAACTTACCTTAATGTCCCTGGGATGGGTCCCTCCATCCTTAGGCGTCTTCCTGGGGTGGGCAAGGGTGACAGGGGGGGTCCCTGGGGGCATGGGAGGGCACCTCTGGGCTCCTTCCGAGCCCACAGGTCCCTTAATGCCTGCCCTGAGCAGGCGCTAAAAAACGGTGCAAAAGCGGCCGTACGTAATTTTTTTTGACCCACCCACTCCCGGGCGTGAATTTTGCCCGGGAGTGTAAATACGGCGCACATGCCTCGGAGTAAATTTTTTAGACGGGAACGCCTACCTTGCATATCATTACCGCAAAGTAGGTGTCCACGCTAAAAAATTACGCAAACTCCATGGACTTTGGCGCTAGACGCGTCTAACGCCAAAGTATAAATATGGAGTTAGTTTTGCGTCGGAATTGTGTCAAAAAAAACGACGCAATTCCGGCGCAAACAGAGTATAAATATGCCCCAGAGTATCTACATGAGAGGGCATCAGCTAGGGTGTTTTTTGGAGCCAAGATTAAAAGTGATTACACATCATATTGATTGAAAAAATAGGCCCAGACTATTTCTGCACTGCATAGTATGCAGGTGCTATAAATTGCGGCTCCTGAGTTCCCAAAAAAAAGTGTCGCCGTTCCCAACAGGTAATTTTCGTGGCCAAAAGTTCCCTTTCCAAGACTGAAAACATATTTTCGGAGTCAGAGAGGATATGGGGTAAATAGAAAATAAGATGCTCCAAGCTGTAGTCTTCCATGAATTTCAAGAGGACGGTCCAATGGCTTGATCTGAAGTGTCAGTAGGAACTATAAATTTTGTTGTTGGATGAGGCTGTTGACGAACTGGGTCTTGCTACAATTTTGTAAAAGCTTTGTAAGCCAGGGAGTCTCATTGAAAACCATTGTTCAGCATGTCCTTCTTTAGGATATGAGTGATGTTACTGGTCAATCTGGCGAAGTCACCAATGAACTGTTGAAAGAAATGTGCAAATCCAAGGAAATACTGAGCTTCTTTAACACTGGAGGGGGTGAGCTAGTCCAAGATGGCAGAAACCTTTTGTGGATCAATAGAAACTCCTGTGTGGTTAAAGTGAAAACCTAGATATTCTACTTCAGATTGGTCAAACTCAATTTTTTCAGGTTTGCAGAAAAGCTGATTCTGACAAAGTGTGGTTAACCCTTGACTCAAATATTGATCATTAAAAGAGGATCTTTGGAGAAGACCAAAATATCACAAAGGAAACTATGATGTCACTGATTAAGGATAGCAGCTAAGGTATGGTCCATGCATCACTGGAGTATCTCTGAGGCATTGATTTGGACGAAGGTCAATGCCTGGAATTCAAAGTGACCTGGGCGAGGGGTCCAAGAAGCTGTCTTCCATTTATCTAATTCCTTAATGTGGAGGAGATGGTGTGGTCCTCGAAGATCCACTTTAATAAAGATCTTAGAACCCCCTAATGGACTCCAAAATGTCTTTGCTTAAAGAAAGCTCATACCTTTCTTTAATCATACCCTTGTCCAATCCCAAGAAACCTAAAGGTCTCAGTTCATTTCATATTTCCGGGACAAAGAACATTGAAGCCCTAGCAGTAGTTGAAGATCAAGTTCATTAGCCTATTCTGTAAATATTCTTGTAAATACTATCTCTTTCTTTTCAGATTCAGAGAGAGAGAGACTAGACTGTCCAGAAGGAAACAACTGGTCCCGGTTCAATGGGAATATCCCAGTTATAATCCTAGTGAGGGATCACAGACAACTCCTCAGGTTTCTCAAAGACATCAATTAAGCCATGCTACTGGGTTTGGATTCTTTGCAAAAGATTTATCATGCTGAAGTCTGGACCATAGTTCCATGCCACCTCTTTGGGAGTCCAGTAATCTCCCAAAGAGTAACAGTTATTATGATCAAACAGAAAGGACAGGGAAATAATGCTAGTCTCCAAATTGATATAGGGGTTGTAATGAACCAGCAATGGAATTTGTAAATTAGCCATATGATTAGACGAGGCAATGAGATCGAAGGAGATGGTTGCCTGGTATTGCCCAAAGTTATTTTTATGAAGCAGAAAACAATTGGTCCCAAGGGGGAAGTGTATGCCTGGACTCCCACAGCATTCATTCAAGCACTTATTCAAAAAACCCTTTTTGACTAAATGTGGTTTCTTAAATTAATTCCTATCATTTATTTATTCAGTAATTTCAAAGTAACATGACAATGAAAAACGGATTTAGGTGCTCCTATAGTGACAGTGCAGTGAAAGTGAGTAATGTGACATATATATATATATATATATATACACATAAATCCACAAATTATCCTTTCAAATACTTGTTGAAAGAAATAACCGGCATTCCAGATTTCTGCAATCCAATGTTGTTTTATTCTTCATAAATTCATATGCATCGTTCAAGGCTGATGCGTTTCAACCGTGTCATCTTAATCATAGCCCATAATTCCATGCTACCACATAAAAGCCCTACCTCCCCTAAAAAATCCATCCTGCAGTTTAATGAACATAAAGAAAATACTCTGATACTCATCTTGCTCCTGCTATCTCCTACATAATTCCATCCCAAAAACAAACATCCAGAACAATACATATTTGTAAATCCACATTTTATATTTCATTTTCCTAATCCATAAAAAATCTTGCCTGTGATACATCTCACATGCCAAGTGGCTCATAATTCCTCTTGCCTTTTCTCACAAATAGATTATCAATCTTCTACCATTTATTTATCCTTCTCAAATTCATTTCTCATTAACGTATTATTTTTTAGGGCTAATCAAACTATATCCTTAGGACTATTGTTATTGTCCACTGCTGATAGAATGGTAAATAATCACTCAATAAACTACTAAGGCCCATATTTATACTTTTTTAGCGCTGCATTTGCACCGCTTTTTGGCGCCAAAACGGCGCAAGCTCACAAAATACAATTGTATTTTGTAAGTTTGCGCCGCTTTTTGCGTCAAAAAATTACACAAATGTGGCGCTAAAAAAGTATAAATATGGACCTGTCACGCGGCGGCGGCTTGCAGGCGGGCTGCGGGGGAAGCCGCGAGTTCGGCCAGGGGTCGTGGAACTCGCCGCGCCCCCTTCTTTCGTTTCTGCCGCAAGGGCAGACGCGGCAGGAGTTGAGACCCCGAGTTGGGTCTCAGACCTGCCGCGCATAGCGCATTTAGTGCGCTTTACACTTTAACATCAAAGAAACCTTCTTCTTCACCACTTACCGGTCACAACAGGCAAAAGCCGGATACCTGCACATGGTGGTGTTTTTATGCATGCCTTTTCCCTTTCCCAGCATGGTGCTCACTTCCTCTCTTCCCAGCATGCATTGTTTCTCTCTGTTTGGACGCATGTTCTTTATTCACTGTTATACTCTTTTCCCCAATCCAAGATGGTGGTGTTTCTACATTCTGTTTCCTACTTCCTGTATTGGGGTATATAAGGGGAATTCAGCTGCTTACTCATTGCGTTGCAACACTCCTTTGGTGATAGTCACGCTCCGGCTGGTTTCCTCTTGTGGACCCAGTAATTCCTGACCTGTCTTCGTCTCCAGTTTTCCTGTACTCTCGGATTCTCAGTTCTAACGCCCTTGTGTCCTCATTCTGTTTCAGGGAGTTCCTGTTGGAGGTTTTTTACCCTTTTGGGGTTTTTCCTCTGGGACTCCTTCTGGAGGGCACGGACTGTAGTGGCTTGCTATTGTCAAACAGCACCGTGGCTACCGGAAGGGGTCGCCCCTACCTCGGCCAGAGCAGAACCTGCCGGAATCGGGGTCGTTCCCCAACCCTCATCAATTTCGACTGTAAGCCCAGAAAAAAACGTGACAGGACCTAAATATGTAATCCCAGAGCGCTAAGGATATGATCAAATATTATATTAATCATGTAAAAAAGAGTCATGTTATGGATCGTTATTGAACCTTTGTCCATGCTTCCTCCTTTATGAACATACAAATCATCTTTAACTTATTTCACTATCAGCCCACATGTACAAAAAGCTCTTCATCCTGATTCACTCCCCACGGGAACCTGCTGTTTGACCAGATTATATATTCTGATTCCATCCTCCTGAGAATGTGTTTCCTGTCTCCTCCTCTTGGTGACGGCAAAACCCTGTCAATCCCAAAGAAAGACATCCCAAAGAAAGACATACCATCAATTTTTCCATCATGCACATATCTACAATGTCGTGCTACTGGATAATTAACATTGTTATTTTTGATGGCATGCCAATGTTGTAAAATCCGTTTTTTACAGGAAAAATTGTACTCCCCACATACCATAATTTACATGGACATGAGATCACATACAGTGTAAAATCTGAATTACAGTTAATAAATTTATCAATGGTGATCTCTTCCCCTGTGGGTAAATTGTATGTCTATATATATAGTGCCAAAGTGTTATATACAATATGTACAAAAATGTGGTTAAAACGATCAGTTATCTTTCAGAAGGCCCCTTCAATCTAGGTGTCTAGAAGTCACCATTTATCTCCCCCATTAATCCACATCAAATTATGCCTGTTGACATTTCGACCCAGCAAATGATAACAAATCAAAAACGGGTCATCATCAGGACTGCTATTCTTTTTGATGGTAGCACCCATTAGTCAGATAATTTTCAATGAGAATTTCTTTAAACTGTTTCTTATTAGCAGCTGTTCATGGTCAGATATGGTCGTTCCTCCAATATTAATGTTTGTACTTCAACAAGGTCAAATAATCCATGTAGAACACTGGGATCGGTAAACGATTCCTCTATTCCTATATTGTCACTTATTATTCAATGCCTCTTTAGAATAACTTGTTTTGGCGAGATGGAGGATGCCAACTTGCAGGATTATTTGACCCTGTTGAAGTGCTCTGAAGCTGCTGAAGTTCTTGAGTCTTTTATTAGACTATTTGGGCCAATTCCTGAACTTGATCAATCTCTGTCTCTGCTAGACTGGAAAGTGGGCACCACAAACTGTCTCTTCGATGACATCTGGATGGTTTCTCTGCACTGCCTTCAGTTCTGGGTGAACAGATCTTAAAATACTTAGGGGGTCATTACAACATTGGCGGTAAAAGGCGCTTACCGCTGTGCAGAAGACCGCCAATACACCGCCGCGGCAATTCATCACAGCTATTATGACCCACATCTCGGAATCCGCCCAAATTCAGACACCCACACAAGTCCGCCACACCAAAGGTCAGTGATAAACTGGCAAAAACGAAACCTCCACCGTCACGCCAGCAGAAATCCGCCCATGCTATCACGACCCATGAATCCACGCGGCGGTCTTTCAACCGCGGTATTCCATTGGCAGTACACACCGCCGCACTCAAAATACACACACATTTCCAAAACACCGCCACATTGGACAATTCAAAATACACACACCTGATACACATACAAACACCACTCCCACACACCCAACACAATATAAAACACACACCCACATCACCTACAAACCCCTACGACCAAAAATTATTGACGAAGGCGAGAGAGAGAGCACAGCATAGACAACCCCACCACACAGAGGCACACAACACCATCATCCACACAACATCCATGCACAAAACACCCCACACCACTACACATTACCGCACTCATCACCACATACACCACCCCACACATCACCTACACCACCCCATTGCATGGCAAAGACACCCCAGGTTCTCCGAGGAGGAGCTCAGGGTCATGGTGGAGGAAATCGTACGGG
The DNA here is from genome assembly GCF_031143425.1 of Pleurodeles waltl. Lineage (NCBI taxonomy): Eukaryota > Metazoa > Chordata > Amphibia > Caudata > Salamandridae > Pleurodeles > Pleurodeles waltl. The sequence goes on from NC_090443.1 coordinate 158,673,046, forward strand.
TAGAGCCACAGCTATTTGGATCACAGGTGCAGCACACCTCCATAGCTAGGAAGATGGAGCTATGGCGAAGAATAGTCGACAGGGTCAACGCAGTGGGACAGCACCCAAGAAATCGGGAGGACATAAGGAAGAGGTGGAACGACCTACGGGGGAAGGTGCGTTCCGTGGTCTCCAGGCACAACATCACGGTTCAGCGGACTGGCGTCGGATCCCCACCTCCTCCCCCACAATTAACAACATGGGAGGAGCAGGTCTGGACCATTATGCATCCTGAGGGCCTCGGAGGAGTCGGTGGAGAAAGGGACTCTGGTAAGTCAAATCTTAACTATCATATCCCCCACCCTACCTGCATGCTATCACAGACCCCCACCCTCGCCCCTCCCCTATCATTCCAACTCCTCACTAATGTAATAATAACACAAAAAAACACCCATCCCAACACCAAACCCTGCATGACACAACAAAGCATGGTCACTCCTCACTAAAGCATGCCCATTGCACATACCCATAACACCTCCCCAACCATCATCACACAAGCCCCCACACAGGAATGCTAGCACTGGGGTACACGCTCACCCACCCATTGCACACCATGACACACACAGATGCAATAATCATGCTTTTACACCCCTGCAGGACCACTACCTAACGTCACCAGACAGGAGGGTCCAGACATCTCTACCCCACCCACAGAAGAGGCCCACAGTGATGACAGCAGCTCTGGCCAACTGGATCCAGAAGACCAGCCCGGACCATTGTGGGCCTCGGGACAGTCGGTTCCCCTCGCACAGGCACAGCCCAACACTGACCTTCCACCCTCTGGAAACACCAGCACAGCACCCACCCAGCGGGCCCATACCTCAGTCCCCAGGACACGTCAATCAGCTGTGTGTCCACCACTACAGGGAACCCAGGATAACCCACCACCCAACAACAACAGGGACCTGGGGGCAGGGGCAGTGGCAGTGGGCACACGGTCCAGGGGACGAAGGCCCAGGAACACAGGGGAAATGGGAGGGCTGCTGTGCGACAGGGGGCGGACAGGCCAAGGGAACCCACTCTCCACGAGGCCCTCTCCTCAATTATGGAAGCATACCACCACTCCCAGGAGACGATGGCTACGGTCCTGGCCAAGTTTCAGGAGACCCAGCTCCTGCAGGAGGAACAGTATTTGGGGTTCAGGGAGGAACTCAGAACCATCAGCTACACCCTGGGCACCATCGTAGGGGTGCTGAAGTACATACAGAACACCATGAGGGACACCGTGGCACTCCAAGGGGCCACTGACACTAGCATGGATGATGAACTGCCCACCACCTCTGCCGGCGCTAGTGGACAGGACGCCCCGCCACAGGACCACCACACCAGCACCCCAACACCTGCAGACGGAGAACCACCCCGCAAGCGGTCCCTGAGATCCAGGAACAGGACAGAGCACAATGGCAAGACCCCCGCCAAGAAATGAGACCACCCTGAATGTCATCCCACTGACCCACTTTGTAACCCTGTCCATATTGGAACTGCCCCAGCTCCACTTCCTATGCCCATATGGGCAGTGCACCTGTGAGACTAATAGACTGGACTCTGCCATGGACATTCCTCCACCGTCACCCATCACCATTTTACCACCCGCTCCAATAATAAACACCCTTGAAGCACAAAACAGTCTGGAGTCAGTCTGTGATTTAGAAAATGTGTATTAGCAATGACAGTGAAAAAATGCGTTTTCAAATGTAATGTCAACATACCTATGTCACACATCACAAGTCCATGAAGGATGCAAGCAGATGACACACGTTGGTAACCACACCTGTGAAACCGTAATGGATATGTACAACTCAGTTACCAAATACTGCTTGAAATTGACAGACAAAATAAAGGTAGAAGTGTGAAAGTAGTAGGCAAGAAAGTGTTCTCACCTGTGTGTCACTGGAAATATTGCTGGATGACTGAGTCCCTGTTCTCAATGTCTTCTTCCTCTGCTTCCTCCTCATCACTGTCCACAGGCTCCACAGCTGCCACAACACCGTCATCTGGACCATCCTCCTGCAGAAAAGGCACCTGGTGTCGCAAAGCAAGATTGTGAAGCATACAGCAGGCGATGATGATCTGGCAGACCTTCCTTGGTGAGTAGAATAGGGAACCACCTGTCATATGGAGGCACCTGAACCTGGCCTTCAGGAGGCCGAAGGTGCATTTGATCACCCTCCTAGTCCGCACATGAGCCTCATTGTAGCGTTCCTCTGCCCTGGTCCTGGGATTCCTCACTGGGGTCAGTAGCCATGACAGGTTGGGGTAACCAGAGTCCCCTAATAGCCACACACTGTGCCTCTAGAGTTGACCCATCACATAAGGGATGCTGCTATTCCGCAGGATGTAGGCGTCATTCACAGAGCCAGGCAACATATCATTTACGTGGGAGATGTACTGGTCTGCCAAACATACCATCTGTACATTCATGGAATGATAACTCTTCCGGTTCCTTTACACCTGTTCACTCATGTGGGGGGGGGGACCAGAGCTACATGGGTCCCATCAATGGCACCTATGATGTTGGGGATATGTCCAAGGGCATAGAAGTCACCTTTAACAGTAGCCAAATCCTCCACCTGAGGGAAAACGATGTAGCTCCTCATGTGTTTCAGCAGGGCAGACAACACTCTGGACAACACGTTGGAAAACATAGGCTGGGACATCCCTGGTGCCATGGCCACTGTTGTTTGAAAAGACCCACTTGAAAGGAAATGGAGCACTGACAGCACCTGCACTTGAGGGGGGATTCCTGTGGGATGGCGGATTGCTGACATCAGGTCAGGCTCCAACTGGGTACACAGTTCCTGGATGGTGGCACGGTCAAACCTGTAGGTGATGATTAAATGTCGCTCCTCCATTGTCAACAGGTCCAACAGTGGTCGGTACACCGGATGATTCCGCCATCTCCTCACATGTCCTAGCTGACGGTTCCTAGGAAGGACAACAGCGACCACAGAGTCAAGCAACTCAGAGGTATGTACCCCGAGCTACACAGAACACGAAACATAATCCAAAAAGTTGTCTGTAAGTGTGTTGAGTCCAGGCGTCGGTATGTGTGACGCAGTTGAAAATGAAGCCATGTGGCCCCCTGAAATGGCGGCTGCCTGACCTCTCAACAAAAATCCCAGGTATGTACCCACAGATACACAGAACACGACACCAAAGACAAAACTCTTCCTGTATGTGTGTTGAGTGTAGGCCTAGGTATGTGTGATGCAGTAGTTAAAGAAGTCATGTGGGCTCCTGAAATGGCGGCTGCCTGACCTCTAAACTGGGACAATGGGATTGAGGTAACTGCGCTGGTGTTGTACACCGTTGCGGTAGGCGGATGAAGACCGCTGCGCAATGCTGCATTGGTTAACATTGGACCCTATGGGTCCCAGGAGCCAATGACGAAGTGCGCCGGCGGTGATGATACGCACCTCCGGCGCGACGTCACCGCCGCGGACGTGACCGCCATTTTCTATCTGTTCAATCACTCGATACCTGATCTTCGACAGGAGAGGACCTATACTGCAAGTGCTGCTGTGACCTCGGTCTGGAAGAGACAATGGCTCGTGCGTCTGGGGAAAGGGCCCCTGCCTTCACTGCACAGGAGTTGGAGAAGCTTGTGGACGGGGTCCTCCCCCAGTACACGCTACTCTACGGTCCTCCAGACCAACAGGTCAGTACATAGGGTGCAAGTTGTATGGGCCATGCCTGTGTGGAGAGGGCTGGTTGTAAGAAGGAAGGTGGCAGAGTTCTGCGAGCATGAAGGACTGTGAATGCATGTGCCACATGGCAAGGGCAGGGATGTGGGCCACTCACTTCGACAGTGCAGTTGGTAATGACTACTCTTCTTCCCCTGTACATGTCATGTAGGTCAGCGCCCACCAGAAGAAGGCTATTTGGCGTGCCATCGCCAAGGACGTCCGGACCCTGGGGGTGCACCAGAGACGGAGCAGCCACTGCCGGAAAAGATGGGAGGACATTCGCCGCTGGAGCAAGAAGACGGCGGAGGCTCAGCTGGGGATGGCCTCCCAACGTGGGAGGGGTGCCCGTTGCACCATGACCCCCCTGATGTTCAGGATCCTGGCGGTGGCCTACCCTGAGTTGGATGGGCGCTTGAGGGCATCACATCAGACACAAAGGGGTGAGTACAACATCATTCTGCTGACTTTGCGCGCAGTGAAGGTGTCTGGGTGGGGGGGGAGGTCTGTGGGTTTCCCTAGGCCAGGGTGAGTTCCGTAGGCTAGGCCCCTCCGTAATGCAGGCCATGTGGCACTCCACCCCACCTCTGTAGAGTGCCAAGTACAGGTATACATGCCCCTGTGTCATCTATGTGTGCTGATGTCCACCATAGCCATGTAGGCCATATCCCAGGACCTACATCTGTAGAGGCCAACAGCGCGGCGTAGTGCAGGGGGCTGTTGTGTCTGTATTGTCCGCCAACGGTAGAGGTAAGCCATGCACTCAACCTGTCTTTCTTCTGTCGTTACCCCCCCCCCCCCCCCCCCTTTTGTGCTCTCCCTGTTCTTTTGTGCATCAGCATCATCAGGCGGAGGTACAGTGGCATCGGAGCACGAGGGAGATGCATCCCACATGGCCATGGAGGGCCACACCACAGACTCTGAATACACCAGTGGGACGGAGGGCGAGGGGAGCTTCATGGCGGTCACCGGTTCAGCAACCAGCGACACGGACTCGTCCTCCGATGGGAGCTCCCTTGTGGTGGTGGCAAAATCTGTGCCCCCCACTTCTACAGGTACAGCCGCCACCCCCCCTACCAGCACCGCCCTCCCAGTAGCCCCTCAGCCTTCGCCCCGTGCCCGCTAACCCAGGAGGGTGGGCATCACCTTCGCCCCAGGCACCTCAGCCCCTGCCCCTGTCACCTCTGCTGCCCTCAGTGAGGAGGCCATTGACCTCCTCAGGTCACTCACTGTTGGGCAGTCTACCATTGTGAATGCCATCCAGGGTGTAGAAAGGGAGTTGCAACACACAAATGCATTCCTGGAGGGCATTCATTCTGGTCAGGCTGCCCATCATCGAATCCTGCAATCTCTGGCCTCAGCACTGATGGCAGCCATTGTCCCTGTGTCTAGCCTCCCCCCTCCAACTTCCTCCACCCAGACCCAATCCCCTGTACTTCTACCAATCCCAAGCACACCATCAGACCAGCCTGCACACACGTCAACACACAAGAGAAGCTCAGGCAAATATTGGCACCACACATCCCACAGGCACTCACACAAGCATCATACACATACAGACACAGCAACATCCACTGCCTCCACTGTGTCCCCCTCCTCGTCGTCTCCCTCCTCCCTCCCAGTGTCGTTTACACTCTCACCTGTATGCACTACCACTACAGCCACTAGGACCCGCACCAGCACACCCACCACCACACCCCGCTCACCTGCACTCACCACCCCCACTACCATTTACACGTCCCCTGTGTCCTCTCCCAGTGTGTCTGTGACGTCCCCTCCCAAAGTACACAAACGCGGGCACACACACACCCAACATCCATCCACCTCACGACAGCCTCCAGCACATGCACCTGCACCCAAATCATCAAATGTTACACCTCCTACAACCACCTCCTCTTCCTCCACTCCCAGACCCCCTCCAGCTACCCGTACCAGTGTTCCTAAGAAACTTTTCCTGAGCAACATTGACCTCTTTCCCACCACCCCTCCCTCCAATTCATAGGTCCTGTACTAGCACCTCAGCCAAAAAATCTCTTGTACCAGTGGTGCCTGTTAGAGGTATGTGGAGTGCACCGCGCACCAGGGCAGCCAGTGTGACACGGAGCCAAAGCACAGCCAGTCCCCCCCGTGAAGCACCAGAAGTTGGACACTGCCTGACGGGATAGGGGGAAGACTCCAGCCGGCAAAGCCACTCACAAGGGTCCCGGGGGGAGTGTTGACTCAGCTGTGACTCCTCCCAAGGTGGGGAAGGGGCAGAAGAAAGCACCAAGGTCTGGGAAGAGGATCACGGTGGAGAAGGCCGCCATTATCCCCGCTGCCCAGGAGGCCACCGCCAGCCCCATCGTCAGTGGCCAGGAGACCACCGCCAGAGTCAGTGCCCAGGAGGGCAGTCCCATCGTCACTGGTCAGGAGACCACCGCCAGAGTCAGTGCCCAGGAGGGCAGTCCCATCGTCACTGGTCAGGAGACCACCGCCAGAGTCAGTGCCCAAGAGGGCTCCGGCAGCCACAGCCCTGCTGGGCAATGAGGGACCGCCATGGCAAACACCGCTGCACAGGTCAAAGACAGCAAAGTCAAGCACAGCTGAACAGGGCAAGCACCGCTGAACAGGTCAGAAACTGCAAAGTCCAGCACTGCTGAACAGGGCAAAGACCGCCATGGCAAGCACCGCTGAACAGGTCAGAAACTGCAAAGTCCAGCACCGCTGAACAGGGCAAAGACCTGCATGGCAAGCACCGCTGAACAGGGCAAAGACCGCCATGGCAAGCACCGCTGCACAGGTCAGAGACAGCAAAGTCAAGCACTGCTGAACAGGTCAGAAACTGCAAAGTCCAGCACCGCTGAACAGGGCAAAGACTGCCATGGCAAGCACCGCTGAACAAGGCAAGCACTGCTGAACAGGGCAAAGACCGCCATGGCAAGCACCGCTGAACAGGGCAAGCACTGCTGAACAGGGCAAGCACCGTCAACTCAAGCACCGCTAGCCCATGTGCGGCAGGGGCAGTGACGGAACTGGGACCGTCATGGGGAGAGTGATGCACTCTGGGCACCAGTCCCCCTCCAGAACCAGTGGAGAACAGCATCCACTACCTCAGTCCTTAACAGGATGAAGCACTCTGGGCACAACTCCCCCTCCAGAACCAGTGGAGAACAGCATCCACTACCTCAGTCCTTAACAGGATGAAGCACTCTGGGCACCAGTACCCCTCCAGAACCAGTGGAGAACAGCATCCACTACCTCAGTCCTCAACAGGATGAAGCACTCTGGGCGCCACTCCCCCTCCAGAACCAGTGGAGAACAGCATCCACTACCTCAGTCCTTGACAGGATGAAGCACTCTGGGCACCAGTCCCCCTCCTGAACCAGTGGAGATTGTTATCCACTTGAGAGACTGTGGCTTTGCACTCCCCAGGATGGTACAGTGGGCAAACCACCCACTGTAGAGACTTGAGAGACTGTGGCTTTGCACTCCCCAGGATGGTACAGTGGGCAACCCACCCACTGTAGAGACTTGAGAGACTGTGGCTTTGCACTCCCCAGGATGGTACAGCGGGCAACCACCCACTGTAGAGACTTGAGAGACTGTGGCTTTGCACTCCCCAGGATGATACAGTGGGCAACCCACCCACTGTAGAGACTTGAGAGACTGTGGCTTTGCACTCCCCAGGATACATCAATGGGCATGGAGCCCCCTCGTGGATCTGGCGTGGTGCACTCATCCGGCTGAGGTGCCCCCCCTTCCCCCTGAGGTGCCTGTTGTATTTCTATCTGATGCCCCGGCAGTGTTCTCTCCGTTTTGATCAGGTATCTGATGTGGGCCTCGCCCATGCTTTTTAGGCCCAGTGGTCCACGGACAATGAATGGTGCATTACCTGCACTACTAATCGTGATGTATATTTTGGTGAACGTGTATATATATCTGTATATATTTGTTTACTGTATTTTGATATATTACAATGGTTGAACTCATTTCCTTTTGTCTTTGCATTCTTCCGGGGGGTTGGAGGTTGTTACTGTAATGTTTGGATATGCATTGGTGTGTGTGTTGTAGTGGGTGAGGGTCGGGGTGGGGGTGGGGGTGTTGCGTGTGTTTTTATCCACGGTGAATCCGCCCCGGAAAAGGTGGCGGATTGGTAGGTTGTGATATTGTGGGCGGTACTTTGTCTCCCGCCTGTCTGTTGGCGGTGACCGCCGCTCTGCTTGTCTGTACCGCCGTGGCGGTCGGAGCGTTAAAGTGGCTGTCTTTGTTGGCGGTGTCCGCCACGGTCATAATTCCCTTTTTTTTTACTCCGGCCTGTTTGCGGTCTTACCGCCGCTTTAACACCGTCCGCAAGGGTTGTAATGACCCCCTTAGTCTACCAGAGGTAAGGGTGAATCCTTCCAGTAGCCATGATGCCACTGACAGCTGTACAGCTCCCCTTTTAAGATCTCCTGTGCCAAAGTAGGGGCTCTTGGCCACTGTCATCTACCCAGGCTGCTGCTCAGTTCTCCAGGAGACACGGCAGGCTGATGCTCAGGTCTCCAGGACATAGGTCAGATCCCCTGAAGCAAGGGACACATCATGTCTTGTGGCTCGTTAACATTACTTGCTCCAGTCAGCTTTCCTCGCCACCTCCTTCCCAGTCATTCTTTAGAAAAAAAGAAAATGAAACATCCATATTACTCGCCATTTACTGTGAGTGGAGTGGCTATTGCTGCATGTCTGCATGGAAATAATGTATATTTTGACCGATGACTAGACTTTAACACACAAAAATGCACTTATTTAGTAACCAAAAGACGTCGATTTGTAGGCGTTAACTAAAGATGTAGAGAGTGAAAAGACCATAGGAGAAGCCATATTAACTCAGGAAAACATAATATTGCCTGAACACGCTGTTGGAGTGGGAATATCCTAAGTAAGGTATAGTTATGTTGCCCTATCCTAAGTGCACGGTTGTGAGTATCTAGTATCCTAGACTGGCCCTAGTCTCACACTGATCTAGTGCACAGAGACCCATGTTGTTCCTTCAAATGACTGAATTCCTGGACCTTATTTTGCTGAGTATGGGCTCTTTCTCAGGGTTAGCATGTAGATCAGTGGTGCAGCATACCATGTTTGGTGAATCCATAGTCATGACTAGACATTTAAATCTGTGTCACTGGAGTGGGAACCCCACTTCTTAAAAGTTCTGCTTCAATGCACTAATCTTACCCTTGCGCTGCCATCCCAAATGCATGCTATGCGTATTTTTGTATTTTTGTGTGTGGCACGTGTGGTACATTCAGTATGTGCATAAGTGTACCAGAAGTGGCCCAGGGATTATATTTTTCAAGCCCCTAACCTGCACAAGTTGGCGATTAAATTGTTTTCCTCCACAGTGGTAATATTTTGCTGATATTCCCGAAGCTGGAGCGAGGAGTAAGAGACAATGAAGTAGGGACAGAGGAGACAAAAAAAAAATACTTCTGTGCTTTGATTGAGAAGAGCTGCAGCCTAGTCTTCCTATTGCACTGCCATTTGGAAGATTCTGGAGTACTGCTGTCCCGCAAGCTCACAACACATAATTTAATTTGCTGGCAGTAACACGATAAGAAAGTTGCAGCCACCATTTTTTGACTCAGGGACACTGCACCCGTGTCCTAGAAAAACAACTCTAAATATAGAATGCGGGGGCATGCCATGGGTAACCTGACCCCCATGGCCCTTTTGTGAAGTCTCAGTGGGACATCCTCTGGGGTCAAATTAAGAAGTTTTTTTTGCAGGCCTCAGCACAACCACCATGTAAATACATAGTAGTAAGATGATATTGAAGCGCTGTGAAAAAAAGATTTGAGGTTGGCCAACAATAAGCTCTTGGCCACTGGTGGGGGGTGGGCGCAAGCCAGGTAATATTGCCAACCCTACATTGCACACAGCTGAAAGCCTTGTGTGACGGTGGTTGGGTGCTTCTGAGGGTTGGGCCAGGGCATGACCTCCTGTCGCCAGCCCCACACTGCTCATAGCCAAAGGCCATTTGCAGAGTGGGGTAGGCCTACTTATGCATGGTAACAAAATAATCCATCACTTTAAAAAACCTGAGAAGTTCACTTAAAATTAAAGGTTAAAGTGATGTTACAGTTAGTCCTTCCATTCGGTCTGGTTGCCAGTTCTTATTTAGACTGCTTCATAATCTGTTTCTACAAAAGTACTTAAGCATGTGAAGTGTGGGGACATAGGAATAATTAAAATGCATAATATTCTCTTTGCCCAAGATAATTTCACTTCTTTGATCTTCTTTTAATTTTGAAGTGAAATGATCTTTTATCATTGCACACAGTGATCAATTCCCATTGATGTCTAGCAGAGTCAGAAATACCTTTGATTTTTCAAAGAAATGTAGATTAGTTAACTCCTTCTTGCACACCAGAGGCTTGCTTGAAAAAGGTATTTGTACACCCAAAATAAACTGAGATGCACAAAGCTCGCTATTTAAGATTCTAAAATCACGGTTTATAGATACAAATGTTTTACACTGGTCATTTCAATTGCTTATATATAATAACACCGCCATGGTGTTAAATTATTATTAAGCACGTGTTCTAACCACTGGGTTGTGAACGGTCCAGAATGAGATGGCTGCTGAAGCGGGGTTACTGAGTAACACAAACATTTGGGAGGCACATTCTCATCCTGAAAAGTGTGGGAATTTTTCTGTTGTGAAGGGCAGGAGTAATTGCATACCTAGGATGGGTAAGAGGAGTGAACACCTCCAAAACTGTTGGGAGTTAAATGGAGAGCCTCCCACGTAGAGGAATATTTTCCCATTAGGATAATAAAATATAGTTAGTACATTCAACTACATTTGGGAGGCAGATTGAATCATACTTGAAGGCATACTAGCAAAACTTCTGCTTAAGAAAGGTTGTTTTCTTGAGAGTAACGGTGTGCAGTCTGTGCTATCAGACCTTTGTATCTTCTTCCACAAACTAGTTAAAATGAAATATTTTCCTCTACGCACTGAACGCATCGTTCTTTGCCGGCATAACACCCTTCAGTCAATGTGGAACTATAGCTTAGTATTCCATTCCTTGGTGTGGATTCCCCGTTGTGTGATAATGCTTCTGGGCCTTCCACAATAGAATGAACATACGTCTCTACAGTTTTCTATTTATATCGTACTTCAGGCATATTTCAAGATACAGATATTAACTTCACTGTGTGCCACTTGGATGTAACAACCCCCTTCAGCTGAGCGCCGTCCTTGAACTTTCTAATAAGCAGGTCTTTTCTAACATTCTCTGATTTTCACTTCCAGTACGACATGGTCAGTGTCTGTTACCACATGGTTCTCTCAGTCTAGGACATGAAATGATCTAAGTCAGAACCCCTTCCTCCCTTGCAGGCCCCCACTGTGCCTACATAAACGTATCTGTTTAATCACACCTTTTCCTATCATGTAATCCTATTACACATAAAGTCCGCCACAATAAAAATCAAGGAGAGGAATAGATCACACTTCTGGCATCCCCTTGCAAAATCTTGGATCACAAATCAGGTGAAAGGACCTTTACAATTGGATTCTCATAAATGTGCAAGCATGCCAAGCTATGCCAGTGTGTTAAGGCATTCCAGATTCAAATCTCTGCATAAAGTGCTCAGCCACTCTCCTAACTGCCTTGATCGATGGTACTGAGGTGTTATTTCTGAAAAGTTAGTTGATATATAGGTCCTCATTATAACATTGGCGTAAAAAACGCCTACCGCAGCGGCGACGGCCAACCCACCAATGTCATAATGTGGCGGTAAGTACTGCCAGCCTGTTAACGGTACGACCGCCACATTATCGCCGACCACCGGAGTAATAATGACCCCCATAGTATGGATAAGGATACACTTTGACAGCAAGACAGAATCTGCTCAAAGGGTAACATTAGAGAAAACTTTCAATCTTGAATTGCCCGGTTTATGATGAGTCTGTGGTTACCAATTGTTTTTACCAGACATCCAGTTCAACCCGCTGTGGTCGTAAAATAAAAACGGAGAGGTGTCTTCCTCTTTGAAAAACCTTCAGCTTGCACACTTGCTACTTTGACATTCTTTAGCAGTCGAACTTCTGTGAAAGTAATGAACTTTCAACATGTGGTCCTAGCATCTTTGCCCCAGTTGGTGCTAAGCATGCCGCACCTGCCTCCCTGTACAGCTCCCAGAGGGGCTTATGTCAATGCACGTGCTCTTCTCTCTCCTCACGCTGTTATAGGCCGAATTTTGTGTGTACACAACTACTGCTCCAGAGTAATCTGCTTCACAGAATGCTGATATTTCTGTGCCTTGTCGGTATTTAAGAGCGCCAGTTCGTGCTGTTGAAACATCAGCCTTGTAGTGTTACTGTGGCGATGTTAAGGTACCTGGGCCTGCTTACACATTACGGTGCATTCATGTTAGTCGTTTCCCTTTCAATATCTTATCGACACTGCACGTAAGAAGAGCTAGTAGCAAGATATAACGCTAAGGAAGAACTTTAAATGTACCCTTGGCATGAGCAGTATGCAAGTAAAAACCGCAGTGGCACCAATACAGAGGTGTGGGACCAAAACTATAGCGCCTGGTTTATCTTGCATGACATAAAATATTCAACTTTACAGCATTCATCACAATGTCGAGCTCTGAATACTAATTATAAATTCACCTTGAACATGTGGTAGATTGTGATTGCACCATACAACTGGGTGAACAGGCATCCACGTATGTCATTTACGGGTCGCAGCTGTGACCACTGTCTTGGCCCTTCCTATCTCTGACCTGCCCATGAGCCCTATGGTCTCTACACAAAACGAGCTCTGATGATTCCCCTTTACTTTCTCTTGATACATTTGATCTAGAAAACATATATTCATTACAGTCTGACTCTTTCACCTGCATTTTCTTTCCGAGGCAGGAGACAGGAGGAGGGAGAAGAAGAGCGGTTAAGAGTGGTAAGACAGTGGTTAGGAAGTGCCACATAGGGTCGAACCAAGGACCACAAAAGTGGCCCAGCCAGGCTAGGGTGCAGTTTGTGTACTGGTGTTGCTCCCACCTGCTAACGTGTTTTTCTAGACCTTGGCATGTTTAGAAAACGCTTCTCCAAGGTCGGTGGCATCTTTTGACCCAGAGAAGCGTGTGGTAACCTTATACAATCAATTCAAACCCAAACAACAAAATTAAACATCATGACCCATGTGGCCACGGAAGAATACTTCAATCAATAAAAGTTTCAAAGCTTTATGTTATAACCACAAAGTCACATAAATAGTGCCCAAATTCAAAATGTAAAGATAAATAAACACCCAAGGTTTACCAAATCTACAAAACAAGTTTAATCTACTCAACATCAACACCATTAGACATTCAAGAAAAATAACCCATATTAATAAAGAAATAATTTGCAACACAGAAACATTCTTCAAATCAGACTGCAAATACATTAATCAGATTACAAAGATTTACAAATCAGGATTTGGACAGAGGCTCTCCCTACTACTGCCAAAGTAGGACAAGCATGTGTGGGACATGTGGACAAAAGTCCAACGAAAAGAAAAAAGTAATTTGGAAATCATCTATCAAATGAAATAGGCAGGTGTCAGCATGCTAACTTCTACAAAAAAAAAACAGGTCAAGGGGAAACTAACGTTGCATTAGTATATGCCTTTTCTACGTTCAGTATTCAATCCAGTTTCGTCAGCAAAGCATGTATATCATCAGCAAAGTTCATTAGAAACACCATCAGGGGGAAAGTGCTGAACACGGGCTGCGCATGGAAAATCAGGAAACATTCAAGAGACAAGTTAACAGAACAAGATTCTAAAGGTGACTGTGACTGAAAATTACAAGTCCTTTCCTTAATTAAAAATACTCCCAACAGTTTGATTGGTTAGGTCAATTAGTCCATAATATGTAAAAGGGGCAATATCCAATCAGTCTATGTGCACAAATCAGGTTTGCAACATCCACAAAAGTTTCCAGGTTTAGTGAAAAGTTATCTCCCTTTTCCGTGTGACTCCAATAGTTTAACAATTTGTACATCACTTGTAGCAATCCACATTCCTTCCCATGGTACTAGATGATTTTCACAGTTCTCATGAAAAACGGGCTGCTAAACAATGGTACTGCTTTACCTTCAGTCCTCAGGTCCTCTTGTAACAATATCAAGGACACCGTGAAATAAAACTTACGCATAATACAATAGGGCTCCTTACGATTCATGAGAAAAATCCTAGTGGAAAAATTCATGTAAAACAAATGATTGTAACTTTTACGTCACTGCAACGTGAAGATTTGAGGCCTAGCTATGCAAACACAAGAAATATAATGCATTAATATCACCATTAATAAAACACACACAGTATGCAAATTTATAAATTCAGCATTAATAATATATCATCAGACTATGTAATAGAATTTCATTAACAATTGCAATCTTTGTTAAAGCATCACATTAAGTAGGACAGAGATGTGTATGTATTTTTCTGCACTTATAACTTTATACTGATAAAGCATATAAAACATTTAAATTCAACTTCCTTTCACTAGTAATAATTGCGCTAATGATTAAAATATTCCAACATTGCTTTAAATCATATTAGCACATTGTCAGTTCTGGTAGGCACAGTGTCCACTATAAATGTAAAACATGAACACTTTTAAAATATGTATCAGTGCAGCTTTTTCTCTGTTAGGTTTTTAACATGAATATAAATTTCACCAAATGCTGATGTCCGGTGCATTAAAGCATTACTACATTTATGCTCCAACAGTCCCTCCTATGACAGCAATCTATGCCGTCACAAAAAGGGCACTCTCATTTCAATGAGATAACTCAAAGCCTTGTGGTCTGATAACGTATGGGCCTTGGTCTACTGAAACTTTCAATTCTCTTCAGGTTCTTGCAACAAGCACTCCTCATTTCCTCCACTTCAATCTCTTCCCTCCTCTGTTTACTCTTAGCTGTTTGTATTTTCCAAAAATTGTATGGCTTATAAAATCCAAGTGCGACTGTAGCACACAAAGTCAAAATCATCAAAGGGATCATAATCACCCTCACAATTCCCTTTCCTAAATCTCCATGATAAAATGTCTGCAAATTATTTGCCTATTGTCTCCTTTATACTTGTCTCCTGTAGATCTTTCAGGTAATTTTTCAAATGTGTGATGTTAGAGACAAACTTCCTCATCTCCTTACTATTGTCCAGGATAAACATGCAACAATGCTGCACCTGTAAAACTTTGCAGAACCGCTTTCCTTCACCAATACAATGTATAACACGACACGATTCTGCAAAACCATTGGTCTCCCAGCTGCCATTTCCGTAACCATGAGCAACATTGATGCAGCATATTCAGAAAGTATCTTGTCCGCAATTGTTGACAACTTTCTAATCTTGATATCATTCAAGATCACATCAACTGACTGAATAACGCCATCAAATATATCACCTGTAATCTCTGCTGCACTAGCTTCTCTCTTTGTTCTGGATTTTGGTCTAGCCTTCCAGATTGGATTGTCAAAATTGTCCACATGGTAGACTTTAGGAAAAACTACCTCTAAATAACATATACCATGTAGTTGAGAAAAGTGCAGGGAGGGAGGCCTACTGGCCTCAGAGTGACCTTGCCAGCCCACATACATCTTTTCTTCACACCCGGAGGTAGTTATTTAATCAAGAAAAGCTCCCACAGAGGTGTGCAGTGAGGTGAGGGAGGACTACCGCGCTCCAGAGTGACCTTTTTCCGCCAGCCCACAGCATTTGCTTGCACCCGGAGGTGCTTATTTAATCAAGAAAAGCTCCCACTGCACGGGAGTTAACAGGAGTGCAGTGGGGCGAGGGAGGACTACCTGCCCCAGAGTAACATTTGACGCCTCCCCCCACATTGTTTGCTTCTGCCTGGAGGTGCCTATTTAATCAAGAAAAGCTCCTGTTGTGATGAAGTTCAGAGGAGTGCAGCGATGTGAGGGAGGCTACCAGCCCCAGAATAGCCTTTCCCGCCTTGCCCACAGCGTTTGCTCCTACCCGGAGTTGCTTATATTATCAAGAAAAGCTCCTGCTGCACAGGACGCACACAGGATGCATCTGGGTGCATGCGTGGGTGAAGACCGGTCCAAGAGCAGGCCTGTCTGCGCCTGTCCGTGGCCGGGCTGGACCCTCCCTCTTGGCTCTTCGCCTTTACCTCTTGTTCTGATGAGTTGGCAATTACTGCAGTCCTGGGAATCACGTTAACTGGCACAGTGCGCAATGTGAGAGTCGCTGAGCTGAGTATGGGGAAGCGTAGAGCACCAGGGGATAAAGCACAATAATCTTCTGCAGTTATTGTTAAAGGCATGCTTGACAGTGCCATTAATATAGTTGATGGAGAGATTGAGGTCACCGAACACAGGCTATCATCGGAATATGGTGAGTCTCTCCATTACATTCTCAGTGCTGGCTGGTGCTGATTCTAGTTACTGCTTAAATTCAAATAGCATTGAATGCGCAAATAAGGACTCAGGAGCTCCTGTAGTGTGGAATGAAAACAGTTATAAAGCTGCTGTGGGCTCATCTGGCCAAAATAATATTTCTACATCCCATTTCTATAAACCTGTTGGTAGAGCAAAGCGCAAAAAGCAGTTGGACAAAAATGTTACTACAAAAAGGAAGGTAATATTGCATGGTCAAAACAGTAAGGCTTCTAATCAGATCCTTTCGTGGGCTCAGTCGCCTGTGTCACCTTGTGTCTTCCTGTGCCACTTCTTCCTCTATGGCTACTCAAACTTGTGACTCTTTTCCATTGCATCAATGCTTAAGGGACATGTTTTGCTCTAAAGTTTCATCTGTTTTAGAGGCTAAACTTCAGCCACTGTTAGAGCATTTAGGCCATATTGAGGGCTGCTTAAAGGGCTTGTTCAAGGAGGGGACTGTTGTTCCTCCAGATAAGTTGACCTTGGGAGTTTGTGCACAAGTCTCTTCTTCCCTTCAGGTGCCTGATTTATGGGGGGTGGGGTGTTATTGTTAATTCCCAGCCTATGTTTACCAAGTCAGTGACTCCATCAGCGGGGCCGGCTGTTACTTGTGCCATTTCACCTAAGGGGTTAACTGAGAGGTCATCTGTTACTACTGCTATTAATACTGTTAAAGTTATTGGTCATTCATTGGCTCCTGTGGATCAATCTGGCCCGCCGCAGCTCTAGGCAACCTCTTTGTCAGTCATCTATTAATTTTGTTTCTGCTCCATGTAAAGATATTTTGAATCGTCCCCCCGGCAGCGAGCCCCTATGTATTAGTGCTGGCCAGTGTTCCTCCCCTGAAAGTTGGCCAGCAGGAATCATAGAGTTAACTTCTGCAGAACGTTAACTATTGGTAACTTAAGCATAGTAATTTTGACATTCAGAATTTGAACGAGGTTGTGAGGGTGCGCAAAGTGGGGTGCTTGGCTGTTCCCAGAAAACCATTCAAGGGAACTGTATTGTTATAAATTTTAGGAAACCAGCTAATGTTATGCAGATACGTAGTGTAAAAGAAATCATTGAGCAGAATGTAACTAATATTCTTAATTTGCCTTTGTGGTTCCTGTACAAACCTCAAATCTCTCAACAAGGTTTTTCCTATTCTATTTCTTACCCCACTGACATGTTTCTCTGCTCTAATTCATTCTCAGTGCTGACTGGCCTAGAATTCGTGGACTGACTGGCGAAGGATTTCTCACTGCTTGTACACTCTGAGGCTGGGTGCGGTACCCTAAATGGAGAAATTCTGATTGCTGCCCACTCCAGTCTGACAGTCCCTGCCTCCCTTAAGGCTACTTCAATTGTAGGTAGCGGGTCATTGAGAGTTCTAAGTTGGAACCTTGCAGGTCTAAATCCTAAGATTTTGAATTCAAACTGGTGAATTTTATTAGGGTCTATATTATTCTGTTCTACAAAACTTGGAATACTACTTCTACACAATTTGATGGGTACCAATGCTTCTCGAATCCGGCCATGCCTTCTAGTAGAAGTTGTGCTTTTGGTTTAAAACTCATAGAGAAGGCACTGTCAAAGTAGTTGAGACGTGTGATAATAGCTTTCAAGCTATAGCTTTTAGGTCTAAAATTTGTCTATATATTGTAAACGTTTAAAATAATGATTTTATTAGCATCCCTAATTCAAAGTTTGCATTATTATTTTCATTTATTTCTGACTCAGTGGACAGGACAGTGTAGGAAGGTGGCTTTTTTCTAGCATGGTTACTCCCAGTTTGTCAGTGTGTTTTTACTGTCTCACTGGGATCCTGCTAATCAGGACCCCAGTGCTCACAGTTTGTGGCCTACATGTCAGTATGTTTTACTGTTTTGTCAGTATGCTTGACTGTGTCACTGAAGTCCTGCTAACTAGAACTCCAGTGCTTATGCTCTCTCTGATTCCAAATTTGTACTTACATACTGGTTACCCAGTATTCCACTCCAAATTGGTATACTGGACACCTCCTTACAAGTCCCTAGTATATGGTACCTAGTACCCAGGGCATTGGGGTTCCAGGAGATCCTAATGGGCTGCAGCATTTCTTTTGCCACCCATAAGGAACTCATACAAACACTTCTTCGGGACTGCCATTGCAGCCTGAGTGAAATACTGTAAGCACTATTTCACAGCCATTTTCACTGCACCGGGTCACTTATAAGTCACTTATATGTCTAATCTTTAGATCCTGAAGGCTAGGTGCTTAGTACCCGAGTGTGAGGGCACCCCTGCACTAGCAGTGGTACTCCCACGTTGTCCAGGACCATTTTCCCAGACTTCGTGAGTGTGGGGACGCCATTATAAGTGTGTACTACATATAGGTCAATACATATATGTAGCTTTACAATGGTAACTCTGAATCTGGCCATGTGAGGTGTCTAGGAACCGGAAATTGTACCCCCAATCTGATTCTGGTATTGGGGGGCCAATTCCATGCACCCTGAGGGCTCCACCATGGACCCCCAGTTCTGCCACACCAGTCTTCTGAGGTTTTCACTGCAGTCCCAGCTGCTGCCACCTCACAGACAGGCTTCTGCCCTCCTGGGGCTTGAGCATCTCAATCCCAGGAAGGCAAAACAATGCATTTCCTTTACGAGAGGGGTGTTACACCCTCTCCCTTTGGAAATAGTGTTACAGGCATAGGAACGGTGCCTTCCCAGAGCCTCTGGAAGTGCTTTGAAGGGCACAGATTATGCCCTTATTGCACAACCCAGTCTACACCAGTTCAGGGACCCCCAGTCCCTGCTCTGGCACAAAACTGGACAAGGGAAAGGGGAGTGACCACTCCCCTGTCCATCACTACCCCAGGATTGGTGACCAGAGGTCCTCCAGAGTGTCCCTGGGTTCCGCCATCTTGTTTTCAGGATTGTCAGGAACTATGGGAGCATCTTTGTGGCCAGTGCCAGCAGGTGACGTCAGAGACCACTCCTGATAGGTCCAGACCTGGTTAGGTGACCAATCCCCCTCTGAGGACTATTTAGGATCTCTCCTGTGGGTGCTTCCTCAGATTCGGTTTGCAAGACTCCACCAGGACTTCTCTGCATCATCTGCTTCAGCTTCTGACCGTCGGGTGAACTGCAGACTGCCCCAGGAACCGCTGTAACTGCACCAAAATATCCAGGAAGGCTAGTGTGACCCTGCAACTTCAGCTCCAGCCAGCAACCGTAACAGTTTCCAGGTTGTGCATGCTCTGAGGACTGCCTGTCTTCATTCTGCACCAGAAGGACCAAAGTAATCTCCCGTGGAGTGACAGAGTCACTTCCCTGCTTCAGCAGACACCTCTCTGCAATGACAACCGGTACTCTGGGACTCCTCTCCTGTCGACAAGTGTGATCCCTGGAACACAGGTGGTGGACTAAAGAGATCCTGACTGTCCAAAGGTGCAACGGTCCAAATATGGTGGAGGTAAGAGCTTGCCTCCCCGTGCCAGACAGTACCCCTGTGCACCACATCTTCTACAGCTCCTTGGGCTTCTGTGCACTTCTTCCAAATGTTCTTCATACACAACACAGCTCAGGTCCCCAGCACTCTGCCCTGCGAAGCACAGCTCCTTGAGTCGTTCTCCGGAGGCGTGGGACCCCTTTGTGTAGGGCTACGATGACCATACTTTGCAACTCCTTTGTCCCTGTGTCCTGGGACTCCTGTTGGTGCTGCCTAGTCATCTGATGGCTCCCTGAAGTGCTGAGAGCCCCCTCTGTCTCCTCAGTCTGAGTCAAGACCCCCAGGTCCCTCCTGGGCCCAGGCAGCGCCTCTGTGATGCAAAATGCGTTCTTGCGTGAAGCAAGGCTTGTGGGCAGAATCCAGTGACGAAAACAGCCTGCATCTAACGACTCAATGTGGGACATCACTTGCACCGAGCAGGACCCCACAGCTGTCTTCTTTTGTGGATTTCTGTTCTTTTCTTCTAACCAGAGAATCCACTTTTGCACCTTCATCGAGGTTGGCAGGGGCTCCTGTTCTTCCTGGACTCTTCATCGACTTCTGGACTTGGTCTTCTCTGTTCACAGGTCTTCAGGTCCAGGAATCCATCATTGGTTTCTTGTAGTCTTGCGTGGTCTTTGCATAATCCTTTACCACAACTTCTAGTGTGTTCTGCGGAAACTTGCTGCACTTTAAACCTGTTTTCCTGGGCTCTGCGGTGGGGTATTTTACCTACCTTTGTTTTTTCCTACACTCCCAGCACCCCTCTACAAACCATACTTGCCTAGGGGGGAAAGCGACATTCGCATTCTACTATTTTAGTATATGGTTTGTGTTGTTCCTAGGCCCATTGCAATCTATTGTGTTTTTCACTGTTTGCACTATTTTCTGACTGCGTACTCACCTGATTTTGGTTACTAGTATATACATTGTGTATAATAATTACCCCCAGTAGGAGTATTGCCTCTAAAACATTTTTGGCCTTGTGTCACTAAAATAAAGTACCTATACTTTTGGTAACACTGAGTATTGTCTTTCTTGCCTATCAGTACTGTGTGACTATTGTGGTATTGCAGGAGCTTTGCATGTCTCCTAGTTCAGCCTTGGCTGCTCTGCTACAGCTGCCCCTAGACAGCCTAAGCTGCTAGACACTGCCTACACTTCACTAAGGTGGCTCACTGGACCTGGTATAAGGTGTAAGTACCTGTAGTAGCCACTGTAAAACAAGGCCAGCTTCTCACATTGTTGGTGGTTCAGCGGTGGGATAAGTACTTGCAATTGCCTTATCACTTTGTCACTGGTGCTTTCCTCAAGAAAGTGTACCCTAATACTTAGAGCTATATACAATTGTACCTAGCAGTCTCAATTTCCCTCTAAAGAAATTGTTTTCCAACATTTATTTTCTTTCTATCTAAAAAGTTAGGTGAAATAGTTTTGCTTACTTCTTACTCCTTTTCTTAACTTTTCTATCATTATGTCTTCTAGGGTTATCAAGACAACCAATGAGAACCTTAACTTTAAAAGTTTGAGGGGGCTTTGCTTAGAGAGAAGTCTAGGGATTAGGAAGAACCCTAAAAAAGATTTCCTTCTGAACTTCCTTCTCTAGTATGACCAATAACAGTGTGGTCATCAGGTAGAAGAGGAGGTGGAGGGGTATTCTAACCAGGTAGATTCAAGAGAGGGTCCTGAAAATGCAGGGGAAGGTTCTTCCACAAATCTTTTTCTTGACAGACCTGCTAGTGTAGCTGGTAGTGGGAATGGGTCGCACACAGGTAGGGCATCTTTCATATCTAGAGCCCAGGTCACTAGGGTTACACAAATTAGGGTAAGGTCAACTTCTGCTCATTCCAACATCACCTCAGTCTCTGAATG
Organism: Pleurodeles waltl; assembly: GCF_031143425.1. Lineage (NCBI taxonomy): Eukaryota > Metazoa > Chordata > Amphibia > Caudata > Salamandridae > Pleurodeles > Pleurodeles waltl. The sequence continues at coordinate 158,694,526 of NC_090443.1, forward strand.
GTCTAACACATCCAATCCTGAGGATAACTCCCTGGATAGGGAACTCAGAAAGCTGAGATTGGAAGAGGCTAGACCGAGGATGAAACGGCAACAGCTGGTCCTAGAGAGGGAAGCCTTAGCTATGGAAAGAGAAAGACAGGGGTTTGGGTTAGTTCCCCCTGGTGGCAGCAGTATTAACAGCTTCAGAGGTTATGAGGTCAGGGAGAACAACATTAACTCCAGAAACTTACACAAGATTGTTCCTCCATACAAGGTGGGGGATGATATCCAAAAGTGGTTTGCTACACTTGAAAGGACCTGTAAGGTTCAAAGGGTCCGTCAAAAGCAGTGGGCTGCTATACTTTGGTTGTCTTTCTTTAACAAAGGGAGGGACACAATCTGCACTGTTAGGGTGGAGGACTCAGACAATTACAACATTCTCAAAAATGCACTCATTGATGGTGTTGGGCTCACCACAGAGCAATACAGAATTAGGTTCAGGGAAACCAAGAAAGAATCTTCACAAGATTGGGTTGACTGTGTGGACTGTTCTGTGAAAGCTTTAGAAGGCTGGTTACATGGCAGTAAAGTGTTGGATTACCAGGGTCTGTATTATCTGATTTTGAGAGAGCATATAATGAATATTTGCATGTCTTATTTGTTACACCATTATCTTGTGGACTCAGATCTGACCTCTCCCCAAGAATTGGGAAAGAAGGCAGACAAATGGGTCAGAACAAGGGTGAGCAGAAAAGCTCATACAGGGGGTGACAAAGAAAAGAAGAAAGATGATCAGAAATCGGATGACAAGCATGGGGATAAAAGTAAACACAACAATCCTTCTTCATGTCCACAACACTCCTCTGGGGATGGAGATAAATCATCTTTCTCTTCTTCTCACTCTAAACACAATAAAAAGCCCTGGTGCTATGTGTGCAGAGGTAAAGGCCATATGCAAGTGAATAAGTCCTGCCTAGGTAAAGCTCCTGAGCCCAATACCGCTAACACATCCACTTCAAACTCTAGCAGTAGTAGTAGTAATAGTGGTGGGACTACTAGCAATAGTCAAACAAATGGTGTAGTTGGGTTCACTTAGGGGCCCATTATAGAAACTGGGGTAGGTATAGAAACCCCCAAAACAGTTTCTGTCACACCTGGTGGCATTGACCTTGCCACCTTGGCTGCTTGTCCCCTTAACGTGGACAAGTACAAGAAGTCAATTCTAATAAATGGTGTTGAGTACCACTTTGGTGACTGAAAACCTGGTGTTGCCTGCACAACACCTCCTTGGACAGAAGTATCAAGTTACTGATAACAATAACTCACCTCAGTCTCCCCCCTTAGCTGTAGTGCAACTTATTTGGTGTGGAGTTACTGGCCCAAATCAGGTGGTGGTATCACCTAGCTTACCTGTAAACTGTCTCTTAGTTAATGACCTAGAGGCCTCAGATTGGGCTGAGGTAGAGTTTAGGGCCCATGTATCCATGCTGGGTAACCCTGAGGAATTGATTCCTCTCATTCTAGTGAAATGAAAAAGCAAAGAAGATAAAGAGCCCTGATGCCTCAGGGTCCTCCTCACCCCACAGGTAGAAAGGGTATCAAAATATCCCTTTCCCACCCTACCACTAAGGATACCATTCCTGTGGTGGGAGAAACCTCTCCTGGGGTAGAACCTGTACCAAAAGTGAGCCCAGAGTTGTCACAGCTGAACTCCCAGAGGTAAAAGTCCCTCTCTGTGGAACCACTAAACCACATAAGCAAAACTGCACTGTTTTAGTAAATGTGGAGCAACCCTCCCACCCTCCCAAAGAAACTTTAGTGCAGCAGCCCTGTACTACCTCTAAACACATAGGACAGCAGCCCTGTCCTTGTGTGGAACCTGAAAGACAGCAGCCCTGTCCTGCTCCAACCCAAGAGAAACAGTAACCCTGTTCTCTCTTTCAGCCATTTCGACAAATGTTTTGCCCAGCTATGGCCTTGCCGGGACAGCATCCCTGCCTAGCATTCTCACCATTAGGAGAGCAGCCCTGTCTTGACATAGGGTCAGTGGAACAGACCCACTGCCCCACTTTAAACCTTACAAATAGAGAATCTGAGAATATGCACTTGCACTGCTTGCTAGGCAAAAATATCCAAAAAGGGTGGTGTAGGAAGTTGGCTCTGTACATACTATTTCAAAGTAAGAGATAGTGTGCACAGAGTCCAAGGGTTCCCCTTAGAGGTAAGATAGTGGCAAAATTAGATAATTCTAATACTCTATTTTGTGGTAGTGTGGTGGAGCAGTAGCCTTATCAGAGGGTAGTGTTAAGCATTTGTTGTACACACACAGGCAATAAACGAGGAGCACACACTCAAAGACTTAACTCCAGGCCAATAGTTTTTATATAGAAAAATATATTTTCTTATTTTATTTTAGAACCACAAGATTCGAGATTTGAAGTAAATACATAAAATGCAAGGTACTCCACACAGGTAAGCAAGGAACTTGAATTAGAGCAGTAACATACACAGTATTAGTTAAAATGGCAATAAGCTATTTTAAAAGTGGACACAGTGCAAAAATCTACAGTTCCTGGGGGAGGAAAGTAAGGTTAAGTTTCTGAAGTAAGTAAAGCACTTACAAGTTCAGTTTCCTAGGCATAGGCAGCTCACTGTTGGGGGGTTCAAGGTAACTCAAAAATCACTGCACCAGCAACACAGGGCCGGTCAGGTGCAGAGGTCAAAAGAGGGCCCAAAACACACAGGTGCCTATGGAGAACAGGGGTGCTCCGGTTCCAGTCTGCCAACAGGTAAGTACCTGCGTCTTCGGAGGGCAGACCAGGGGGGTTTTGTAGAGCACTGGGAGGGACACAAATAGGCACACAAAACACACCCTCAGTGGCAAGGGGCAGCCGGGTGCAGTGTGCTTAGCAGGCGTCGGGTTTTCAATAGGAATCAGTGGAGGGACCCAGCGGTCACTCTAGCGGTGCAGACAGGGCACAGGGGGGCTTCTCGGGATAGCCACCGACTAGGCTAGGCAGAGGGTCGTCTGATGGTCACTCCTGCACTGGAGTTCGGTTCCTCGGGCTGCAGGTGCAGTGCTTGGTCTAGGTGTCGGGTTCTTTGTTCCAGGCAGTTGCGATCAGGGGGAGCCTCTGGATCCTCTCTGCATGTGTCGCTTTGGGGTCCAGGGGGGTTGTCTCAGGTTACTCAAGAGGTCGCAGTCGCCTGGGAGTCCTCCCTGCAGTGTTGGTTCTCTGGAGCTCGAGCCAGGGGCGTCGGGTGCCATGTGTGAAATCTCACGCTTCCGGCGGAAAGAGTGAAGTCTTTGAAAGTTGCAAAGTTGTTGCTGTTTTTGAACAGTGCCGCTGTTCTCTGGAGTTTCTTGGTCCTTCGGTTCAGGGCAGTCCTCTGAGGCTTCAGAGGTCACTGGTCCCTGTCGGATGCGTCGCTGTGCAGGTTCTTTGAGTCTGGAGACAGGCCGGTAGGGCTGGGGCCAAGTCAGTTGCTGTCTCCGTCATCTCTGCAGGACTTTCAGGTCAGCAGTCCTTCTTCTTGATGTAGGTTGCAGGAATCGGATTCCTGGGTTCTCGGTGCCCCTAAATACTAGATTTAGTGGTGTGTTTAGGTCAGGAGGGCAGTAGCCAATGGCTACTGTCCTGGAGGGTGGCTATACCATCTTTGTGCCTCCTCCCTGAGGGGAGGGGGGCACATCCCTAATCCCATTGGGGGAATCCTCCAAAACCAAGATGGAGGATTTCTAAAGGCAGGGGTCACCTCAGCTCAGGGTACCTCAGGGGCTGTCCTGACTAGTGGGTGACTCCTCCTTGTTTTTCTAATTATCTCCTCCAGCCTTGCCGCCAATTGTGGGGACAGTGGTCGGAGGGGCGGGCGTCTCCACTAGCTGGGATGCCCTGGGGTGCTGTAACGAAAGGCATGAGCCTTTGAGACTCACCGCCAGGTGTTACAGTTCCTGCAGGGGTAGGTGAGAAGCACCCCCACCCAGTACAGGCTTTGTTCCTGGCCACAGAGTGACAAAGGCACTCTCCCCATGTGGCCAGAAACTCGTCTGGTTGTGGAAGGCTGGCAGAAACTGGTCAGCCTAGCATTAGGAGTCGGACTGGTATTCAGGGGGCATCTTTAAGATGCCCCCTGGGTGCATTTTACAATAAATTCCACACTGGCATCAGTGTGCATTTATTGTGCTGAGAAGTTTGATACCAAACTTTCCAGATTTCAGTGTAGCCATTATGGAACTGTGGAGTTCATGTTTGACAAACTCCCAGACCATATACTCTTTATGGCTACCCTGCACTTACAATGTCTAAGGTTTTGCTTCGGCACTGTAGGGGCATAGTGCTCTTGCACATATGCTCTCACCTGTGGTATAGTGCACCCTGCCTTAGGACTGTAAGGCCTGCTAGAGGGGTGACTTAACTATGCCACAGGCAGTGCGAGGTGGGCATGGCACTCTGAGGGGAGTGCCATGTCGACTGAGTCATTTTCTCCCCACCAGCACACACAAGCTGTGAGGCAGTGTGCATGTCCTGAGTGAGGGGTCCCCAGGGTGGCATAAGACATGCTGCAGCCCTTAGAGACCTTCTCTAGCATCAGGGCCCTTGGTACGAGGGCCAGGAACTTATGTGGGTGCCAGGGCTGTGCAAATTGTGGGAACAAAGGTACAGTTTAGGGAAAGAACACTGGTGCTGGGACCTGGTTAACAGGATACCAGCACACTTTCAATCATAACCGGCATCAATAAAAGGCAAGAAGTCAGGGGGTAACCATGCCAAGGAGGTATTTACTTACAGGTGGGTTATCTCCCCACAGGGAAGAAATCTGACAATGAATGATAAAGGGAGTAACCACTCTATTGCAGAGCCAGACTCCACTTATCACAACTTAGACAATAATGTCTCAACTGGCCAAGGTTAGCCATATAGTCCTTCGTTTGGGGTTGGGGGGTGTAGGAAGGTGTCTTGATTCTAGCATGGTTACCCTAATTTTGGGCCTGTTTGTCAGTGTGTTTTTACTGTCTCACTGGGATTCTGCTAGTCAGGACCCCAGTGCTCATAATTTGTGGCCTACAGGTCAGTATGTTTGACTGTGTCACTGGAGTCCTGCTGACCAGAACTCCAGTGCTTACGCTTTCTCTAATGCTAAATTTGTACTTACATACTGGCAGCCTAGTATTCCACTCCGAATTGGTATACTGGACCCCCCTTATAGGTCCCTAGGATATGGTACCTAGTACCCAAGGCATTGGGGTTCCAGGAGATCCTTATGAGCTGCAACATTTCTTTTGCCATCCATAAGGAACTCATACAAACACTTCTTCAGGACTGTCATTGCAGCCTGAGTGTAGTGTAAGCACTATTTCAAAGCCATTTTCACTGCACCAGGTCACTTAGAAGTCACTTATATCTCTAACCTTCAGATCCTGAAGGCTAGGTGCATAGTACCTATGTGTGAGGGCACCCCTGCACTAGCGGAGGTGCCCGTACATCATCCAGGTCCATTTTCCCGGATTTCGTGAGTGGAGGGGCGCCATTGTAAGTGTGCAATACATATAGGTCAATACATATATGTAGCTTCACAATGGTAACTCCGAATATGGCCATGTGAGGTGTCTAGGAACCGGAAATTGTACCCCCAATCTGATTCTTGTATTGGAGGGCCATATCCATGCACCCTGGGGGCTCCACCATGGACCCCCAGCACTGCCATACCAGTCTTCTGAGGTTTTCACTGCAGCCCCAGCTGCTGCCACCTCACAGACAGGTTTCTGCCCTCCTGGGACTTGAGCAGCTCAATCCAAGGAAGGCAGAACAATGCATTTCCTTTAGAAGAGGGGTGTTACACCCTCTCCCTTTGAAATCAGGTGTTACAGGCATGGGAGGGGTTTCCTCCCAGAGCCTCTGGAAGTGCTTTGAAGGGCACATACGGTGCCCTCCTTGCATAATCCAGTCTACACCTGTTCAGGGACCCCCAGTCCCTGCGCTGGACAAGGGAAAGGGGACTGCCCACTCCCCTTTCCATCACCCCCCAGGGGTGGTGCCCAGTGCTCCTCCAAAGTGTCCCTGGGTTCTGCTATCTTGTTTTCAGGATGGTCATGGAACTCTGGGAGCATCCGAGTGGCCAGTGCCAGCAGGTGTCATCAGAGACCCCTTCTGATAGGTCCAGACCTGGGTAGTTGACCAATCCCCCTCTGAGGGCTATTTAAAGTTTCTCCTATGGGTGTTTCCTCAGATCCGGTTTGCAAGACTCCACCAGGACTCCTCTGCATCCTCTGCTTCAGCTTCTGACCATCAGATCAACGGCAGACTGCTCCAGGAACTGCTGTAACTGCAAGAAAGTATCCAGGAAGGCTACTGTGACCCTGCAACTTCAGCTCCAGCCAGCAACTGCAACAGTTTCCAGGTTGTGCATGCTCTGAGGACTGCCTGTCTTCATTCTGCACCAGAAGGACCAAAGGAATCTCCCATGGAGTGATAGAGTCACTTCCCTGCTTCAGCAGACACCTCTCTGCAACAACAACCAGTACTCTGGGTCTACTCTCCTGTCGACGAGTGTGATCCCTGGAACACAGGTGGTGGACTGAAGTGATTCTGACTGTCCAAAGGTCTAGCTGTCCAAATTATGTGGAGGTAAGAGCTTGCCTCCCTGTGCTAGACAGTAGCCTGTGCAACATATCTTCTGAAGCTCCTTTGGCTTCTGTGCACTTCTTCTAAAAGGTCTCCATGCACAGCACAGCTCAGGTGCCCATCCTGCGATGCACAGGTCCCTGAGTTGTTCTCCGGCACCGTGGGACCCCTTTGTGTAGTGTAGGCCCAGGCAGCGCCTCTTTGACGCAAAATGAGTTCTTGTGTGAACCAAGGCTTGCTGGAGGAATCCAGCGACAAAAACAGGCTGCATCCAACAACTCCACATGGGAAATCTCTTGCACCAAGCAGGAACCCACAGCTGTCTTCTTTGGTGCATTGCTGTACTTTTCTTCTAACCGGAGAATCCACTTTTGCACCTTCATCGAGGTTGGCAGGTGCTCCTGTTCTTCCTTGATTCTTCATCGACTTCTGGACATGGTCTTCTCTGTACACAGGTCTTCAGGTCCATTAATCCATTGTTGGTTTCTTGCAGTCTTGCTCGGTCTTTGCATAAGCCTTTACTATGACTTCTTGTGTGTTCTGAGGAAACTTGCTGTACTTTACTCCTGTTTTCCTGGGCTCTGGGGTGGGGTATTTTACTTACCTTTGGTTTTTTCTTACACTCCCAGCACCCCTCTACACACTATACTTGCCTAGGGGGGAATCCGACATTCACATTCCACTATCTTAGTATATGGTTTGTCTTGCCCCTAGGCCCAATGCAATCTATTGTGATTTTCACTGTTTGCACTATTGTCTGACTGTGTACTTACCTGATTTTGGTTACTAGTGTATTTATTGTGTATGCTACTTACCTCCAGTAGGAGTATTGCCTCTAAGATATTTTTGGCCTTGTGTCACTAAAATAAAGTACCTTTACTTTTGGTGACATTGAGTATTGTCTTTCTTGTGTATCAGTACTGTGTGACTATAGTGGTATTGCAGGAGCTTTGCATGTCTCCTAGTCAGACGTGGCTGCTCAGCTACAGCTACCCCTAGACAGCCTAAGCTGCTAGAAACTTCCTACATTTCACTAAGGTGGAACACTGGACCTGGTATAAGGTGTAAGTACCTCTGGTACCCACTACAAACAAGGCCAGCTTCTCACAGACAGTGGCAGCAGGACATTTATTTTACCTATGTTTGGCTGGTGATTTTAATGTACATGTGGTATACCTTTCTGAGACCCGCAGTAAATCTGATCATACAACAATTAGTTCTCAGACTGATTCTTGAGGCCATGAATCACTATCCTTTCTTGATGTTGCAAGTATGGTTAATGCACTAGCGGTTTGGTCTCCAAATTGCACGAAGGTTCCTACTTTTAAGAGGGATGGGAGCCCCTCTGTTATCGATTAGGTTTTTGTTACTGACAATTTGGTTGACCGTCTTCAACATGGCATAGTTGTTTCAGTGACCTTTAGTGACCATAACCCAATAGCAATTGAATTGGCTTTTCCACATAAAAATACATTTAGGAGAGATGTGGGTGCTCCAACTCACTACTGATATTCTGAGGGTGGCTTGTAGATTGTGTAATGCAGATCAGTTTTTTATACACTTATTAGGGACAATCTGAGTATAGCTTTTGCATGTTAATCTGATAAGGACTCTGGCACCCAGTTGATAGAGGCACTTATTACATTTTGGAGCAAGATCAAGGAGAGCTTACTTATATCGGTGTGACCAACCCCTGTTAATCCTAGATGTTTTAATGCTGAGTGCTCTGCAACTAATAGGGATATTTGCACTGCATTAATGGCTAAACCAAGGGATGCTGGTATGGTGTGCAGTTTAGGCAAAGCATATAAAACATCTGTTTCCAAGCGCCGCCATGAGGTTGTCTCCTTGCTCTGGGAATCACTCCTACAGGCTCCGTATCAGGGCTATTGTAAGCGGTTTTGGACCATTGTCTCCGAATTAAAGGCTAACTTTATGACTCTTATGTCTATATCTTGAAATGCTACTAGTAGTAGGTGGGAGGAGCATTTCAGAGAAAGCTACGAGGCACCGCCCTCTGTTGCCTCATTTGCAGTCGATTTGTCATTAGCTTTGCATTTTTTTGTTACATTGTCACAGGTAGAGCTCACAAACAACCTAAGCAAAAGTAGTAAGGCACCCTGCCTATATGGGATACCTATTGGCTTGATCAGACCCAACATCCCTTTCTGGGCCCACTTCTCACTAACATCTTTAATGGCTTGCCTCAAGCCACCTTACCCAGTTCATGGCGAATGTCTGCTATAGTCCCCATATTTAAAAGGGGGGGGGGGGAGTTCGCTTCTATCAAGTTACCAACCAAATTCTCTTATAGACAGTAGGGCTAAAATACTGAGTCAGAATAAATATGACATGGTTATGGAGTGGGTGGATGCTGGGTTTATTTTAAGTGGTTGTCAATTTGGGTTCGGACATAAATTCAGACTTAGAACAATACCTTAACCTGAACCTCCATAAATATACAGTGGCTAAACAATCACCCATGTATCTCGCTTTTATGGACCTGACCTCAGCATTTGACTGCGTCAACAGAGTTAAATTGTGGCACATGTTGATTGACCGCTAGTTTGATGATGTCCTGGTACATTTTTTAGCCTACTTGCATGAGGGAAAGAAGGCAAGGGTCTAAATTAGTCAGCCAGGGGAGGTCTCTGGAGATATTCATATTTACTGCGGTGTTAGGCAGGGCTGTGTGCTGGCCACTCCTTTGTTTATTTTATATATAAACGATATGCACTTGTCACCTACAGGTGCTACTCAAGATGTTCCAATAATTGAGGGAAAGCCCATTCCAGCATTTTTCCACGCAGCTGATGCAGTGCTCATGGCATGGACTGCATTAGCGCTGCTCCTTAAGGTGCTGGCCTTTGTCAGTTTTATGTCTACACTTGGTTTTAGGACTAATTTTACCAAGACTCATATTATGCCCTACCGCCCTAAATGTAAAACGCTGACTACATTGTCTATTGGTCCTGACTCCCTGACTAGTAAATGCCCCTTTACGTATTTAGGTGTCCTTTTTTTCAGCTCAAGTTTCCTGGTCAGCTAATATTGCTCATCGCACGGGTACGTTTTCTAAGGCTAATGGGGCATATGTAGCCTTCCTCAACCGGGGGGGAAGGGGGGGCGGGGGGCGGGAGGGGGTTGAGTCATTAATGCTGTGTGATCTCTGGAGGCGGGGCAGGAGCCCTTTAAAACTTGTTCGCGCTCCCGCCGTCGCGGGAAGCGCTGTGTGATCTCTGGAGGCGGGGCAGGAGCCCTTTAAAACTTGTTCGCGCTCCCGCCGTCGCGGGAAGCGCTGTGTGATCTCTGGAGGCGGGGCAGGAGCCCTTTAAAACTTGTTCGCGCTCCCGCCGTCGCGGGAAGCGCTGTGTGATCTCTGGAGGCGGGGCAGGAGCCCTTTAAAACTTGTTCGCGCTCCCGCCGTCGCGGGAAGCGCTGTGTGATCTCTGGAGGCGGGGCAGGAGCCCTTTAAAACTTGTTCGCACTCCCGCCGTCGCGGGAAGCGCTGTGTGATCTCCCAAGAAGGCCATATTGTACTCAGTCCCTTTTGCTAGTTCCTACTCTGTCTCCCCAGTCAGCTGCTCCATTTAATCTGACACCTTATCATTTAACCCTGCACCTACACTAACATCAGATGGGCAAAAGGAAAGCAATAGAGGCAGGGGCCGGGGCAGTACTAAAAGCCAAGCGAAAAAGGCATAAGCATGCTGCTAGCAATTGCGTTATGGATAGAATCGACTCTCTCCTGGGCGAATGCAACGGAATACTAACTAGCCCCCAGGGAAACATTTCTATTGCAACTGGGGAGGGGCCCACTTCAACTAGCAGGAAGGAAGGTTCCATGAAAATCGCTGAGATTTTCATGAAACGAGGGCAACAAGTTACTGACACTACAGGGGCGGGTGAAAGTAGGAACGTTATCACCCACGCGGCCCCCTCCCTAGCAGAAGACCTACCACTTGCCATCAACGATTCCATCCAGCTCAGTAACCGCTTCAATCCCCTAACCAACCTCCCTGAATCACGCGACGACATCAACCCAGACACCCTGGCAGATGGGCCAGCAGCAACCAACACGCACTCTCCCCATGTAACCCCACAGCATATCGAATACATACAAGCTCTAAGGAAGGAAGTCACAGAACTCAAGCATATGGTTAACTCATTACTTGCAATAGTAAAACAGCTAACCCACGCAAATAACACGACCACCAGTAACCTTGCCCAAAATCCAATCCTATCAGGCATCACAACAAACTCGCCCAACTCCTCTGCTTCTAGCCACGCTGGCCCTCACCCTACCAAAGAAAAGACCATGAACTCCCACCAGTCTCCCCTCTTCCACAATTTAGGCATAGGAAATTCACTAGACATCTATCATAATACCCTCAAACCCATGAGCAACACTGCCTCAAAATACTCTACGCAACCTGCCACTGACCAGTCCCATTTAGGTAATATAGTTCTAATGGTTAACGTTCCCAAGTTAACCACATTGGCGCACAAGGAAGGGGTAGACTCGATCAAAAACAAGGCAATCCACTGGATTCGCCATGTTAGAGGCTGCCGATCCATAATACGTGAGGACCTAATTACCGTAGTACGACGGCCAGATCCGGGAACTCACTTTGATATCCTAAAACTGACACTCAAGAACAGGACCATGGCGAACAATCTGGTGGCCCTAGACGCAAGAACAAGCCCACCTGCACACTCACGCATCCGGTTTAAACAGCCCAGGTCACCCACGCTCCACGAGGAACGCCCGAGTTACCACCCGGCAGAAAACCTATCCCCTCTTGGTAAACATGATTGACTCACAGCTCCACCTAAAATCTATGCAGGCAAGCCTTGCAACCTTCCAACATCCATCACCCCCAGATCCTCCTTTTACCCCACCACTGTCTGTCCATGTATTCACCCCCCTACCCATGATACCGCGACCATTTCCGGCTCACCGAGCAATCATGACAACGATGCTCCACCCATCTTGCAGGCACATTGCCCACCAAACCTAGAGCTGCTGTCTAGGCCCGCAAGCATCTCCTTGATCAGGACCAGGCCTGTTCCAACAGAGGAACATCACCAACCACCACAAACCTCACGGGCAAACATTGGCATCAACCCATCCCTGCTCCCCCAGCCACATCTGCCAAACCAACCCCTGACAGCCAACCTCAAAAACCCCGGGCACTTAGGTAGGACAACTCAGTCACAATCTGGGGTACGACTTGTCTCATGGAACGTGGCAGGTCTGAAACCTATTCTTCCCCTTCCATCCTTCTCCTCATTTATTGACGAACATGACATATGTCTCCTACAGGAAACATGGTCACTCGACCCACTCTTCCGAACAGGCTACTCAAATTTCCACATCCCCGCTGTGGCCAGCACGAGAGGCAGGCCCTCAGGGGGTCTGACCATCTGGATCAAAACATCACTTAGCTGCCATATATCACAGCTACCTACCGCCTCTCCCGACCTGTTAGGCCTTCGTCTATCCTTTGGGCCTGACTCTGTGGTGAACATCTTTAATATCTACGCTCGAGGGGTCAGGGGGGGTCAAGTCTCCAAAACCCTCTGCGCCCTCGTAGCCCTCTTACAAAATTATCCCCGCCATCATAAAACCATTGTGGCTGGGGACTTCAACGTCACATTCGAACCCCTTGACTGGGACGATCTCAGGTCCACCCGCGAGGAAGATCAAGTCTGGTCTATCCCCGCCCTGTCCATTGCACCCATCAAAAGGTGGACGTCGGTTGCGATTCAGGTAAAATCATTGACCATGGAGTTTGGACTCAGGGCGCTAAATGGCAGAACTAATTCAGACACCAACGGTAGTCACACATACAACAAAACGAACCACACCAGCAGAATCGATTATTGCCTATTCGATATAAGATTATGGCCTCTAGTCATCGATATGACAATCATCGAAAGGACCGAAAGTGATCACAACCCTCTTTCTGTCCACACATTAGCCCTAGGTAACCTCCCAGCCACGTCTAACCCCGCAGCAGTAGCACCCGAGGGTATTAACCTGGCCAACAACAAAAGACACCTAAAATGGGTCAATATTGTGGCCCGGCCCGCACTCATCAATGCTGCCAACAACACCCTAAAATCCACACTAAGGGACCTAGAGGCAGGTTCAGCAACACCCCACCAGGAAATTAGCTCAATCCACACCTCCTGCTTTAGGGATATCGCAACCCACTTCTCAGCACCCCCAGCCCACGACGACAAACGACCCAAAGCCAGGCACCGCTGGTTCAACAAAACGTGCCGGTCCCTAAACAAGCGCCTAGTTCAAGCCATTAAATCCAAGGACCCCATCGCCATCCGCGTAGCTAGGAAGTCCTATAAATCTGCAATATGCATAGCCAAGCGTGATCAAGATAGCAAATGGTGGACATCACTCAGCGACGCTGTGCGCGAGAGAAATTATAGTCTGTTCTGGTCCCTGGCAGCGCGAGGCCCAGAAACCAGTGGTTTGGACATCACAACCAATATTGCCCCAAGAGACTGGATAGCCCACTTTAGTAGTCTGTACTCCCCTGATCATGATAGCCCCACCTCTGTTTGCACGGGCCCCCTCCTATTTCACTCGTTAGCACCAACCACCGCAGCACCCCTGTTGTTCTCCCAAAGTGATATAACTTACTCTCTAAGCACTCTAAAACGCGGCAGGGCCCCTGGTTCAGACTGCGTCCCAGCAGACCTATTCTCAACAGACCTAGCATCCTGGTCAAGATATCTCACCATTCTAGCTAACGCAATAGCATCTGGGGCGCCAATTCCCGACTCTTGGAAAGCGGCCATTGTTATTCCAATCTTTAAAAAGGGCGACAGATCTCTTCCCTGTAACTATAGACCCATTAGTCTAATTGACTGTGTCCAAAAAGTCTTCTGCCACTGCCTCCTAGGGAAGATAGAAGAATGGATAATTGACCACGATATCCTTAGCCCCCTCCAAGCCGGTTTCCGAAAGAAGATTTCCACCACTGATCAAGCCCTCAGATTCCTATTATTATATTGGAAAACAGTGTTCATCGGTAAAGGCAGCCTTTATGTAGCTTTCGTGGATCTCAAATCTGCTTTTGACCTAGTACCTCGCAACAAACTGTGGGTCACTCTCTCTCGGATGGGAATCCCGGAACACATCCTTGCCATTTTGATACGACTCCACGAGGACAACTACGCACAAGTCAGGTGGGGCAACAAGGGCCAACTTACCGATAGAATCCACGTCTCTAGGGGTGTGCGGCAAGGTTGCGTACTTGCCCCGACCCTCTTTTCCCTGTACATCAACGAAATTGTCCCCTCCCTCCTCAGACTGCAGGCTGACGCACCTTCACTTGGCACACAAAAAATCCCAGTCTTACTCTTTGCCGATGACACTCTCTTTATATCTAAGACCCCTAGTGGTCTAAGGAAACTCCTTGCGTGCTTCGAGCATTTCTGTTCATCCCAGGGACTCGAAATCAACGCAACGAAAACCAAACTAATGACCCTTAATCCCCACAGATCTTTCAAAGGGAAATTTACTCTAGAGGGCTCCTCACTCGAGAAGGTGGGCATTTTCAGCTACCTGGGCATAACACTCACTGACAACATGTCCTGGAAGCCACACATAGGAAAACAAGCCCTTAAATTAAGACAAACAACTGGGGCTCTACTAAAAAACTTCCACCTCTCACACACAAAACCTATTCGCCCAGCATTACAATTATACGAAGCCCAGGCAGTTTCCTCAGCGCTCTACGGGGCTGAACTTTGGGGTTATACCAAAACCCAAGACCTAACCACCGCTGAAAACAACTTCTTAAGAAACCTTGTGTCCCTTCCGCTAAGCACCCCACTGTTCCCTCTTTTCAAGGACCTCGGCATCAAACGCATTGGTCACAAAGCCCGCCTGCGACCTCTGCTGTACTGGCGGCGTCTCTGGACCACTCCGGAACTTGTCATCTTCACCGAAGCTCTACAGGTCATCCTAAAAGCCGACCACCTGCACAGAATCCCCTGGCTACGATCCATCAAGGATTTACTCCACTCTATCGGGCTCGATGATCTCTGGAACTCACCAGCCACGTCAGTCTTTCCCTCGAAAAGCGAACTAAAGAAACTTTACTGGCAAAGGGCCAACAACGAAGACACTCGGGCTGCACTCCACACTACATTATCTTGTGACTTTGCCAACCTAAAAGAGTCATGCAAGTACGAAACTTTTTGGGACCTAATCACGGCCCCAAGGGAAAGGAAACTGTACTTCCAGCTCCGCATTGGAACACTCCCATTAAGACTTTTCACCAGCAGCTGGTCAAACAACGAATCCACCGCATGCCCTGCTTGCAAAGCCCCCGTGGAGAATCTCCCTCACCTCCTTTTTGCATGCCCCGCGTATACTGCCCCCCGTAGGAAATGGCTGGCCCCGGCATGCAGACTACTGGGAGCACGCTGCTCTGCGCTAGCTCTGCGAATCCTCAGATCAGACACCAGACCAACGCTAGTGATCGCTATCGCCAAATTCCTCGGAGCTAGTTGGCTTATTAGAGGGAAAACTCTCCTGGACAAAGACTCCAAATAAGACTGTCCCAACATCCTGCAGAGTGCATTTCACTTCATTTCATTTTTTCTAATTTCTTTCCATTTTATTCTATCTCATTTTTATTCCATTTTAATTTTTTATTTATATTTCATTCCCTTTTATCACCATATTTACCTGCAATTTTATTTTATCATGTGCATTTATTTGTATTTATTACTGCTCGCGCTTTTTTGGCTCTTGTAGCCGCAATAAAGCTTCTTTGAATTGAATTGAGTCATTAATGTCATTGCTCCATATTTAAAAATCCCAAAGTGTGCCAACTGCTACGGATGGTGCTGAGGCTCGGGGCACATGAAATTGTACAGGAATTCAAAGAGAACAAAATAGATTCCTTTGAGGAGTATTATCCCTACCTGCATCTGCAGCTACCTACATCAGTCATAAAGAACTTGGGTTTCCTTATCTTGAGGATCTGATCCAGATTCTCCCAGTTGTACTTTGGCTTTTGATCTAGAAAAATCCGGAGGCTATTTTAACGAAGGAAATAATAAGGGATCGTCTCTCCCTGGATAAGGGCTTGCATATCCCTTGGATAAGATATGTTCACTCAGTACTTAAACGCTTGGGGCTGGAGTCGTGTTTTTCTGATTCTTACTCTTGTGTCTCTATTACGAAAACGTTTGTGGTGAGTGCTTTTTATCAACTGTGGAATCTGAGCGGGTAAGAAGTTTCGCAGGGAGTTTTGAATTTGGGCAGATATCTGGACCTAAGGGATTCCAATTATTCTAATTACTAAATATGGCTTGTTCGTAATAGGTGGGAACTCTCCCTGCTCTTTCAATTTGATCTGAGACTGTTAAGTATTTACTCCGTTTCCCAATGGGACATTCACATCAGATTGAATCTTTGCCATGTCCATGTGTTAATGTTTCTGAACAGACAATGCTTCATTTTATTTTTTTTGTAAATTTTATATGCAGTACACTAGAATATTTTTAATTCCTATTTTAAAGAAGTATTACTCTGAATTTCGACTTTGTAGAATTGTGCTCAGATTTTTACTGTTCTTCTTAGAAAATTTGAGGTAATTTTTAATGCTGGCTTGTTTTTGAAAGCTGCTGTACATTGTCAGAGAACAATGCGCTGATGTTTTTATTGCTGAAAAGTGTTCCAATTTCTGTGTATTTCTGTTCTTTTGAGATTTTATATATACATGAATCGTGTTGATTTTATGGTTGCCAACGCGCTACAGAATAAAAGCCCACATTACAACCCTGGCGGTAAATCCCACTTACCGCCGTGCAGGAGACCGCCAACATACTGCTGCGGCCGCAAAATTCCGCTACAGCTATTACGTCCCACAGCTTGGGATCCGCCATAATCCAGACACCCACACAAGTCCGCCACACCAAAGATCAGTGACAAACTGGCGATACCAAAACCTCCACCGTCACGCCAACAGGAATACGTCCACACTATCACGACCCACGAATCCACGCAGCGGTCTTTCAACTGCGGTATTCCATTGGCGGTACACACCGCCACGCTCAGAATACACACACATTTCCAAAACACAAACACATTAGACAATTCAAAATACACACACCTGCCACACATACACACACCACACCCACACACCCAATCCAATATAAAACACACACCCACATCACCCACAAACCCTTACTACCAGAATTCTGAAACCACGCCAGAGAGAGACACCACCATAAACAACACCAGCATCCATAGACATACAACACCATCACTTACACAACATCCACACAGCTCAAACAACACACAGCACATCCCCTCACACATCACAGCACACACCACCTCACACATCACCCACACCACATCATGGCACCTCAATGACACCCCTGGTTCTCTGAGGAGGAGCTCAGGGTCATGGTGGAGGAAATCATCTGGTTAGAGCCACAGCTATTTGGATCACAGATGCAGCACACCTCCATTGCAAGGAAGATGGAGCTATGGTGCAGAATTGTCAACAGGGTCAACGCAGTGGGACAGCATTCAAGAACAAGGGATGACATCAGGAAGAGGTGGAACGACCTACAGGGGAAGGTGCGTTCCATGGTCTCCAGACACCAGATTGCTGTACAGAGGACTGGCGGTTGTCCCCCACCTCCTCCCCCACAACTAACAACATGGGAGGAGCAGGTCTTGGCAATACTGCATCCTGAGGGCCTCGCAGGAGTAGCAGGAGGACTGGACTCTGGTAAGTCAAAGCTTTACTACTATCTCCCCCACCCTACCTGCATGCCATCACATACTCCCACCCTCGCCTCCATCACTCCAACACCTCACATATGCCCCACTACCACAACCCACCCATGTCAATACCAAGCCTTGCATGCAACACCAAAGCATGGACACCCATCACCAAACCATGTCCACTACAGATACCCACAAAGACCCAAAACCAAATATGACACAAGGACCAAGACAGGAATGCAAGCACTGGAGTACAGGGTCACTCACCCATTGCACACAATGGCATACACAGATACAATAATTATGCCTTTACACCCCTGCAGGACCCCAACCCAACGTCACCGGACAGGAGGTACCAGACATATCCAGTCCCCCCACAGAAGAGACCCACAGTGATGACAGCAGCTCTGCACAAATGGATCAAGATGACCAGCCCAGCCCATCAGGGACCTCAGGACAGTTGGTTCCCCTGACACTGTCACAAGCCACCACAGACCTTCCCCCCTCAGGAAACACCAGCACAGCACCCACCCAGCGGGCCCATCCCTCAGGAGACATCAATCAGCAGTGTGTCCACCACTACAGGGAACCCAGGCAAACCCACCAACCCAAGAAAATCAGGGACCTGGGGTCAGTGGCAGTGGGCACACGGTTCAGGGGACAGAGGCTCAGGAAAACAGGGAAACTGGGAGGACTGCGGTGCAACAGGGGGAGGACAGGTCCAGGGAACCCACTCTCCATGAGGCCCTCTCCAACATCATGGGAGCTTACCATCATTCCCAGGAGACAATAGCAACGGTACTGGCCAAGTTTCAGGAGACCCAGCAGCTGCAGGAGGAACACCATCTGGGGATCAGGGAGGACCTGAAGTCCATAAACAACACCCTGTTCACCATTGCAGGGGTGCTGCAAGACCTTGTCAACACCAGGAGGGACACAGTGGCACAACAAGGGGCCCCTGACACTAGCCTGGACGATGAACAGCCCTCCACCTCGGCCGGCGCTAGTGGACAGGAGGCACCGCCACATGAACATGACACCAGCACCCCACCCCCTGCAGTTGGAGAACCACCCTGCAAACGGTCCCTGAGATCCAGGAACAAGACAGAGAACATTGCCAAGACCCCCGCCAGGAAATGAGATCCCCCTGAATGTCACCCTTCTGTCCCACGTTGTCACCCTGTCCATCCTTCAACTGCCATTGCTCCACTTCCTATGCCCCTTTGGACAATGTACCTGTGAAACAAATAGACTGGACTCTGCCATGGACATTCCTCCACCATCCCCCCTGCCCATTTTACAACCCCCTCCACTTATTTGCACAGAAATAAACACACTTCAAACACAAAACAATCTGGAGTAAGTCTGTGCTTTCACAAACGTGTAATTGCAATACCCATGGAATATAGCAATGTCAATCTACTTGTGCACATACCGATGTAACACAGTTGTAGGACTGGAGGAAATATAGCAGAGGGCACAAAGTGGGACCCACATCTGTGAAATGGAAAGGCAATGTGACAAGTCAGGGTCCATACACTGAGTGAAAATGACAGACTTATGCTAGCTCCAATAATAGTATGAGATATGGGAGGCAGTGACATCTTCTTGTCCGAGGAGCCAATGATGATGTACGCCGGCGGTGACGGTACGCACTGCCGCGGACGTGACCGCCATTTTCTGTCTGTTCACTCACCTTCAACAGGAGAGGACCTACACTGCAAGTGCTGCTGTGACCTGTGTCTGGAAGCGACGATGGCTCATGGTTCTGGGGAAAGGGCCCCTGCCTTCACTTTGGAGGAGTTGGAGAAACTAGTGGATGGGGTCCTCCTCCAGTACACACAACTGTACGGTCCGCCAGACAAACAGGTGAGTACACTGTGAGCATGCTGCATGGGCAATGCCTGTTTGGAGTGGTGTGGATGGAAGATAAATGGTAGGGGGGGCTGAGGCCTTCATGTGCGGACGGTGAGTGTATGTGCATCAGGGCAAGGTTGGGAACTTGGGCCAATGAGTATGACGGTCCGGACGGGTAAAGATTTTCCTTTCCCCCTCTACTATTCCTCTAGGTCAGTGCCCACCAGAAGAAGGCTATTTGGCATGCCATCCGGACCCGGGGGTCCACCACAGACGGAGCACCCTCTGCCGTAAAAGATGGGAAGGACCTGCGCTGCTGGAGCAAGAAGACTGCGGAGGCCCAGCTAGGGATAGTCTCCCAACGTGGGAGGGGTGCCCATCGCACCATGACCCCCCTGATGTTCCGGATCCTGGAGGTGGCGTATCCGGAGTTGGATGGGCGCTTGAGGGGAACACAGCAGCCACAATGGGGTGAGTACACTCTCATTCAGCTGACTCTGCACGTATTACGAGGTGTCTGGGTGGGAGAGGTGGACAATGGGTTCCCCTAGGCCACGGCGAGCTTGGTAGGCAAGGTCCCTTGTGAGGCAGGCTCTGTGGCGCCCCAACTCCACTAGTGGTTAGTTCCATCTACACCTAGTCAGACTCCTGTGACTTCTAGGTGTGCAACAATCGGGCTTAGGCCTTGTACCCCAGGGGCATGTGAAAAATCTAGGAACTGTAAGTGCATGGCATAGTGCAGAGGGCTGCTGTGTCTGTTGTGTCTGTCAACGGTAGTGGTGTTGCATGCACTGAACATGTTTTTCTACTGTCTTACCCCCACCCTTTTTGTCGTCTCCCTGTTCTTGGGTGCAATAGCATCATCAGGTGGAGAGGCATTGGCACCGGAGCAGGAGGGAGCTGCATCCCACTTGGCCCAGGAGGGCAAAACAACGGAGTCTGAAGCCACCAGTGGGACGGAGGGCGAGGGGAGCTCCACGGCGGGAACAGGAGCATACACCAGTGACAGCAACTCCTCCTCTGATGGGAGCTCCCTTGTGGTGGCGGGCCTCTCTTCGCCCCCCGCATCAACAGGTACAGCCGCCACCCCCCTACCAGCACCGCCCTCCCAGCAGCAACTCAGCGTGCATCCAGTGCCCGCTCACACAGGAGGGTGGGCATCTCCTTCGCCCTAGGCACCTCAGGCCCTGCCCCAGTCAACCCTGCTGCCCTCAGTGAGGAGGCTATTGACCTCCTGAGATCCCTCAATGTTGGGCAGTCTACCATTCTGAATGCCATCCAGGGTGTTGAGAGGCATTTGCAACAAACAAATGCATACCTGGAGGGCATTCATTCTGGCCAGGCAGCCCAAAAGAGAGCATTTCAGGCTCTGGACTCAGCACTGATGGCAGCCATTGTCCCTGTGTCCAGCCTCCCCCTCCAACCTCCTCCACCCAGACCCAATCCCCTGGACCTCAGCCTATCCCAAGCACACCATCAGACCAGCATGCACACTCATCAACACACAAGAGTGGCTCAGGCAAACATAAGTACCACACATCCCACAGGCACTCACACAAGCACCAGACCCATGCACACATACCAACATCCACTTCCTCCACTGTGTCCCCCACCTCCATGTCTCCCTCCTCCCTCCCAGTCTCGTCTCCACTCACAACTGCATGCACTACATCCTCAGCCACTACCTCCATCACCAGCACACCCATCACCACACACCGCTCACATGCAATCACCACCCCCACTACCATTCACACATCCCCAGTTTCCTCTCCCAGTGTGTCTGTGAGCCCTCCTCCCAAAGTACACAAACGCAGGCACACACCCACCCAACAGCCATCGACCTCACAACAGCCTCCAGACCATGCATCTTTACCCAAATTCAGCAGACGTACACCTCCTACAACCACTACCTCTACCTCCACTCCCAAACCCCCTCCATCTACCCGTCCCAGTGTGTCTAAAAAACTTTTCCTTGCTAACATTGACCTCTTCCCTACACCTCCCCCCCGTCCTTCCCCTAGGGCCTGGCTTTCCAGGTCCCAGCCCAGCACCTCACCCACCACATCCCCAGGCACAGTGGTGCCAGCAACTGAGGGGTCATGGAGTGCGCCAACCATCAGGGCTGCCAGTGTGCCACGGAGCGAGGGCAAGGACATTCCGCCACCTGCCAAAGTGAAAAAGGTGCCCACATCCCAGAGGGAGAAGCCAAAAAGACCTGCCACCAAGGGGTCAGGGAAAACGTAAGGGGATAGTGGCAAGACAGCTGCGCCACCATCAAAGGTGGGGAAGGGCCAAAAACTGAAGGGCAGGTCAGGAGAGGGCATGGTGGCACCGACTCAGGGACCAGTGTCACACCTTCTGTCCCAGTCAACGCCAACCTGTACGGCAGAGAACACCGCCACCTGCACCGCCACAGACCCCGCCACAAGCACCACCAGCAGCCCTGCAACATCCTCAGACAGTGGCACCACCGCAGACATGGCTACCATCCCCAGTGGTCAGTCGTCCGAGGCTGGTGGTGAGTTCCAGGACCCTGGGCAGCTTCCATGAAGCATCACTGTCATCACAGTTGTCACCTGGAAATGGAATGCGAAGTCGCAGTAGTGTGGGGTATGTCTCTGCCTCCATGGCGTATCATGCTACCTGTACCTCGGCAATCTCGTGGCACACACACCCAGGCGAGTGTATTTTTCTGGCCACACGGCACGTGGAGCACTCTGGGCACCAAGCCCCCTGCAGAACCAGTGGAGAAAGGCATCTACTACCTCAGTCCACTGGAGAGACCTGAGAGACTGTGGCTTTGCACTCCCTAGGATGCAGCAGTGGGCAAACCACCCACTGTAAAGACTTGAGAGACTGTGGCTTTGCACTCCCCAGGATAAAGCAGTGGGCAAACCATTCACTGGAGAGACTTGAGAGACTGTGGCTTTGCACTACCCAGGATGCACCAGCGGGCAAACCACCCACTGGAAAGACTTGTGAGACTGTGGCTTTGCACTCCCCAGGATGCAGCAGTGGGCAAACCACCCACTGGAAAGACTTGAGAGACTGTGGCTTTGCACTCCCCAGGACCAAACTGTGGGCATGGAGCCCCCTCGTCGAGCAGTGGTGTCATGCATTCATCAGGCTGAGGTGCCCCCCTCCCCCTGAGGTGCCTGTATATTTTCTATGTGATGCCCCTCGAGTGTTCTCTCTGTTTGGAGTCAGGTATCATGTGTGGGCTTCGCCCATGCATTTTGGGCCCAGTGGTCCACGGACAATCATTGGTGCACTATCCGGACTTGTGTATTTGGTGTACATAATTGTATATACTGGATTTTGCATTTTGATAATGATATTTCCCATGATTACATTCGTTCAAATCATTTCCTTTTGTCCTTGCGTTCATCCAGGGGGGTGGCGGGGTGTATATGTAATGTTGCAGCATATATTTGTGTGTATGGTGTTGTGGGTGAGGGTGGGGGTGTTGCGTGTTGCGTGTGTGTGTCACTCTCTTTTCCCTCCCCTGTGTTGTAGGTGCAGTACTCAATGTGGTCGTCGCCGCCATCGTTGGAGCTCCTGATAGAGGAGCAGGAAGACCATCGCCGGCAGTATCAGCAATTCGGGCTCCATGGCACCCTTGTTCCTTTGTGGGGTGTGGAGAGGTGAGTGTTTTCCCTTCTGCCGTGTTTTTATTCGCGTTGGTTCTGCCCCGGAAAAGGTGGGGGATAGGAGTGTTGTGATAGGGTGGGCGGTACATTGTCTCCCGCCTGTCTGTTGGCGGTGTCCGGCGCGCTGTTTGTTGCTACCGCCGTGGTGATCGGAGTGTTAAAGTGGCTTTCTATGTTGGCGGTTTCCATCATGGTCGTAATCCCATTTTTTCCGCCGGCAGTATTACTGCTGCTTAAACACCGACCGCCAGGGTTGTAATGAGGGCCAAAGTGTTTATGAAATGTACCATATCAGCCTTTCAGCAGTTTGTAATAGACATTTTTTCTACAAATGAAATAAACACCTGGTATGGCAGGGTCTTGTCCATTTAACATAAAATCCCAAAAACTTATAAACAAAAATGCATGTCTGCATTCACTAATCTCTACAAATTTTGTGTCATTCTTTGACTGTGGCCTGTACATACATAGCTGCCCTACATGTTGCCAATCCAAAGCTAAGCTTCTTTGTGTATCACCACCTGCAAGATAGGTAGCAACCTTTCGCCAATTCTGTAAAACTACTCCTTTTTCTATTTTGGTCTTTATTGCTTTTCTCCTTTTATCCACTTGATTAATGAATTCCTCCTTAACTTGTGTGACAATACAGGTTAAATTATTCTTATGTGCGTATGCAGTTCCAAACGTTAGGGTCGGTTCAAAGAAACCTTCCACACTATCTATGTTATCAGCTTGAGCAATAATACTTACATGCTTGGTTAATAAGCACAAATGAAAACATTAAGACCCTCATTATGAACATGGCAGTAAACACAGCACCGCAGGCGCTGGTGGTAACAACCGCCAACAGGCATGTGGTCCGGACCCCCAAATAATGAAGCACATGAGAAACAGCCACTGGGAAATCCACACACTGTCAACATAGGAGTGCCAACAGCGACGGGTGACGACGATGGTAAAT
The DNA here is from genome assembly GCF_031143425.1 of Pleurodeles waltl. Lineage (NCBI taxonomy): Eukaryota > Metazoa > Chordata > Amphibia > Caudata > Salamandridae > Pleurodeles > Pleurodeles waltl. Next base: position 158,718,376 of record NC_090443.1, read on the forward strand.
ACGGCAACCTAGTAAAGAAGGGAAGAAAGGGCACAGTTCCACACCCAAAAACCCCACTCACCCTGCAACGCACTCCCAACCCCTAACACCATCACAAACCATACACACCAGAATAAGAGGTACTTACCCGACACAAGGCCCATACAACCTGCCCAAAGTACACACATGTGCACACCACACCCCACAATGAAATGGTGAACCACATCTCCAGATTGTGCCAACAACAAGACTGGGCACTCAAACGTTAATAAATAATGAAAAATGTAAAGTCCAAATAAGGCCATTGGCCAAACCATGTGAAACAGGCCAAAGGGCCCAAATGGCCCGAACTTGACTCCCACATGTGCACATGGTACTCCACCATAAGCGGACATCAATGGGGCAGCCAGGCACCACAGGGAACAGGGGTAGGGGGTGGCGGGGTGGGGACTTACGTCTGTGGGGTCTTGGGCTTACGATTGGGAAGTGGAGGGGGTATGGGTTTGCTCTTGGAAGGTGGGGGAGTGGGCTTGGACCATGGGGGTGGCAGATGGACCTGGGACAGCACGGGGCTTCTTCCTCTCTGGGGAAGGGGCACAGGAATGGGAAGGGCGGACTGGGGCAGACTTAGACGTGGAAGGAGTGGACAGGGCAAGGAGATGGGCATGTTTAGGGATGAGACGGTTGGGCCAGTGGGTTTGAACATGTCAACACAGGACAGGAACGTTTTTTAGGGGCAGTTGGGGTGGACATAGAGGTAGGTGTGGGAATGGAGGGAGAGGGAGTGCTTGTAACTGGTGTAGGTGTGCTGGACGTGGATGCAGGTGCCTGTACATTATGCTGAGGTGTGGTGGATGTGTCTTGAGTGGGTGCCTGGGAACGTTTGAGTATCTTGGGAGGAGGGGGATGAACACAGTGGGACAAGACAGGCTGCCAGTGTAAATGGATCCTATCTAGGTGTCTACAGGTCTAGTAAGTGTGCTGCATGTGTCAGTCAATGTCGTTGTGGTGAGTGCAGGTGTGGTGTCTGGGGTGGATGACTGGATGTCTGATGTTGTGGTGACTGCAAGAATGGGGTCAGCAACAGTGACTGAGGGTGCAGTGCTTGTGAGTGTGCATGTTGAGGTGACAGACAGGGAGGTGGGAGAGGTGGACAAACTGGGGGAAGTGGATGTTGTTGTGTTTGCCTTTGTATGTTGGCTGTGTGTATGCCTGTGGTGGGAAGTGTGGTGTTTGTGTTTCTCTGTGTGCTTCTTGTGTGTTGAGGTGTGTGCATGGCTGTCTGAATGTGTGCTTGCAATGAGTGAACTGAGTGGGGTGCTGGAAGGGGTAAAGGTGGTTGGAGGGTGGGCAGAAAGACCAGGGACACTTGCTGCCGTCAAAGAGGAGGCCAGAGCCTGAAAAGATCTCTGTAAGCCAGACATGGTACCGTCAATGCCTTCCAAGTATGCATTGCATTGCTGCATTTGGGATGCTAGCCCCTGGATGGCATTCATGATGGTTGTCTGCCCTACAGAGATGGTCCTCAGGAGGTCAATAGCTTCCTCTGTGAAGTCATCAGGGTTGACTGGGGCAGGGTATGAGGTGCCTGGGGCGAAGGAGACGCCTACCCCTTTGTGTGAATGGGCATGGGCAACTGGATGGAGAGCAACTGGGAGGGCGAAGATGGTATGGCGGTGGCTGAAGATGACAGAGAAAGGGTGGGCCCATTAGGGACCACCACCACCAGGGAGCTGCCATCAGAGAAGGTATCGGCGTTACTACCGCCAGTGGTAGTTGCCTCCCCCTTGTTACTCCTGTCACCCTCCAACCCACTGGCCCCCTTGGCGTCGGTAGACTCTGCTTCCTTGGAACCGTGGGCCTCTGCATCCCCACTCGCTGGTGCCACTGCTCCCTCTCCAAATGATTCTGATGTACACAAAGAACACAGGAGCACAGGGATTGGGAGACAAAACATGAGAGAAATCTGTAAATACCTGAATGGATGTACATACTTGATGCACACACACTCCCACCCAGCTTACACACCCACACTTAGCACCTACAACGGTAGACATGACTATGCCCCTGACTAGTGGCTACTACCCCAGCATACAAATCATTTCCCACATGACACAAGGACCTGATGAACTGTTGAACTTGCCCCTAATCATCTCCGTGCCCATGGGGGGCAGGGCTACTGGTAGACATCTGTCAGAGTTCCTGGCACTAGACAGCATACATACTACAGCACAGTAACACATTCATCAAAGAGGCATGAAACGTTGTTGGTACTCACCCCCTTGTGGCTGTTGTGCAGCCTTCAAGCGCCCATCCAAATCTGGATATGCACTGCCAGAATGTTGCACATTAGGAGGGTCCTACGGGCACCACTTCCTTGTAGGGAGGCTTTCCCCAGGGTCCGCTCCTCCATGGCAATGGCCTGCCAGAGCCCCCTCTTCTGATGGGCGCTGACCTGTATGGGACACACAGAAAAGAAAAACAGAGTTCAGGATATGGCCATGTGATACAGCTGACAATACGTCCCCCATGGGACGAACACTTCACAAGATAATTTCACCACCTCACTCACAGTACTTGTCACACAATCTGCATCTGTGCTGTTACATACCGACCACACATGCACACAGGCATCCGCCACCATCACACACATCCATGCAGGGCAACCACCTACTCAGCTGCTCCTCTGGTCGCCCATATACTTGGCATACAGGGGTATGACCCCATCCACCAGTTTCTCCAGCTCCTCCGTGGTGAAGGCTGGGGCCCTTTCCCCTGTGACTCGTGCCATTTGAGTAACCAGAGTCAGGACACAGCAGCACACTCAGTGGAGTACTTCCATGCACAGGATCCGGGAGTCAAGTGAAATTGGGGTGACAACATGGCGTACGCTCCACGGCGGTGTGCACCGTCACCTCCGGCGGCGATCATGACAGGCCCAGTTTCCCCATTGACAACCATGTTAACCAATGAATGGGTGCACGTTGGTGAACACCGCCTTACGCCATGACAACAACCGCCAGCAGAATTAGGTCACTTCCACTCCTACATAACTGGATGGTAGGAGGCTGCCATTTTGCTAGCACAACGTGAATATTTCCTGGTCATTCGCCCAATTCAAGCCCTATAAATCCCAGACCTTAGTCGCCTGCCCACATGAGTGTCTGTTCCACACATCAGTCCAGAGTTATCACTGCATACATGTCCCTAAAGTTGTACATCACACATCGCTTGTGTGTGTAACCTACATATTGTACAGCAGATATTCTTACACAACATGTTTTGCATGAGTATGTGTGTCCCTCATATATGTTTTTTCCTCCCCATAGGTACAGACCCATGTGGCGAGGGAGGGCCCCATCTATGTACAGACCTCTTGTTGATTTAGAGACCATGGTGGAATGCCACATCATTGTCACCTACAGACTCAATCGTGCAACAATCCATGACCTATGTGCATTACTGGATCCTGTACTGAGACCAGCTAATCGGAATCAGCATGCCATCCCTACTGAAGTGCAAGTGCTATCTGTACTCCATTTCTTGGCTACGGGCTCATTTCAGGTGACAGTGGGCATGGGTGCAGGGTTCTCACAGCCAATGTTTAGCCTCATCCTATCCAAATTCCTGGGTGCATTTGTACAACACCTGCAGACATATGTCCAGTTTCCCCAAAGGGCTGAACTCCCTGGCATCATGTCAGACATATATGCCTTTGCTAACATTCCTCGTGTGATAGGTGCCATCGATGGCACCCACATAGCTCTCATCACCCCAAGAGTGAATGAACAGGTGTACAGGAAGAACTTCCATTCAATGAATATACAATTGGTGTGTACTGCTGACCACTACATTTCACATGCCAATGTCATGTTTCCAGTATCAGTTCATGATTCTTTTGTCCTGAGGAACAGCAGTGTCCCACACCTGATGCAACAATTACAAGGGGACAAAGGATGGCTCATAGGTGAGTGTGTATGACACTGGAACAGTACATAGCTGACAGCCAGGCTGTCTGCAGGTAATGGGTGTTTGTTACAGTCCTGTTTCAACCACTTTTGTAGGTGATTCTGGCTACCCCAACATGCAATGGTTCCTGACACCTGTGAGAAATCCCAGGACAGATGCAGAGAGGAATTATAATGAGGCCCATGGACGTACTAGGAGGGTGATTGAGCACACTATGGGTCTCCTGAAGGCTAGATTGTGTTGCCTCCATCTCTCTGGGGGATCCCTGTGCTATGGCCATGAGAAGGTGTGTACAATAGTGGTGGCCTGCTGTATGTTGAACAAAGTGGCTGTGAGGAGAGCTATCCCCCCTACTTGAGGAGGAGGGTACTGTACATCCAGATCTGCTTCCTCTGAGAGGGGATGAAGAAGGGGAAGATGTCCACTCCAGGAACCAGCTGAAGTAACTATACTTCCAGTGACTATGAGGTACTGTTCACTGATGATGTTGTCTGCACTGCATAATGTTTGTCAGACTCATTTGTTTGGGGATGCGGGGTCTGTAGTCATTGACACTGTTAGCTATAGAATTAGGTGGCATGTGCCATGGAAACAAACATGGTATACATTTTGGTTTAGTCCAGACGATGTTGTGCATGGGGTACCATTCCTGCAATAAAAGTCTGATTATGGAATTGACTGCCAAATGCATTCACATTTACAATCGATTTTACATAATGACAGGGGACATAGGAATTGGTGTACATGTGTTCTATTTAGTGTCACAAATGCATTGGTACACTGTACAGTGATAGGGAGTTTGCTAATGGTGGTTGTCCATATTAGGTACATGGGCTCAGCAATTGGTGGCAGTGGGTATAGGTCCATATATCCCTTGCAAGTTGTTATGTTGCTATTGGTGGGTGAGGAAGGTAGTACAGTGGCACACTTGGGAGACAGTTCATGCCAGAGTCACTTCTTTGTGGGGGCCTTGGCCTTGGCAGGTGTTCCTGTGCCATATCTGGGTGTGAGGGACTGTTTGAGGGTCTGGTACTGGGCTGCACGGGTAGGGGTGCTGGTCTCCTGTGTGTCCTCTGCCAGTGCCACCAGTCCAGTTGCTGATGTAGAGGGCTGGTCTGTGTCCTGGGCAGTGGTATGGGCTTCCAGGTTTGTGGGGGTCTCAGGCTGGGTTAGTTAGTGGTGCTGCAGCACCCCTGTAATAGTGGCCATGGTGGCATTAAGTTGTTTCCACTGCTCCATGGTCTCTTGATATTGGGCTATCTGCAGCCTTTGACTCTGTTCCAGGGTGGCAAGGATCTGGCCCATCACGTCTTGTGTATGGCGGTATGCTCCCAGGACCTCAGAGATCACCTCCTGGGCTGCAGCATCCATCCTTTGGCCTCCCCTCTGGGCCAACGATGCCCTCCCACTGGGCCTAGCCCCCTGTGCCTGTGTCCCCTGCACAGGTCTGGAAGTCCCACTTGCACTGGAGCCTTTGTCATCCTGCCTGTTAGTAGGTGGAGACTGTGGTCTCTGTACTTGTGGTCCGGCAGTCTGTGGCCTGGAGACACTGGTGTGGAATTGTTTGCCCAGAGCTGATGTTGGTGGCTGGGTGGTAGGGATGTCAGTGGTGTCCTGGGTGGGGCTGCTGGAAGGTGACAGTCCAGGACTGTGTGACGGGCCAGGGTAATCCTCACTGTCCATACTCCCCTCTCCAGTCTCCTGAGTGGGGCCTCTGTCTCCATGTGGGGCACTGGCACTCCCTGGCCTTTCCGTCAGGGTGGCATGGGTGGTGGTGCCTGTGGGGGAGGATGGACATGTATGTTACATGTACCAATTCAAATAAGGATGCACAGCTCTGCCCTATTTTGTGCTCTTTATTCCCCTGTTGGACCATGCAGGGACCTATTGTGGGGTTGTCGTTACATTTTGCATGGGATGTGGAGGTACATTGTGGGTGGTGTGGTGCCATTTTGATTCATTGCAGGGATAGGTGGCTGTGCATAGGGGGAGGGATGTGGGCCTGTTGGTGGGTTTGTGGCCATGCATGTTGATTGGATGTAGTTATTGTGGTCTGGGTGGGGTAGTAGTCCTGGTAGTAGTTGGAGGGGTGGGGGTGGTACATGCATTACAGGTGTGGTGGATATGAAGTAATTGTAGATGACTTACCTGAGTCCAGTCCTCCAATGTGTCCAGTGAAGCCCTCAGGGTGCAGGATAGCCAGTACCTTTTCCTCCCAGTCGGTGTATTCAGGGGGTGTAGGTGGGGGTCCTCCCCTAGTCTTCTGGGCCGCAATGTTGTGCCTGGATTTCATCAACCTCACCTTCTTGCGCAGGTCGTTCCATCTCTTGCGGATGTCATCCCTCGTGTGTGGATGGTTTCCCACTGCGTTGACCTTGTTTACTATTGTCTGCCATAACTCCATCTTCCTGGTGATGGGTGTGTGCTGGACCTGTGCCCCAAAGATTTGTGGCTCGACCTTCGGTGTTTCATCCACCATTGTTCTTAGCTCCCTAACTGTGAAGCGGGGGAGCCATGGTGTGTGTTGTGGGTGGTGTGTTGTATGAATATTGGTGAGGGTACTGTTGTGTGGTTGGGTGTGTGACGTGTGATGTTGCGTTCATGTATGCGTGTTGTGTTGTCAATCTCAGTTGTCCTATTGGTGATGCAAAGGATTGTGGGGTGATATGCGAGTGTTTCGTAGTGTTGTGGATCTGTATCACGTGTGTGGGTTTCAAACTTGCCAATGCATGCATTTCTTGCTGTTGGGTCCACTTGCTGGCCGTGGCGGTCTGTACCACCAATGGTCGTTCGACATCCACTATCCGTTTCAATGATATGTGCATCATTATTTGGAGGGTGGGGGATTTGTGTGCTTGGTGGTGGCGGGGTGAGATGTGCAGCCTTTCCGCCATCAAGGGCCCTGGTGGTGGCTGGAGGTAGCAGGATTTTTGGAGGTTTCTGTTTTTGGCATCTTTATATGGCGGGTTTCAGTTCACCGCCAATGATGGTCTTCTGTTCACCGTCGCCACGGCGGTCGACGGGGTTTACCACCATGTTCAGAATGACCACCTAAATCTCCGCTATAGTAAAAATATTGTATTTACTCTTGGTTATTTAATCTGGGTAAAAAAAAACTTCAAGCAATACTGTACTTTAAAGGCAAGTATGCTATGTGATTCCTTCCTGCACTGATGAAAGAATTTGTGTGCACACAAAAAAATCACAAACATCCATCGTCTATGTATTCATACAGTGTCCTGAAGTAGACATTTGAAGGCAAATCTCCCTTTGAGTCCTCAAGATGAAGCAACCTTTCATCGTCATACAGGGGATCTCGCTTGGTATGCAACTCTTTCAACACTGGTGTAATTGTGGTCTCAACATTGTCTTTCACAGACACACTCAACTGAGCAATCAATAGAATGCTCACAATCACACACACTATTTCTAATCCTACACACACATACTTACATTTACTCTGTTTAGCTTGATCCCGACTTATGGCTTGTCTAGAGGTAGACCAAGATATCAAATTCAAAAATCCAAAACAAAAATGTAAAGCAGCTTTTAAAATGTTTTCTTTTCCTCTTAATGCAAGCAGAGCAAAAACTAAATAAAAAATACATCTTCTCAACAGTTCTTGATCTTCTAGAAAGTTCATCAAGTTTTTCTCTACTTGCAAATGTTCAAAATCACTACTAAAACTTCAAATGTCTCTGTAGTAAACCATCTGCTAATCACCGATTAGCACTCCCAGCGTACAATGTCTCTGTTCATCAAGCGGCAATTAAATTTCAAAGTTCAGTTTTAGAGGAATTTCAAGTTCCAGAATATTCACTTGAATCTGAATTGTTAACACAAAAGGCAATGAATTCTTTCTCCCATTCATTAGCAGCGAAGGAAGTCAATCTAGGTGCTGAGTACCTGCGACTTAGCACTCTTTTTCTTTTTGACCTCCTTGCTGCACAATTTTCACTATCACTTTGATCACATTCTTCAGCTACTTCTGCTATAGTTGGAAGCACATCTGTTATTGGGTCTGTACTTTTTGCGGGCCACTGGTCTCCCCTCACAGTTTCCGCTTATAGCACGACTGGATTTTCACTCGTTCACTGAGCTAACAGGAGTCAACTGGTTCTGACTTGACACTCCTGCACCTGTTATTGCTTTTGATATGCTCAGAGTTTCATCAGCTTTTGTAGGTTCTGCGACAGTCCTCACAGTTTGGCTAACCTGGACCACTTCACTCACCAATTCCGACCCTAGAAGAACAGGTACTGTATCTTCAAGAGGACTTAGAACTTTGAGTGTATGGCTCGCATGAACTTGATTCAGAAGACCAGCACACTTCACTGCTGTAGTAGCCTCTAAGCATGACTGTCTAACTTGCTTCTTCACCAGAACCCAATTCCCTGGACTCAAGTCATGACACTGCTCTTGTGCTGATTGAACAGTTGCTTTTTCAACCTGACCAGACAAAGAGCAAACCACCTCAGCTAGTTGTTTGCAATAATCCAGCACTAAGTCATCAGAAATTTTCACAAGTGCACAGCTGGTAACCTCATAGCACTTCCCATGAGTATTCCATGGGGGGACAGTCCTGTCTTTCTGTTGGGTGTGCTATGCATGCTCAGCAGAAAAAGTGGCAATGAATCGGGCCACTTCAACGTTGTAGATGCACACACTTTAGCAGCAAGGCTTCAGAGTTCCCATTCATCTGCTGAACCAATCCAGAGTCTTCTGGTCTGTAACTGCAATTCAATATTTGCTCAATTTGTAGTGCTGCACACAACAATTTTATGATCTCATTGTTCAAATGAAATTATCAGTCTGATTCCAAAGAAGCCGGGAATCCAAATCGAGAGATCAACTCTCTCAAGAGTAGCTTTGTAACAGTGAGGCTATCATTCCTGCGAGTTACGTTAGCTTCTACCCAATTTGAGAACACTCACACAACCACCAATATATATCTCAATCCATTGAATGTAGGCATCACAATGAAATCATGTTGCATTTGATTGAAAGGGACTACCTATGTGGCTCAAATTAACCACAATGCATTTCCCTACATTCATCTGTTGACATGTAACACATCTGTGACACACAGCGTCTGCAACACTCTGAATCTGGGGTTGTACCATGCTTGTCTGAAAGTCCTGATCATGGCATCTCTGTCAATGTGTGCCTGACCATGATAATACCTTGCCATCAATGGTAACAAACTATTTGGGAACATTGCTTTTCCTTCACTGGAACTCCAAACATAATTTTCATCTCTTTGAATGCAGCCTGCTTCATTCTACCCTCCACGTTCCTCTTCAGTCACTTCTTCCTGTAATTTCTTAACCTCTTCCCAGGTATCAATTGCTGTCATCAAGGAACTTTGGTTTGTCTCACTGGTGTTATTTCTATTGCTCCATTACTCATTAAAGGATGTGCTATGGTGTGCACAGTATCTGGCTACTTGATCAGCATAGGCATTGCCTAACGAGATGTAATCACTTGACTTTTGATGCGCTTCACATTTCACAACTGCACTTTTCATAGGTAACTGTATTGCTTTCAACAATTGGCAAACTCTGTTGCCATTATGAATAGGTTATCCAGAATAGGTCATAAAACCTCTCTGGGACCATAATTGTCATGAACAACACCAAAACCATATTGACTATTTGTGAAAATTGTCACTTTAAGCTTTTGAGAAACACATCATGCTCTAGTAAGAGCCACCAATTCGGCGACTTGAGTTGACAAGACTCCTTGAAGCCATGAAACTTCTATCACTCCTGAGATTATGCAAACTGCATAACCAGCTCTCAGAGTTCCATTATTGTCTCTTAAACAGGAGCCATCAATGAACATGACATAGCCAGTATCTTGAATATGAGGTCTTAGTTTGGTACAGTTTAGTCAAATCAAGACAGTCATGCTCCACTGCATCTTAATCATTAACATTTTCAACAACACTGGGCATAAGCATTGCAGGATTCAACATAGTTCATATTCTGATATTCACTTTGACTGACCCGAGGATCAGCTGATCATAAAAAGTCAAACAAGCATTTTTTCAGGTACTGAGTTCGGTTTGCATCAAAAGGACTTCAACTGAATGGGGCACAAAAACGTTTAAGGGGTGGCCCATAACAATAGTTTCCTACTGGGCTATGGTAACTCCTGTTGCAATAACCAACTTTATACAGCAGGGCAAAGCAGCTGATATCGGGTTCAGTGTGGCAGAAAATTAAGCCACTGGTCTGTTGACCCCTTCCGTGTAACTGTGTCAAAACAGAAAGTGCACAATCAGCTCTTTCACAAATAAACAAAGAAAAACATTTATGGTAATCAGGCATTCACAGAGCTGGGGTTCAGCACAGGCTTTCTCTCAGCTCAGAGAAGGCTTTCATGCATGTGTCATCAAATGGTACTGGATCAGACACCTCCTTGTGTGTTAGTTTCAACAAAGGTTTGGACAACAATGAAAAATTTGGGATCCACTGGAGGCAATAGCCAACCATTCCCAAAAACATTCTCACTTCTTTTTGTGTTACAGGAGGAATCATTTGCATGATTGCTGAGATTATCTCTTGGGACACCTTTATTGCACCTTTCTCTATGTGATGACCTAAGTACTCCACCTCTCTTTGATAATATTGTTATTTTGCGGGGGCACTTTATGTTTGTTTTCTCCAAGGTGGTTCAACAGGGCAATGGAATATCTTCTACAGGCTTCATGTGCGTTTAATGCGACCATCAAATCATCTATGTACTGAACTAAGACAGCATGATATGGCATTTTAAGGGACTCTTTTAAAAAAAAAAAAAAAAAATCTTATTAAAAATGGATGGTGTCTCATTATACCCCTGAGGTGCATGTGACCATGAATAAACACGGCTTTCAAAATTAAATGGAAAAAGTGTTGACTTTACTCATGGAGTGGAATGGAAAAGAATACCCAACACAGGTCTGTGACAGAGAACCACTCTACTTCACAAGGAATCTGGAACAAAATCACTGCAGGATTTGGTACCACTGGACACATGGAACAACAATCTTGTTCACCTTTCTCAAATCCTGGACTATGCTGTATTCTCCAGTGGGCTTCTGCAGTCCTACAATATGTGAACTACAGGGTCTTCTCATGATCTCTTTCAGGACACCTTGTTAAAAAGAAATCTCAATTATGGGGTTATTCCCAGCAATTACGTTTGGAGGCATATCATGGGGCGGTATCCTGAGAAACACTGCATTTGACTTTACTGTGATTTTAATTGGTTGAACTCCTCTTCTTAGTCCAATGTCGTTCCCTGAAAAATCCCAAACTTTTACCATGACTGCCTTGTGCAACTCTTCAGGCCAATCCTTAACTGTCTTCACTGGGAACGATGAAATGAGAGGGTGTTTTTCATCAATTGTGCTGGATGTTTCATCATCACTATTTGCCTGAATTGCTATTCCCTTCTGGGTGTAGCTAATGGAACAAATTAGCTTACACAATATGTCACGTTCTAACAAGCTCACAGGACTTAAATCACAAACCACAAACTGGTTTCAGTCCTCAAATGACCCTATTTTGACTGGGATATGTTTTGTTATGGGGTTAGATAACTGCTGATTTGCTACTCCTAACACCTGAACTCTTCTTCCTCTCAGGGGCACATTTGGTACTTCTGCTGTTCTGACAGTGTAACACATTGCTCCAGTGCCAACTGAGAACAAAACCTGATGTCCAATAAAGTTGTCATTTACATTGGGACCACATTGATCCACCTCTAAGAATATTTCTAACCTGGATTCCTCCTCCTCAGAATTTTCACTGTTTCTGAAACTTACTCATCACTAAAATCAATTAATGGGTATTGTGTGATTAACTGATTTACATTTGCATTTGCTCTTTGATTCATGTTTTGCTGAGGAACCATCACTTGCTGCAGTTGCCTTGGTGCTTGAGGAACCTGCATTTGCTGATGGACTTGAATCTGTTGGAGGACTGTATCTGTTGAAATCCAGTAGGAACAGTCACATTTTGAATTTGGGGTCTGTGGAGTCTCTGAATTGTAACTTGACTATTGTCCACAATCTGAGCAATACCACCATTCTGCACCAAATGTTTCACATTACCATATGGACACTCCCATTTCCAGTGCATGAAACTACTACAAGCATGACATGGACTCATATTTTTCACTGCCTGAACATAAACCACATTACCTCTCTGATCTGTCCGAACACCAAGTTCTCTACCTCTGAACTGAGGCTCGTTGTTGACCTACTGTTGCACCCCTTGCCTCCCACTAGTGTTCACCATCATTTGTGGACTCTGTGTTCCTGTCTGGGCAGATTTAATTTTCATCACCATCAATTTCTTAAACTTTTTCTGCTTCAATTCAATTTCATCACTACAGTACCTAGTATACTGCAGCACTTCGGTTTATTCTGCAAACAAATCAAATGATTCTGAATCAGGTTGTAAATTTCAGGTTTCAATCTTTGCATGAATCTAAACACAAAATAAATGATGTCTTTCAGCTCAGTAACTTCTGACCCACTATGCTGTTTGAAAGCTTGCAACAATCTTTCGTAACAGGCATGAATTGATTCCTTTGTTTCCTGTGCTGCCCTGTCAATCTTTTTCCAATCAACATCTTTTGGGAAAACTTTGTTTTTCATAAACTCAATTACTTTGTAATATCCTTTCACCACCTCTTCAGACAGCACACCTGTTACTGAATCTCTGAGTAGTTCACGAGTTGGTCAATCAACACTCTGATTGCACTCAACCCATAAATCGACTAGAACTACAATGTCAAATAATGTATTCAAATCTTCCCACAGGCATTTTGAAAGTTTTGTAAACCTCTCTGTTTGCTTATACCATTCTACTGGTTTCTCCCTCAATCTCAGGTAATAATTTGTGAATGACAATATGTCACTTCTGCTCTATGGGACATGTACATAACTGTCACCTTGAATCTCCCCCATTGCCAGCATTTTTACATTCTCATCAGCTTGATTTGCCCCATCCAAAGGCCAATTCTGCTTTGCTTTCTTCTGGTCTCTTTTCTTTGCCCATCTTCCTTCCCATTTATCTACTGCTCACCATGTTTGAATGTTCAAAATTAATTCTTTAATGTGCATTCTCACGCAGGGTGATCTCATATTTCCAATGTCTTTGGAACTAAATTCTAACCTATAACTCTGCCCTAAAGGCTTTGACTTATCTAAATCCACATCATATTTTTCATCCAATTCTACTAATTACTTATAAGTCAGTCCTGCACAATTTGTGACATCTTTGCACATGAAGCGCTATTCTTCATTGTATGTATCCAATCTTTCCAACTCAAGTGTTCCTTCAATTCATTCACTTAATTTTGATTTTAATCTGGGCACATTCACTGTCCTGGCTCTTTCTGGGGCCTCTTATGTTCTGACCCTTTTGTTTACTGTAACTGTTGCTCCTCCCAGACTATCCAACCACTCAGTTAACTGCTGTGCTGAAAAACCTTGCAACAACATATTGATCCTGTTTGATTTAACATCTGATTAGAATTTTCAATTCGCATAGGGGTTGAAGTTGAAACAAACAAAGCAAATCTCTCCATTTCTGAATTAGCTGAATATCATATGGTGACACCCCTGTAGATAAAGGATTTGGAATCTGGAGGTTACTTCCAGAATTACTTGAAGCATGCAATGGAACAACTGGACCTATGGTTAAGGGTACCATCAGTGCATCTGGTCCTGTCAAATGTGTTTGACTCTGAGGAATTGACATCCCAGCACTTTGACCTGTTAATACTGTACCGAAAGTCTGTCCTGATAGGTTTGGGGTACTATTTGATGTTGTCTGTACCGGAGTATGCATGGGCATAGATTTTGCATGGGGGCTGTCACATTTGGTGTAGATTCCATCTGAATCATTTTTGGACCTGTCATTCCCTGACTCACAACTGGGCTTGTAATGGGCTGTGTTGTACTAACAACAGGAACTGGTGAATAAATTGCAGGCCCCTGTATCACTAAACTGACAGGAACACTCAAGGCTACCTGAATCAGACTTTGTGAAATTGAAGCTGTTGGCACGCTTGGGGCTGCATTTTGATCTACTCTCTCAACTGAATGAAAAGGCAGGGATGATTCAGTAAAAGCTGATTTAAAAACTTGTCTTCTAAGTCAATCTCATGGGTAGCTGTCTTTTTACCTTCATCTGATGTCTGCTCTGTCTTGTCTGTCTACTACTCTTTCATTTTAGGTTTTGTACTCCCATCCCCTTCTTCTGTAATACCAGGAAACATTCTCACCCCACCTAACATCTCTCTTCTCCACATTTTCTGTTCCTCATCCCATCTAGCTTCTGTTAATGTTTTCTCTGCTCTCCTCATTCTATTCTGAAATGTTGCTGTTTCTTTTTGTCTGGCAACAAGTTCACAAATAGCAAGAGCTTCTAATTGTGCAGGTTTGGAGGAGGCTTTAATTCACACAAAATTCTCCTCACATTTTCTAAAATTCTCAAATTAAAGGTTCCACAACATGGAAAAGCGAATGAACCATCTTCCTCGGTGACCTTACACCAATTTTTAACCAAAATGCATGCTGAAACTTCTCTTGCCTCTGCCACTTCATATGCTGGTGTTCCCCTTGGTGTTGTTGGGTCACCCTCCCTAACTGGAATAAACAGATCTCCTCTCAAGGCACTTCTTAAAGCTTTGCAAAATGTCATCTTCACACTAAATTTCAATCAATAATATGAATTTCAACAAAACCAGGAAATAAATTCCATCTCACAATTCTTTTCATGAGCTGTTCTCAACCAATGGCCTCACAAAATTGTCCACCAATGGATGCGCGGCTTCTCACTAACCGACCTATCTCTGCGCTGTACAACTGATGCTACACAGACTTCACTCAGCAGCTGCAAGTCTCTCAGACTTTTACTCACACATACACTAAATGCTAAATATTGCGAGCACTAAAAAAAAAAAAAAAAAAACCTGTCTGCTCACTACAGGTAGGAACACAAACGCTTTGAAAGCTGTATGGCTTACACATCTGACTGTGACTTTCACAATTACACAAGGACAACTTGACCAGCAAATCGCTCCCTAGTTGATACAAATCCTCCACGTGCACTCAGGATTCACCAAATACCAACCAACAGCTCAAACTCAGTGAAGGAAAACTGCTGGTACTGTCAATGGTGCCTCATGACTAATACCTCACTGCAGACATTAAATTAACCAAGTGTCTGCATATACTTGTGCATTACTCAGGGATTTCAGACCTCGATGGACCGGTCAACAACAACCATGGGCATTTTTTAGCTCTAAACGCCACGATCACTTTGAGTACGATGACTCCACAAACTCCCCACATCACACTTCATAGCAATTTATGGCAAAAAGCACCACAAACGCAATTCCCTACTTACACATACACTTGTAACACAATGCTGGAATTTACACAACCTCTCAACTAGCCATAGAACAACTATACTTCACTTTGTCACCAAATTTGTCACTCTTAACATTCCACAAATAAATTGTTCCTCTCCTCATGAGACAAAACCGTCACTCTGCTACCAGATTTGCTAAGGTGTTTTTCTCATCCTTTGCAGGATTCAAAAACGCTTCCCTGAGGTCCACAGGATCTTTTCACCCAGTGAAGAGTGTGGTAACCATATACATCAATTCAAACCCAAACAACAAATTTAAACACCATGGACCATATGGCCATGGAAGAATACTCTAATCAATAAAAGTTTAAAACTTTAATTTATAACCACAAAGCTAAAGTAATTTAAAAAGTGCCCAAAATCAAATCGTAAAGATAAATAAACATAGTAAGGATCAAATCTATGAAACAAGTTTAATCTACTCAACACCATTAGACATTAAATAATAATAATGCATATTAAGAAAGAGATAATTTGTGACACAGAAACATTCTTCAAATCAGACTGCAAATACATTAGTCAAATCAATTACAAAGATTTGGAAATCAGGATTTGGACATAGGTTTTCTCTACTACTAATCAAATTAAGACAAGCATGTGTGGGAACGGGCAATACATGAAGGCAAAAGTCAAAAGAAAAGTCAAAAGTAATTTGGAATAACATCTGTCTCGGGCTAAGTTAAAATAAAAATAAAACAAGATAGGCAGGTGTCATCATGCTAACTTCTACTAAACAAAACAGGTCACTAGAATATACCCCTCCGAGGTTCAGCATTCAATTCAGTTTTGTCTGCAAAGCATGTAGATCATCAGCAAAGTCCATTAGAAAAACCATCAGGGAGAAAGTGTAGAACATGGGCTGCACATGGAAAATCAGGAAACATCCAAGGGCTAAGTTAACAGAATAAGATTCTAAAGGGGACTCTGGCTGAAACATACAAGTCCTTTCCTTAATTAAAAATACTCCAAACAGTTTGATTGGTCAGTTCAATGACCATAATATGCAAAAGGGGCAATATCCAATCAGTCGATGCGCACAAATCAAGCATGTGACTCCAATAGTTTAACAATTTGTACATCACTTATTGCAATCCACATTCCTTCCCATGGTACAACATGAATTCCACAGTTCTCTAGAGATACGGGCTGTTAAACAATAGTTCTGCTTTACAATCAGTCCTCAGATAACAATATCAAGGACACGATGGAACAAAACCTACACATAATACAATAGGGCTCTTTACAATTCATGAGAAACAACCTAGTGGAAAAAAGAATGTTCTAGATAAAGAAATTATTCTACACTTTCACATTGTTGCAATATGAAGAATTCAGGCCTAGTTACGCTAACACAAGAAATATAGGCCCTCCTTAAAACCCTGGTGGTAAATGCCGCCTACCACCGTGCTGACGGCCGCCAACATACCGTGACCAGGGCAATAATCCGCCACGAGTATTATGACCCACACAGAGAATACCGCCACAATACAGACACCCACACAAGTCCGCCACACCAAAGGTCAGTGATAAACTGGCAATAGCAAAACCCACACCGTCACGCCAACAGGAATACGCCCACAGTATCACAACCCACGAATCAATGCAGCGGTCTTTCAACCGCAGTAAACCATTGGTGGTACACACCGCTGCGTTCAAAATACACACACACTTACAAAACTACACCACATTGGACAGTTCAAAATACACACACCTGACACACATACACACACCACACCCACACACCACATCACTATAAAACACACACCCACACTACCCATAACCCCTTACAACCAAAAAAAAGAGACCAAGCACAGAGAGACAAGCAAAGACCACACAATCACTCAGAGGCATAGAACACCATCACTCGTACACCATCCACGCACATCACATTATACATCCCAACACATCACGCCACACATCAGCTCACACATATCACTCACACCACATCATGGCACCTCAAAGACACCCCAGGTTTTCTGAGTAGGAGCTAAGGGTCATGGTAGAGGAAATCATCCGGCTAGAGCCACAGTTATTCGGATCACAGGTGCAGCAGACGTCCATTGCAAGGAAGATGGAGTTATGACAGAGAGTCATGGACAGGGTCAATGCCGTGGGATAGCATCCAAGAACCAGGGATGACATCAGGAAGAGGTGGAACGACCTACGGGGGAAGGTGCGTTCAGTGGTATCAGGACATCAGATAGCAGTACAGAGGACTGGCGGTGGACCCCCACCTCCCCCCCACCACAACTAACAACATAGGAGGAGCAAGTCTTGGCGATCATGCATCCTGGGGGCCTCGCAGCAGTAGCAGGAGGACTGGAAAATCTATTCTACTTTATCCCCCTCACCCTACCTGCATGCTATCACATACCCCCACCTGTACTCTCACTCCCATCACTCCATCACCTCACATCCACCCCACCATCACAACTCACACATTCCAAAACCAAGCCCTGCATGCAACAACAATGCATGGACATCCATCACAGCCCTGCGTGGACACCCATCACCACAGCATGCCCAGTAGAGAGACTCACCTAGCCCACACAATCAGCAATCACACAAGACCAAGGCGACAGGGAAAGCACAATTCTATAAGGGAAAGACACCCATTGCACAAGATGGCACACACAGATACAATAACAATGCATTTGCATCCAACAGGACTGCTATCCAACGTCACTGGACAGGAGGTGTCAGTTACATCCAGTCCCCCCAGAAGAGGCCCACAGTGATGACAGCAGCTCTGCACGCTTGGATCACAATGACCAACCTAGCCCATCTGGGACCTCTGGACAGTCGGTTACCGTGCCACAGTCCTAAACCACCACAGAGCCTCCCCCCTCAGGAAACACCACCACAGCACCCACCCAGCAGGCCCATGCCACTGTCCCCAGGACACGTCAATCATCAGTGTGTCCACCACTACAGGGACCCCAGGCAACCACACTAACCCAGGATGATCAGGGACCTGGGGGCAGTGGCAGTGGACACACAGTTCAGGGGACAGAGGCACAGGACAACAGGGAAGCTGGGAGGACTGCTGTGCAACAGGGGGAGGACAGGCCCAGGGAACCTACCCTCCACGAGGCACTCTCACACATCATTGGAGCATACCACCATTCCCAGGAAACCATGGGCACGGTACTGGCCAAGTATCAGGAGACCCAGCGGCTGCAGGTGGGATAGTAAATGGGGATCAGGGATGACCTAACAAAAATCTACACCATCCTGGTCACCATAGCAGGGGTGCTGGCTGATAAGGGCAAGACCATGAGGAAGGCAGTGGCACAACAAAGGGCCCCTGACACTAGCCAAACCGATGAACAGCCTTCCACCTCCGCCGGCGCTAGTGGACAGGAGGCCCCGCCACAGGACCAACAGGCAACCAGCACCCCACCCCCATGCAGAAGGAGAACCACCCTGCAAACGGTCCCTGCAATCCAGGCAGAAGACAGAGAACATTGCCAGGACCCCCGCCAGGAAATAGGACCCTCCGGATTGTCACCTTTTGTCTCAGTCAGTTACCCTGTCCACCTTGAACTGTCATTGCGCCCCTTCCTATGCCCCCTTGGACAATGCACCTGTGATACCAAGAGACTGGACTCTCCCATGGACCTTCCTCCACCATCACCCCAGCCCCTTGCACATACCCCTATACTTAATAGCACCTAAATAAACACTCTTGAAACAAATACCATTCTGGAGTCAGTCTAATGATTCACAAATGTATTACTACAACATTAGCAAAGCATTGCAAGGTATATGTTCATTTACTCATACCAACGTATGACAGTTGTTTGGCAGCAGTACACGTAGCAGAAACCAGAATGGGGTACACAGATCTGAAAAAAGGAAACCTAAAGGGAACAGTCAATGTCCATAGACAGAGGGTAAGAGGCTGCCATGTACAATGTCCTAAAGTATACTGAAATGTGAAGAGGAGTTACAGTCTTTTACCTGTGTGAAGTACTGCAGGATAATGTTTGCTCTGTTGTCAACATCTTCTTCCTCTGCCTCCTCTTTCTCACTGTCCACAGTCTCCACAGCTGCCACAAGACCATCATCAGGCTCATCCTCCAGCAGAAAAGGCACCTGGCATCTCAATGCCAGGTTGTGCAACATATAGCATGCCACGATGATCTGGCACACCTTCTTGGGTGAGTAGTACAGGGAGCCAACTGTCAGATGAAGGCACCGGAATCTGGCTTTCAGGAGGCCGAATGTCCTCTCAATAATCCTCTTAGTTCGCCCATGTGCCTCACTGTAACGTTCCTCTGCCCTTGTCCTGGGATTCCTCACTGGGGTCAGTAGCCATGACAGGTTGGGGTAACCAGAGTCACCTGCAAATATCGAGGGACAATTGTGAGACACAAACTAAGCCTTGGGGACAACCCCATACCCAGACACCTACTCATACCTTGGGCTCACCTATTAGCCACACCCAATGCCTCTGGAGTTGGCCCATCACATAAGGGATGCTGCTATTTTGCAAGATATAGGCATCATGAACAGAGCCAGGATATTTGGCATTCACATGGGAGATGTACCCGTCCGACAAACACACCATCTGCACATTCATCAAATTATAGCTTTTTCTATTCCTGTACATCTGTTCATTTCTGAGGGTGGGGACAAATGCCGCATGTGTACCATCAATGGCACCAATGATGTTGGGGATATGTCCCAGGGCATGGAAGTCAGCTTTCACTGTGGCCAAATCCTCCAACTGGGGGAACACGATGTAGCTGCGCATATGTTTCAGCAGGGCAGACAACACCCTGCTCAACACGTTTGACAACATTGGCTGAGACATCCCTGATGCCATGGCCACTGTAGTTTGGAAGGAGCCACTTGCCAGGAAATGGAGCACTGACAGGACCTGCACTAAAGGGGAGATACCTGTGGGCTGGAGGATAGCTGACATCAGGTCTGGCTCCAATTGGGCACACAGTTCTCGGATTGTGGCACAATCAAGTCTGTTTTTGATTATAATGTGTCTGTCCTCCATTGTCGACAGGTCCACCAGGGTTCTGTACACCGGAGGATGCCGCCATCTCATCATCTGCCTCAGCGGTTGTAGCCTATGGAGGAGAACGGTGAGCAGAAGGTCATTTATCACATAGATAGCACAACTGTGTCTGAATTAATGTTACAGAAGCAGTGTGAGAAATCAAGAGTCAGTATATGTGCCAATATGTACTGCGACATAGTTAGGTGACATGCCATATGCCCCCCTGAAATGGCAGCTGCCTGACCTGTGAGGAGGGACAAGGGGAAAAGAGGTAACTGTGCTGGCATTGTGCAGTATCGCAGTAGGCGGTCGAAGACCACCACGCAACTCCGCATTGGTTATCATTGGGCCCTACGGGCTCCAGGAGCCCATGGCGATGTTCACCGGCGGTGACGGTACTCACCGCCATTTTCTACCCATTCACTCACTTGATACCTGACCATCAACAGGAGAGGACCTACACTGCAAGTGCTGCTGTGACCTGAGTCTGGAAGCGACAATGGCTCATGTGTCTGGGGAAAGGGTCCCTGCCTTCACTGCGGAGGAGTTGGAGAAACTGGTTGATGGGGTCCTCCCCAGCACACGCTACTCTACAGTCCTCCAGACAAACAGGTGAGTACACAGAGCATGATGCATGGGCAATGCCTGTTTGGAGTGGTGTGGATGTAAGCCACATGTTGGGGTGTGCTAAGGCGTGCTGGCCTGACTGCTGCATGAGAGGTGGTCACTGTATGTGCGTCAGGGCATGAGTGGGAACTGGTGGGCAATGAGTATGATGGTCCGGACAGGTGATTAATTATATTTTCCGCTGTCTTTACCCTCTAGGTCAGCGCCCACCAGAAGAAGGGTATTTGCCGTGTCATTGCCAAGGAGGTGCAGTCCCTGGGGGTCTATCACAGGGCGGAGCACCCACTGCCGCAAGAGATGGGAGGACCTGCGCCGCTGGACCAAGAAGACGGCCTATCCAGAGTTGGATGGGTGCTTGAGGGCATCACAGCAGCCACAAGGGTGTGAGTACAGTTTCAGAAAGCTGACTTTGCGCGCTTTAGGAACTAGATGGCTGGAGGATGTGGGCTGTGGGTGCCCCTAAGCCAGGGCGATCATGCCAGGGTAGGTCCCTTGTTTGCAGGCTCTGAATCACCCCTACCCCAATGGTACAAGTGGCCAACTACTAGAGTTCAGGCTCCTATGGGTGTCAGGTGTGCAGTTGCTGGTGTTAGGCATTGTACCCCGTGGGCTGGTGACTACCTTAGTGAGTGGTTGGGCATGGCCTAGTGCATAGGGCAGCTCAGTGTGTGTTGTGTACGTCAACGGTAGTGGTGTTGCTGGCATTGACCTTGTGTGTCCTCTGTCTATTCCCCCATTTCTTGTTTTGTCACCCTGTCCTTGTATGCATTAGCATCATCTGGCGGAGGAGCAGCGGCACCGGCGACGGAGGGAGCTGCATCCCACATGGCACATGAGGGTGAATCCACGGAGGGTGAAGCCACCAGTGGGACAGAGGGTGAGGGGAGCTCCACGACGGGGACAGGAGGGGAGACCAGTGACAATGACTCCTCCTCTGATGGAAGCTCCCTGGTGGTGTCCGACACCTCTGTGCTCACCTCAACAACAGGTACAGCCGCCACCCCTCCCCACCAGCACCGCCCTCCCAGCAGCCCCTCAGCGTGTTTCCTGTGCCTGCTCACGCAGGAGGGTGGGCATCTCCTTTGCCCCAGGCACCTCAGGCCCTGCCCCAGTCAGCCCTGCTGCCCTTAGTGAGGAGGCTATTGACCACCTGAGATCCCTCACTGTTGGGCAGTCAGCCATTCTGAATGCCATCCAGGGTGTCGAGAGGCATTTCCAACAAACAAATGCATACCTCGAGGGCATTCATTCTGGTGTGGTGGCCCAACAGAGAGCATTTCATGCTCTGGCCTCAGCACTGATGGCAGCCATTGTCCCTGTGTCCATCCTCCCCCCTCCAACTTCCACTACCCTGACCCAATCCCCTCTACCTCAGCCTCTCCCAAGCACACCTTCAGATCAGCATGTACACACATCAACACACAAAGGTGGCTCAGGAAAACATAAGCACCACACATCATCACACAGGCACTCACACAAGCACCATCCCCATGCACACATACCACCATCCACTGCCTCCACTGTGTCCCCCTCCTCCTCTTCCTCCACCTCCTTCCCAGTATCATCTCCATTCACACCTGCATACACTACATCATCAGGCACTGCCTCCATCACCAGCACGCCCATCACAACACACCCCTCATGAGCAATCACCACCCCCACAAGCATTCACACATCTCCTTTGTCCTCTCCCAGTGTGTCTGTGAGCCCTCCTCCCAAAGTACACAAACGCAGGCACACACCCACTCAACAGCCATCCACCTCACAACAGCCTCCAACCCATGCACCTCCACCCAAACTCAGCAGACGTACACCTCCTACAACCACTACCTCTTCCTCCACTTCCACACCCCCTCCATCTTCCCGTCTAGTGTGTCAAAAAAACTTTTCCTAGCCAACATTGATCTCTTCCCTACACCTCCCCCCCATCCTTCCCCTAGGGCCAGGATGTCTAGATCCCAGGTCAGCACCTCAGCCACCAAATCGGCGTCCGCTTTGGTCCCTGCAAGTCCGGTAGGATCGAAGGGGGCCCCCGTCAGGGCTGCCAGTGTGCCACCTACAGATGGTAAGGACCACCCAATTCCACCACCTGCCAAGGCTAAGAAGGGGCCGGCATGCAGCAGGGAAAAGTCGCATCACCCACCCAGCAAGGCCTCATCCAAACACAAAGAGGACAGTGCCAAGGTCCCAGCAGCGACTACTAAGGTGGGGAAGAGACACAAAAGCAAGGGCAAGTCACCTCAGGGCATGAAGCCTCCTGGTGATGGGCTGGTGACCACCATTTCCCCAGACAGGCCAGCAACCTGTTCCATGGTCAGCACCGTCGCACTGACTGCCACCTACACTGCCACCTGCACGGCTGCCTTCCCTGCCGCGTGCCCCGCCATCTGCACCACCCCCTGCACCACCGCTGCCACAACGTCAGTCACCAGAATCCTCCACAGTGATAAGCCATCTGAGGCTGCCGGAGACTGTCTGGTGTCTCCCTCCACTACTACCGACACCTGCTCCACGGGCAGCACTGGCAGCATCTCCGCCGCAGCCACCGCTTCAGCCACCACCACTTGCACTGCCATCTGCACTACCACGTGCCCAGCCGGTGCCACTACATCGGACATCAGCAGCATCCCCAGGGGGCAGCCGTCCGAGGCTGCAGGTGACGTCCTGGACCCTGCACACACCACATGAGGCACCACCACCAGCACTGGCACTACCAGCAGTTGCAGCCTAAGTCGCCGCAGGATGGAGTGTGGCTCTGCCTCCATGGAGTATAATGCTACCTGTTCCCTGCACATCTCGTAGCTCAGACAGAGTGAGGGAATGGGAACTGCCACACCCCAGATGCAGCATCACTGGGCACAATGCCATCTTCAGAACCAGTGGAGAGATGCATCCACTCCCCCAATCCTCGGCAGGATGAAGCTGACTGGACACAATGCCCCCTCTAGAACCAGTGGAGAGATCCATCCACTTCCCCAATCCTCGGCAGGATGAAGCAGACTGGGCACAATGCCCCCTCCAGAACCAGCGGAGAGATGCATCCACTCCCCCAAACCTCGGCAGGATGAAGCACACTGGGCGCAAAGCCCCCTCTAGAACAAATGGAAGAAGGCATCCACTCACCCACTCCTTGGCAGGATGAAGCACACTGGGCACAAAGCCCCCTCCAGAACCAGTGGAAGAAGCCATCCACTAGAGAGACTGTGGCTTTGCACTCCCCAGGACCAAGCAGTGGGCAAACCACCCACTTGAGAGACTGTGGCTTTGCTCTCACCAGGACCAAGCAGTGAGCACACCACCCAATAGAGAGACTGTGGCTTTGCACTCCCCAGGACCAAGCAGTGGGCATGGAGCCCCCTCAAGGAGCAGTGGCGTAGTGCCATCTTCCGTCTGAGGTGCCCCCTTTTTCCCCCTGAGGTGCCTGTGTTTTTCGACCTGATGCCACTGCAGTGTTCTCTCGGTTTTGAGGCAGGTGTCATGTGTGGACTTTGCCCATGATTTTTGGGACCACTGGTTCATGGACATATACAAGGGACAATGTACGGCCTTCTGTACATAATGTAAATATTTGTATATACTGATTTAATTTTATTCATTTGCTATATCTGAATGTTCCAAAATATCACTGGTTAAACTCATTTCCTTTTGTCCTTCCGTTCTTCCAGGGGGTGACGGGGTGTATCTGTCATTTTGTTGGATGTGTTAGTGTGTATCGTGTTGTGGGTGAGAGTGAGGGGTGGGGGTGTTGCGTGCCGCGTGAGTGTGTAACTCTCTTTTACCTCCCCCCTTCCCCTGTGTGCTAGGTGCAGTACTCACCGTCGTTGTCGCCGCCACCTTCTTTCTATTTCCTGGTGTATTAGTAGATACACCAACATGGTGAGGACCAGCAATTCGGGCTCCATGGCATCCTGGTTCTTCGTGGAGTGTCGGAAGGTGAGTGGTTCCCCTTCAGTGTACTGTTTCCGCCATGCTTTTGATGTTGTTGGTACCGCCCCGGAAAAGCTGGCAGATTGGCTTCTCATAATAGGGTGGGCAGTACATTGTCTTCTGCCTGTCTGTTGGCGGTGACCGCCGCAATGTTTGTTGCTACGACCCTGGCGGTCGGAGTGTTAAAGTGTCTGTCTAGGTTGGCGGTTTCTGCCGTGGTCGTGATTCCATTTTTTTTACCGCCAGCCTGTTGGTGGTGTTACCGCCGCTTTAACACCAACCGCCAGGGTTGTAATGAGGGCCATAATGCATTAATTTCACTAATAACACACATAGGTGGTCATTACAACCGAGGAAGACTGCCAGTAGTGTCAGTTTGCCGCGCGGCGTATTATGACCGTTGGCGGCCCTCCGTCGTTTTTCTGATGGAGAGCCGCCAACAGCCATACTTGCGGGCGGCGGGGAAGTGGAGGTTGCTCCACCTCCACCGCCACGCCAACAGAACACCTCCGAGCTAATCAGGTCCTGTGATTCTGCGCGGTGGTGTTCTGTTGGCGGTGTGGTGTTGGCGGAGCTGCCCCCATGGCTCCCGTCCCCTCCCGGAGGATCGACGGAACAGGTAAGTCGATCGCCAGTTAGGGGAGGGGGGTGGGGGGTGTTGTGTGGGTGCATGGAGGTGTGCATCTGTGTATGTAGGGGTGTGTGTGTGTGTGTGCGTGTATGCTTGCGGGGTGATGCGTGTTTCGGAAATGTGTGCGTGTCTATCTGTATGTATGGATGTGTGTGTGAATGTGGGTGTACGTGTCTGAGTGTGTGTGTGGATGTTGGCATGTATGTCGGTGTGTGTATGTGTGTTGGTGGTGCCTGCGTGCGTGTCGGGTGTGTGTCAGTAATGTTATGTTGGGGGTCGGGTGGGGAGGGGGGCCCTGCCACCTTTGGGGGGTGGCAGGGGTGGTGGGGGGTATAGGGGAGGGAGTCGGGTGGGGGAGACCCCTATCAGTGCCAAGGAAGGAATTCCCTGGCACTGATAGTGCTTACCGCCATGGATTTCATGGCGGTTCCTACCGCTGGAAATCCACGGCGGTAAGCCGGGTCACAATACCGGCGGCGGTATTGTCACGGCCACCGGGCTGGAGACCCAGGTCACCAGCCCAGCGGTCGTCTCTGCCCTGGCGTGTGGAACGGGGAAGCGGCGGATGACCATGGCGGTAACCGCCTTGGTCATGATACTAAAAAAAAGACTGCCACCCTGTTGGCGGTCTTACCGCCACTTTAACACCATCCGCCAGGGTTGTAATGACCCCCATAATATGCAAACATCTAAATTCGGCATTAATAATTTATCATCAGAATATGTTAAAACATTTCATTAATAATTGCAATCACACTAAGTATAAGAGATGTGCATTCATTTTTCTGCACATATAACTGTATACTAATAAAGTATATAAAACATTATAAATCAACTTAATTTCACCAACAATAATTGCTCTAAAGGTTCAAATGTAGTTCAACATTGCTTTAAAGCATTCTAGCACATTGCCAGTTCTAATAGGCACAACATCCACCATATTGAAAAACGTGAACACTTAAAATACCTGTCAGTGTGGCTTTTTCTCTATGTTAGGCTTTTAAACGTGAATATAAATCTCACCAAATGCTAACATCTGGTGCACTAAAGCATTACTAAATTTACTCTCCAACACACCTTACATGCTTACCCACTCCCCAGTGCCCCTGCCTGCATTCTTGACACGTCGGCAGGTCCATACAGGAGGTCTCACCTTGCTAGTGCCTCCCACCCACTCCGTCCCCTCAGCTCGGGAGAAGGAAGCTGAGCAGGCGGGTATGCAGTGCATGCATGCGGCCTACTTGCAGGAGCCCTGTGGCTGCAGTGAGGAGTCACCAAGAGCACTCCTATGCACTTCCTTTCCACCATCGAAAAGGAGTACCTGATACTTTGGTGCACACCCAAGTCTGCACTCGAGACTGTGGGGCAGCTGAAACCTGAGAAATTGGAGGCTAAGAAGCTGTTGAGAGGTTGGTCAGATTCTGCCCCACTTTACCATGCTCTCGTGTGCAATACTTTAGCTTGCCCGATCGAGGGCCAGTGCTAGAATTGTAGAGCCCTGGGCAGAATAGACATTTGCAAGACCCCTCTAAGATGTAACATCATAGGAAGTGACATCAATTGAACATTCATGTTTTGGCATTGTTGAAACAGCTTTGCAGCAAACAACTTACCTAGTGTGGATATCACTAAAATGGCTAAAATATAAAACATAATCCTAATAAAATAAGTACATGTATGTTAAAACTGTATTAAGTGGAAATATGCTACATTAATCAAAAGCAGTGAAAAAGCTAAGCCAGGGTCTCTGCAAAACTGACATGATTACTCCATTGCTCGCTGTTTTCAGATTAGTGCATGATTCAGATTCCAAGTCAGATTGTCACTGAAATGAACAGCGGGGCTCCAAGTGACTCCTCAGCTCTCCCTTTACACCAGTGAAGTTCAAGATAAGGCATTTGGGCCCATATTTATACTTTTTGACGCTGGCGCAGTTTTGCGTCAAAAATATTACCGCCGGCTAACGCCATTTTGGTGCGCCGTGCGGGCGTCATATTTATACTTTGACGCACGGCGGCACAAACAACAGATGGGAGTCATTATTTTTTACGCACACCGCGGCGTCAAGTCATAAAGGAAAACGACGTTAATGCGGCAGAAATGCCTGTGGGTCGATTTACGACACTGCAAACCGGATATGCGCAGTTTTTTGACGCAATAGCGTAAAAAAAAACTCGAACACTGACAGTTCACCAGAGGAGAGCCCCAATGGATCCCAGATGCCACTACAGACCTCAGGAAGATGACAGCAGACCAGGAATCAGCCAGGAGGACCCACACAAGAACCAGGACACTTTTAAGAAGAAAATAAAGTGTTGCTTCAGTGCAGAGGAGCAGGAAATCCTGGTTAAAGAGGTGACAGAACACCAGCACCAACTGTTTGTCACATCAAAGTTGCCAATCAGTAGGAGAGAGGCTAAATGGCAACAAATTGTTCACAAGATTAACAGTGTGGCTGAAGTACGCAGAACAGTCATCGAGTGCAAGAAACGCTGGCATGACTGCAAACGCAGGACCAAGGAAAAGATGGCCAGGAACAGGAAGGCAGCACTGCAGACTGGAGGGGGGAGTCCAGCACACCAGGAGGCCCTGGACCACATGAAGGAGATGGTCGCAGCCGTCATCCCTGAGGAGATCGTCACAGGGATTCAAGGACAGGACAGCACAGACTACCAGGAGACAACACACATGCAGGGTAAGTTGCATGGGGAATTAAAATGCAATAATGTCAACTGCAACTGGGGAGGGGAATACCTACTACACATTGCATGTAAGTCATCATATATATGGAGTGGCATGGGTAAAGGGGCACGGCAGGGGGGCATGGTCTGCACAAACAGAAGCTGGGGCACACCATTACACTACACCAACAGTCCCATGGGGGCATGCTGTCATGCCAACGATGGAGCAAAGGGAAAGCCATGACAGGAGGGAAGGCCACTACGTCAAACTGACATCCTGGCACTCGTCAGCCAACATACCTCCTACATTAACTAGGGCCCTATTAGCAATCCTCTAGCCAAACCGACAACTGCAAAGTAACTGCAACAACAGTTGCCACTACCACCTCTGATCTGTGTGCAGCTCAAGTAGCCAATGGCAGTAACCTCCCCATGGAACATACATACCTAAATTATGGGGTGAGGATGACATCTGCAACAATCTCCTGAAACAAGACAAAGGCCCCAGTATACTCAAATGTCAATGCCCATAGTTGTCACAAACATCAGCCAATGTAAACAACAATAGGAGCGACACAGCACTAAGGACACACCCATGCTGCATATGTCAGGGTCCATCCTGTGCCTGGGTAACAAGGCAACATCACAAATGTCATACTGCTCAGACAACAGCATTGAGGAGGGGACACATGTAACTGGTCACTGAAATACACCTGCACAGTCAGAGGACGAAATAGGACACTGATACGACTATCAGGGCAATCCAATGTAACACACATTACCCAACATCAGCAGGACACATTAACAATGTCAACATCCATATCAGATCATAACATTGCCATGCATAGGATATGCAACATGTCAATTACAATTAAGTCGATGTGAACGATCAGGGATTGGGGCAGGTCCTGATAGTTAAGTGTGCTGCCAGGGCCATCAGAACACCCACAGCCAGTGAAAGGTCTCACCATGAGAATCGATATACACGGAGGGTCGAGTAGGACTAAAAGGTGGCAATTCTCTATTTGGCATAAAGCAACACCTAGAGGCAATAAGGCTGACAAGTCTGATAACTCAATAACATACATGTGACACACAGGTGGGCCATAGGCCTGAAACAATGCCCATCTGAAGGACTGCAGATATTAATACAAAACAAGATCACAAAGTGAATTCATCAAAAGGCAGGCACGTCACGTCAAAATTGTCACAACACAGACACACTAATTGTACCCTGTTTCATTGCAGAGGAAGATGGATCTCCTGCCGATATGCCTGTCCCAGATTTCCCTGATGACATGGATGAGGAGCCGATAAACATTCCCCAGGAGACTATCCAAAAGGTCCTTGAAACCCTCCAGACCCCACCTTCAGTCACAAGGAGGAGCACAGAACAAGCAGCCATCGCAGAGGAACCACCCACCACCCCAATTGTAAGACCTGCCAGCTCAAATACAGCTGAGGACTCTGACGACACTGGCACCAGCTTTGAGAGAACTGTAGTTGGAGTACAGCGGGAGCTGGCCAAGGAGGTGCGGGTGGGGATGCAAAATATGCCAGCCAGCCTAGAGGGGGTGCGTTTGTGCATGATGTCATCTGCAGATCAGGCAGCAGCTATGCAAGCCCTAACATCTATCTTGCAGGAACTGCAGAAAACCCAGAAGGAAATCAGCACAGCTGTAATACAGTTGACCCAACACCTACAACAGCAATCCTGTCAACGCGTGCACGAATGCAACATTGAACCCCTCAGGGCCGACCTGGCTGCCTACCATCGTGATGTGGCTGCTATTCTCAAGAACCAGCAGATCCTCCTTGCTGCAGTACTGCCCTTAAGACCTTCACAGGGAGCAGCCACCAGGATGTCTGCCTCCACATCTTCTAACACTGAGGTGTGTTTTGCCCCTTCACAACCAACAACAACAAGGACAAAGCAGGCAACACACACATCAGAAGAAGAAGACATGGAACAGATCACATTCAGAAGGAAAAGGACCCGGAAGCACTAGTCCCTGCCACATGGCCAACTATTACCAAGGTCCTTCGCTTTGTAAATTGACAGTCTTGCAACAACTGTACTCAAGCACTGTTCTGCAAACCACTGTATATCTTGTCACCCAGCCCAGTGATTGTCTCTCTCCTACTCATTGCCAAATCCTGTCCCTCTGCACTGTCTGAAACAGCAACCCCAGCATGACAAAAGCATTTGGTAAACCCTTGTGTTGGATCACAATGGAAGATATCACTATAATGGACTCACATTCATGGACAATGTACAGATAGCACTACAGCACTCTTCAATAAATAGCACTTACACAACAAATCTGTCTCTGGGTAATGTGACATATCAACTGCGCAGTAGATAATTGAAATGACCCTACTGTCAAATAACGTAGCTTCTCAATACAACTGTCCAGATATTATGTAGTTAGAGAAATCTGAACAGTGACCATGATTGCATCATACTTTGCCCATCCTGAGGGAATAATCTGATAAAGTGAGAAACCATAGACCACCATGCTGTGTTGGACAGAAGAATGCTTCCTCAGGGGATAACTAAGTCATCAAATAGTGCCCGCTAAATGTTGTCAACGTGCAAAAATAACACAATAAACATGCCACACTTATCTAAGTAAACACTAAAAAAACTGCACAAATGAAGGTGTCTGAGTTAACGTACAAATAGGTAATCATGCCGAACTGTGTCACAAATGATGTATGAGGGTCATGAAGACAAGAATACAAGATAGACTATGAGAACTCATCTTATAAGGGTGTGGATGATCATCACACTGCAGTCAGACCTAAAACTGTTTCCCCAATATCAAGTCTGGAAGCACTGTTAGTGACTTTGAAAACACAATTATCAACAGAAACACATTGTCATCCATATTAACTGTGATTGATGGTTGCAACAAAGGGTAGACACTTTGCAAGGTAGCTCTGGGTTAGCTGGCAATCATACAGCTCAGTTGGGATTTGTTTGTAGCATAGGACACAGATGTTATAGTACAAAAGAGATGTACACGGAATCCAAACCCACGATCACGTACCATTCAACACATACTATTAAGGGGTAACCAAATATTTATTAAAAGCTAACCATAGATGAGGAAACTGAGGGAAAAATCTTACCTACCCTAATCTATCCTGACTACTCATTACCCACAACTGTCCCTAACTAACCTAAGCTACACTTACTTATCACACGTAACGAAACGTTCGAAACATCTACCCCCCCTTATGAGACGGGACACATTGAGGACAACACATACTAACCTAAACACTTACTATACTATCCTAAACAAATATATATTTTTTGGGTAAATTGTTTTTTAATGTTTTTTTTTTTTTTTTTTTTTTTTTTTTTTACACACAAGAACCCCAACATAGCACCCCACCCACACATGTAATAAGTCAAAAAAGAAACAAGCAGGACCCCCTACCCCCCACCCACTAACACTAACTAAACTAACAGCCTATACTAACCTAACACTAAGCACCCTAAGCCCACTAACTATAAGAACAAGGAAAGAGGAGGGAGGGGAGGGTATCATGTACATCTATCCAACTGTCTAGAGGTTGGCCCACCGGAGGGTCCTCTTGATATCCTTGACCCGCTGTTTAATGTGCCGCACGTCCCGGCTCAAGTGGCTCACCTTGCACAGCACTTTGTCCATCTTGTCCTCAAGTCTATTGAAGGCAGCAGGGTCAACTGCTGGAGCAGTGGCAGTCTGGGTGGAGGAGGTCTGTGTGGGCTGTCCTGCACCGGTGGCAATGCTGGTGCCAGGAAGTCCTGCAGATGTAGATTCTACAGAGGCAGCTGTGGGTGGGGCCACCTGGCTCTTATTGGTGGTTGCTTCTGTGTTGGCTGTGGTGGGCACAGTAGGCCCACCCTGTGGGAAGGCTCGCCATGCCCCGGAGGCACGTTCATGGCGATATCGCCGGGCCATCCCCTGGAACCCCGACTCCACCAGGAGGATGTGCTTGTATCGCATGGCCCGACGCTGAAATTCACAGACCTGGTCTGGAGTCATGTTAGCTGCTGTGAAGACAAATGCAGATATGCCACATTAGTAACTGCATTGTGTGAAACAGCACAGCAAGTTAATCAGACAATACATCTACTGTACTTCTAACAGCTCATATCACGATACAGAGCATCGAATGTCCCTGAGGAAGTACATGGCAGGCCAGACAACAAAGGTCACATCACACAAAGCACATTCATAGCCCACAAGATGGGTAACAACTGGCCTTGATTTGCAATCTGAGATCTGACAGTTAACATCTAAGAATCATGCTGCATATCCTCCACCAAGAGCTGGGCTACAAATGTCAGTGTACGGAAAGCAAAACTAAAGCCACATGGTCTGCAAGTTGTAACTGGAATTTCCAGTATGGTACCAATTGCCAAACCTGAGTGTGTATACTGCTATGCAACCAAACCATCATTTCTTCACAGGTATGTGTAACATACTGGTAGCATCAATACTAGGTACCCCATTCACAAACCCATGGCCGTGTTTGAGGGTGGGCGGTGGATATACAACTATAATTAGCCAACAACATGTACACCGAGGAGTGTATAGGCTAATCCACACATGTTTGTCTCTACAGACACACCACAGGTAAGGTCTATCTAAATTTTGGAGTCAGCAAACCCTAGAGCACTCATAGGGTCAGACATGTCAGGAAAATCAGAACTTAGTACACAACATATTCTACCAGTGAGGCCTGTCTTACATCAGACGCAGAGTTGCTAGAACACCCATGATCATGAATTGCATGCACACCTAGGCCATTACACTCAGGTTCCACAGACTTGATGCACTACATGTGGAAGTACATGCTACTAGGAGGTTCTACCTACTGTTTCAAAATTACGTAGGTAAATAGTGAAGCAGACGTCTATTGGGAAGCTATTAGCTCCACCAATCTTAGAGAATGTGGGTCTGACGGGCTGACTAAATAGGGGCTGACTTCCATTGCGACTCTTGGTGATACAAGTGTCAGAGATATGACTATCCCCTGTACTCACAGTGGGGCCTACAGGGATGTCCCACAATCCCTACATGATAACATTGGATACGCATTGGCTAACTCAAAACATGTGAAAACTGCATTCCCACTCATGAAACAAGTGAAAAACTTGACCACAGCATCACACCTTCCTATTGGTCCAACTCACACGAGCCCATAACCAGCAAACACAACACATAACAGACATATCAGCACTTACTGTAGTGGTCGGGGTCCTCAAATGTCGCCACCTCTCCGACAGTGTAGGGCGCCGGTCCACCTGTAAGGTATGGAAGGAAGAAATGTGCTCAAAATCTGTGCACAGTGCAACATTTTCAGTATCATTTACAATGTGTAGGCTGAATAAGTAAATGGCAGCCATTCAGACATGATGGTACTGCATCTGATATTTCACGCCCAACTTGTACATAGCATGGGTCTCCTGTGACAGTTACACACATATCTGCACACATACATTGGCCCTAACTATCATGTGGTTGCAAACTTGACCCATAATTGGTGAGCACTAAAAATATGGAGTGTAATCGTCTCATCATGTGCATCCAAGAGAAACATCCAATGCCTGGTTACTTGAGGACTGCATTACCAGTCAAACATGCCTTGTGGCCATGACACCTTTAGTGCACATAGGCCCAATGTACAGAGGGAGGGGCAGGGACTCCTGTAAGCCATCCTGTTGTTACAGTATAGTCAATTGATGTGGCCCAGCTATGGTGATTTGCACCAACCATGGAGATGTAAAGCCAAGTGCATACACTTGGTGTGCCATCCATATTTGGATTGTGGCTCAACCAATTCCAACAAACATCTTATGATGTTAGCTGAGGGCACCTTACACCTTTACACGATGTATTCAGATCATGAACTGACATTTATCCTAAAAGATTAAGGAACACAATAAACCCACACATTCATAGTACTTCTGTGAACGCTTTCCTTCCACACTCACCAGACTCACATTAGACCAATGTTTGAGCCACTTTGCTATTATAAATTGTCGTGAAGGCAGCACTCATTTTCAGCATCATGTAGTGATTCTAAAGTCAGTCTAGCAATTGCGTCAACATAGTTGGCCTAAATGTTGGTACATCTGTACTTCTCTGTCAATAGTACCCTATATAGACATGATTGGCTCCTATTTTGTTAGCTGTGCTGACAGAAAGGCCGCACCAATTTCCTTCATGGTAAAGTTACCTGTAAGTTTGCTGAGCACATGCTACCTGACACCTAGCAATTGTGATCCTTGCCATAGTGCATCAATGATCCCCTCATATGTCCCCAAAATTACACACAGTCATCAAGTTAGGTGGCAGACATTGCACTAATCCACTGATGTCACAACAGAGCATTCCTTTTTGCACAATAACAATAGTCGTACTCACAAACAGTGCCACCAATCATGATTCCCAGGTGGTCCAAGAGATCCTGCTCCCTGGTGATGAGGTCACCCCACCGGTGCTTCAGCTGGTGGTCACTCCTCTGGTTGGCATACACACGCTGCAGGTGATGCAGCATCTTTCCCCACCGGATTCTGCGCGCCTCTGTCGGGTAGCCCTGTATGACCCTGCCCCCTGCCTGGATCATGAGCGGCAAGAAATGTGTAACCAGCCAGATGAAGCCCCCCAACTCCTCTTCCCCCATCCTGCCAAGACGTGGCCTACCAGACATACTTCTAGAAGAAGATAAGGAATAGGGGTAAAAGAAAAAGAAAGGGGAAATGGATGAAAGTAGGGGTAAAAAGACAGAAAAAAAGTAAACCTAAACACTAAAAGAGCCCAATTATCCCCAAATTAACACTACCCACAACAGACTCCCACAAACAATAAATCAACAAGATAAATGGACAAATGTAGACAAAACACAGTACTACAGTACACACAAACAAAATGTATTTCACAAAAGGACTTTACAGATAGCACACAGGACAAATACAGCACAAAATCTCTGGACAACACTCTCTACACAGCCACACAGTCTAGAAGGATCATAGACTGCAAAGTGAAAGTGAAAGTATACCCACTGTACATGATCTGTAAACAGGATATCCTATTACATCACTTCCTGAATGAAAATTCCCACCTTTTTCGCGTTATGTGTAATTTTTTGTTGCACAAAACTGTATTTGCATCATTTTTTTTGACGCACAGACGTGAATACTAACCCGCATCCATATAATGATACATGGCCAGTACAAATATCTGGATGCGGGCTATATTTCACTCCTGTGCGTAAAAAAAACGACGCAAAAACAGTTTTGTGCAACAAAAAATGACACACACCGCTAGGGACGTCAACATTACAGTGCATTAACTGGTTTGGGGCATTTTTACATGTTTTTTGGTTATTTTACTTTTAGAACACATCAGAGATTGGCTAATTGAAGACAGTATGGTGTTGATGGTGTATGTTCACATGTGTGACATCATACTGCAGCGGAACATCATCCACTACACCCTTCACAGTATGTTTACAGTTGGCTGACGTCATAGATGGTCATATGTGTGGCCCACATATATGTATGGCACAAATTGTGCATGTTTGCCATAAGGAGAGGATAGCAATGTGACGCACATATGTACAATACCTAATTGCTTTTGGCTCAAAGTGTGTGCTTTGACAACTAATTTGTTGGTTGAACAGATGTGTGTGTACATCATATGAAGCATTATTGTACATTTGGTTGTATGAATGTGACGTCCATGTGTCCAACCCTAAGATGCAAGTAAATATTGGAATGAGCAAGGGCATGTGTTAGTCATACACGTAACAACACCCGCAAAGTATACTTCCAAGTTTTAGGGTCACGTAGACACCACATGTGACATAGCATGCACCAGATGGATGGCAGACACATGTTCATGTCAAAGGTCGACAATTTCTACATCTTATGTCCTAGAGTATTGGTTAGAGCTTCCTAGGCACTAGTTGATGAATCCCACAGTGAGTCATACACATGCATTGATGAAGTGGGTACCATGTTGTTTGCACAGACAGACAAGGGTCAATCTCATATGTATGATGACACCACAGTTGAGGCCATAGAAGTAAGCCCCAACTATCAAGTGGCTGTGGTGGACCAGCATACAATACAGCACGTGTCCACATATTTCCAGTGATCAATTGCACATAGGTGTCTTGTTCATGTGTGTGGTCCAATGATGATCCTGTAGATTTTTTGGGATGTAATTTGTCACAGTTCGGACCAGGACTCATCATGTGTCAGTGGCAGCTGTTCCTGTAACTACTGAGTATCCTTTGTTGATCAATGTGAGTAGAGTAGATGTGGACATGTGAACCAACATGTGGATGGTCCCACCCTGTCACTAAAGACATGTAATGAGACAGTCAACAGGGCAACCTTGGTGTGCTGAGTGAGATAATGTCTCAATTGTCATGTTCCGCAGGTGTCATTACAAAATTTGTACACAGGTTAGCCTCTGCACTTCCCACTGCATCTGGGAACATCATAGCCTCTGTGCTGTTTATTCGCTCAGCTGTTCAGCACACACGGCCCATCACTATGTTTTGCGCACTGTGATGCTGTGTGTGAACTGTCATGGTCCTGCCATTTGTGTATTAGTCATGTACATTATCAGAGGTTGCTGGTTGTGCTGAAAGCCCCGTACCCAAGCCCTGCCTATGACTCTGGGACACTGTCACACTTTGTCATTCATGCTTAAATGCAACCCAGAAAAGGGATGGCCATGAATTTTGCATTTCCAAGAGGATTTAACTCAAATGGTACAGTTAAAAGGCAGATGATGCTATACAATACAATGTATTTGTGTATGCATGGTAGAAGCCCATGCCCATTGCCCCCTGATGAATGGCAGGTTTGACAACGCAAGTGTGGTATATATGTAGACACAGGGATACTTTAGTGTGACGCACTGACAGTTGCCAGTCAGGCTGACAGAATGCAAGATGATTCGGGAGCCAGCTACTGGACAAGTTACATAATCAGTGGTCTGACTGAGACTGTTTGGAGGACAAACTAGTCAGTTGACATGTCAATCTGTGTATGTCCTGTGTTTTTGAAGGTGACAAATGAACTCAGTGGCTGTGTTGCATGGCTTAATTACTATCAATGGTTGACGATGTATTTGACATCATGGCTACTACTATGCTGTTCCAGGCATCATCAGGGGCAGTGCTTTTTGTAATGGGTGGTGTGCATGGAGGTATTCACAGGTGTGGGCTGCATCTGTTTCTCACCAGTCCTGTAGGTGAGACTTGCATTCTAAGGGCCAACAGACATTTTCACAAGGGGAAGCAATCTACATGTGCTAACAGGGCTTTGAAACTAGGAGACAGTGTATAAATTGACCTGACGTCCATGCAGTCAGATGTTCTTTGACAATGGCATACCTTAGGAAAGGGTGTAGCACACTGGTTTGCTAATGTTGGTCTGTGTTTGTAGAGGAGGTATTATCAGGGTACACATCTTAGTATTCCAGGGACCTCTTCTGACAGGTGGGTTGTGACCAGGTGCATGGGTGTGTGATGAGTTCGGAAATGGGCTGACATGTACATGGACTGTCATGTGCGCAATGCATGTCATATGTGTGGCACTTGTGCTGTCTATGTTCTGCTTCTATGGAACTCTAGTCACAGATATTCCTTGCAAATATTGGATGCAGTTGGACTAACTGCTGTCAAGGGTCTTGTCAGACTTTCCTGTTAGTGATGCCAAAGCACATTGACTGCCTCATGTATGAGGCTTCTATTCCCCTTATTGAGTGATGGTGTCATAGTTGTGTGCCATATGCTGCGTTGGACCTTGCTTTCAACATGTATGTGTGAAATAGTTGTGGTCCTCTGCTACAGGCCTTCAAAGGAGATATGTACATGATATATGTCATTAAGAGTGTGTGTGTATGTGACCATTGTATGTTAGGCATCACATAAGCTCTGAGATGTTCAGTGTCCTACTCAGTATCTCAGCAATGCTCCATGAGGCAACACTCTTATTCTGATAAGTAGAGATGAAGGTGTGTAAAAAGGAATAGCCAGACCATGATATGGTGATTATAATAGGTGTTTATTTAAAATAGTTAACTAAAGTGGTGAAGGTGTTCATATTCAGAAGAAATTATTTACAATCTGTTGCCGCCTGCGTATACCAGCAGCTGTGTTCTGTAGTTCCCCCTCCTGTTGCAGGCCATCATCCTCCTCTTCCTCCTCTTCAGGCATGTGTGGCTCTGGTTCCAGGAGGGGAATGTTTCTTCTGACACAAATGTTGTGCAATATTGCACATGTGAGGATGATCCTACAGACCATCTTGGGGGAATATAGAAGGCTACCAGCGGTGATGTCGAGGCAGCGGAACCTTGACTTGAGGATGCCGAAGGTCCGCTCGACAATGCTGCGTGTCCTCCTATGGGCCTCGTTGTATGCACGTTCTGCAGCTGTACTCGGGTTGCCAAATGGTGTCATAATCCATGGCTGGATGCCATACCCCTGATCAGCTGCAATGGAAAATGAATGGGATCATGTTGATGTAGCTGGCACTATTGAAAAGACCTTTAATGGCAGTAGTTGTCTGTGTCTCTTTTGTGTACTAATGTGACATCCTATGCTTGTAGGCTATACCATCTGCATTGTGTTGTTTCCTTGGCTGAACAAGTGTTTGTCTGCTAACCGTTTGTCAGCAGTATGTTTTGGGATTTTCAGTACAGTGTGCCCTCCCTAGCATTGTGACATGTGATACAGGTGTCCGTGTTTCTTCACTGGGGGTGAGATGATAGTTCCATGCAGAGTTAAAATTGAAAGTGTTGTTAACACGTTCATATGAAAGTACCCTGGACATCCCAGACCTTTAGACTTAGGCAATGTATTAATGTAAAGGTCATTGGGACACTTACAATTTGCAGGTGACATTTAGGCAACCACACTCATTGACGTATTCACATTAGGCTGTACAGGAAATTCCGATGTGTGACAGGTTCAATGGTGAGTTAAGAAACATGGCTAGCGATGTCACGACCTCAGTGTGTTCCTGTTGACATGTTGCTGTTGTGGTGTATGTGTTGTGTGTCCTAGAGGGTTGCTGTGCAGTGTATATATATGTAGGTTTTTGAACTTACCAACAAGTAGTCCATTGCCATACCGTCCATCCTGGAAGTGTTCATTGATGGTGCAGTGACGGAAGATGTATGAGTCATGTACACTCCCAGGATATTTAGCCACGATATTGGTAATCAATCCCTGGTGATCAACTATGGCCTGCACATTGATGGAATGTGTGTGCTTCCTGTTGCGGTAGAGGTGTTCAGTTTCAGCAGGTGGCACAAGGCATACATGTGTGCAGTCGATTGCACCAAGGACGTGTGGGAAGCCACTGATTGCGTAGAACCCCTGTTTAGTTTCCTGCTGCTTCTGCAGTGTGTTAGGAAAGCAGATGTGGCGGGTGTCAGTCGAATGATGGCTTCCAGTACTTTGGGCAAAAAGGCGGAGAATGATGGTTGTGATATTCCGCCAACCAGGGCACCAGTTGTTTGAAAAGAGCCACTTCCCAGCATATGAAGTACGGCAAGCAGCTTTGTTTCTGTTGGGATGGGGTGGGGTGTCAGCAAAGTGGGGGCCAACTGCTGTTAAATGTTTCGCAGCAGCTGCTGAATGGCCTGCCAGTTCAACCGGTACCTCTGTATGATGTCGTGTTCCCTGAAGCCCTGAAGGGTTGTTCTTGGGTGGAATATCCTCTCCTGCCTTCTGCGCTGCCTTTGGGGTCCCTGCTGGTGTTGTTGTAGCTGCTGTTGTTGTTGCTGGGCTCTGCGTCTGCGTGCATGCTGGATTAGAATTACCTCCATGGCTCCCTGTTGCTGCTCTGCTGCTCTGCTGTTTGTTCTGTGTGTTCTGATTAAATACAGGTGTGTTTGCCCCATTTTAACGCCTGCCCTGACCCAGGCGATAATTTTTGACGCAAATCGGGCTGTGCGTCATTTTCTGGCTCCGCCTCCCGGCTGTGCGTAATTTTTGCCCGAAAGCAGAAATACGACGCACAGCCGTTTAAACCATTTTTTGGACGGGAACGCCTACCTTGCATATAATTAACGCAAGGCGGGTTGACGCATCCCAAAAATGATGCACACGGCGGAATTTTGTTGTCCGCGGGCTCGGGCGTCAAAGTTTAAATACGGGGCAACGTTTGCGCTGATTGTGCGTCAAAATTTTTGAAGCACAATCGGCGCAGACGGAGTATAAATATGCCCCTTGATTTTCAGCATACATGGAGGATCAACAGATAACAATACATGCTAGATCCGGTGAGTGACCTGCAAAAGCTGCAGCAAACAACAAAATACACAGATTGCAAAACCCCAAAATGAGGAGATAACACAAATATCATACATAGGTGGTCTGGTTTACATATTGGCTGGCAGAGGCACCCAAGTTTGGATCACATTGAAGCCCTCATTATGACATTTGCGGTAAATGCCGCTTACCGCTGCTCTGACGGCCGCTAACTTACCGCCATGCTGGCGAATATCCATTCATCATATTATGACACACACACACCAATCTGCCAGTATACAGCCACATGCACAAATCCGCCAGACCAAAGGTCAGTAATAAACTGGCGGTCCCAAAACCCACACTGTTACGGCAACAGAACAACGCCGATCACATTATGAGCCACGAATCACCGAGGCGGACATTCAATGGCGGTAAACCATTGGCAGTACATACCGCCGCACTCAGAATGGATACCCACAGACAAAACAACACGGAATTGGCCAATACAAAAAATACACACACCACACCCACACCACTATAAAACACACACCCACATTACCCACAACCCTTCACCAACAACTATTGCCACCACGAGAAGAAGAGCACAGAGACAACTAGGAACGCACCACTGACACCCATACACCCCTCTAGCACTACACATCACACACCCCACCACATTACCCAAAACACCCTCACCAACACACATCACACAACAACGATGGCACCACAAAGGCACCCCCATTTCACTGAGGAAAAGTTAAAGGCCAAGGTGGAGGAAATGTTCGGGGTAGAGCCACAGCTCTTTGGAGTACAGGTGCAGCAGATATCAATAGCAAGGAAGATGGAGCTATGGCGGACAATCGTGGACAGGGTCAACGCCGTGGGACAGCACCCAAGAACAAGAGATGACATCAGGAAGAGGTGGCATGACTTACGGGGGAAGGTATGTTCCATAGCAGCAGGACACCAGCTCACCATACAGAGGACTGGCGGTGGACCACCACCTCCTTCCCCACAACCCACAGCATTGGAGGAGCAGGTACTGTCAATATTGCACCCAGAGGCACTGGCCGGAGTTGGCAGAGGACTGGACAATGGTAAGTCAACTTTAAACAATTATCCCCACCATACATGCATGCCATCACACACCCTTACCCTCACTCTCATCACTCTACCACATCCCACACACTCCACCATCACACCTCCCTAATCCCAATGCCAGGCCCTGCATGCTGTACCAATGCATGGACACCCCTCCCAGCCCTGCATGGACACTCATCACTAAAGCATGAGCAGCATAGGGAAACTTACATAATCACAATACACCAACATACACAAGCAAAAGCTGGCATGGGAACAACAACCATAGAGGGGAGCTACAGAAATACAAATGTCAGACACTTGAAGCATAACACATCATTTACCACCTCACAGGTACCCCAGCAATGTCACTGGAGAGGAGATGCCACCACTATCCAGTCCCCCAACAGAAGAGGCCCACAGTGATGACAGTAACTCTGGAATTGTGGATCTGGACAATCTACCTGGCCCATCAGGGACCACTGGACAGGCAGTCACCCAAGCCCACTCACAGACCACCACAGAGCCTGGCCAATCAGGAACCAATACCACAGCACTCACCCAGCGTACCCACACCTCTGTCCCCAGGACAGGTCAATCAGCAGTGTGCCCACCTGTACAGGGACCCCAGGCCACACCTCGCCCACAAGACAATCAGGGACCTAGGGCCAGTGGCAGTGGGAACACCATTCAGGGGACAGGGGCCAACAGGAACAGTGAGAGGAATGCTGTGTGCCAGGGGGGAGGACAGGAGCAAGGAACCGACTCTCCAGGAGGCACTCTCTGAGATTTTGGGAGCCTACCAACATTCTCAGGACACGATGGGCCAGATCCTAGACAACGTGAAGGAGAACATACAGCTGCAGGAGGGACAATATTGGGGATCAGGGAGGACTTGCAGGCCATTAACAACACCCTGATCTCCATAGCAGGGGTGCTGGCAGACATGGCCAACATCATGAAGGAGGCAACAGCACACCAGCGGACCCCTGCCACTAGCCAGTCATCTGAACAGCCCTCCACTTCTGCTGCAGCTAGTGGCCAGGAGGCCCTGCCACAGGACCCACAGGCCACCAGCACCCCTCCCCCTGCAGAAGGGGAACCACCCCACAAACGTTCCCTGCAAACCAGACAGAAGCCAGAGACACTTGCCAAGACCACCGCCAGGAAATGAGACTCTCCTGATTGTCTCCCTTGTGTCCCACACTGTCACCTTGTCCACTTTGAACTGCCACAGCTCCCCTTCCTATGTCTCCATGGACAATGCACCTGTGCTACAAACAGACTGGAACAATACTCTGGACTTTCCTCCGTCATCACCCCATTCCATTGCACTTTTCCCTCTATATTTTAGCACAACAATAAACACCCTTGGATAAAACTCCACTACTACTATTTTATGTATTGCAAATTTGTATTAATTGAAACAGCTACAGCCATTGCAAATTAACTGTAAACAGCATGCTCGCGGAATTAATGACCAGTAGCTGGCTGTTGTGATCACATCGGGAGAATGTTGTCATATCACCAACATCTGTAAAATGAATATCTATAGATAACAGTAAGTAGGGAAAATAAGTTGGTAATGGCAGCATACCAATGCCACACAAAATACACCAATAGTCATAGGAATGTGAAGTTGCACTGCCTCACCTGTGTGTCATTGGTAGTACTGACGTATCACCAATGTTCTGTTGTCCACATCCTCATCCTCTGCCTCCTCATTCTCAATGTCCTCAGGGTCCACTGCTGCCACAGGGGCATCTCCAGTCTCCTCCTCCTGCAGAAAAGGTACATGGCGCCTGAGGGTCAGGTTGTGCAACATGCAGCATGCCACTATCATCTGGTAGACCTTCTTGGGTGAGTAGCACAGGGATCCACCTGTCAGATGGAGGCATCTGAACCTGGCCTTCAGGAGGCCAAAGGTCCTTTCAATTATCTTTCTGGTTCGCCCATGTGCCTCATTATAACTTTCTTCTGACCTTGTCCTGGCATTCCTCACAGCGGTCAGCACCATGATAGGATTGAGTAACCAGAGTCACCTGCAAATATTGAGGGACAACATTTAGCCACACACTATCCCATATGGCCAACACCATAGGCATTCACCAACATATACTGGGTGGGAACCAGGGCTCACCTATTAGCCACACATCTGTGACTCTGTAGTTGGGACATCATATTTGGGATACTGCTATTCCTTAGGACAAAGGCATCATGCACCGATCCAGGATACTTAGCTTTGACGTGGGAGATGTTCTGTTCCGCAAGGCACACCATCTGCACAGTCATGGAGTGGAAACTCTTACTATACTGGGGATATGTCCCATTGCATAAAACCTGACCTTCACAGTGGCCAAATCCTCCACCTGGAGGAAAGCAATGTAGCTGCACATGTGTTTTATCAGGGCAGACAGGACTCTTGCTAGCACGATTGAGAACATTGGCTGTGACATTCCTGCTGCCAAGCCCACTGTCAATTGGAAAGAACCAGTTGATAGGAAATGGAGTACTGATAGAACCTGCACAAGAGGGGGGATCCCGGTGGGATGACAGATATCTGAGATCAGGTCAGGTTCCAACTAGGCACACAGCTTTGTGATTGTGGCCCTGTCCAGTCTATAGGTGAGTATAATGTGCCTGTCCTCCAGTGTAGCCAAGTCCACCAGGGGTCTGTATATGGGGGTATGTCTCCATCTCCTATTCATCCGCAGCGGTAGGTATCTCAGGGACATAAGAGTGAGTAGGCTGTCACAATATGAACAACTATAAAACAGCAGCAGTCCACATCGTGCAAACACGTTTTTGGACAGTATGATTTATAATGTATGTGCCTATTTATTCTGTGACGCAGCAATTATCGAATGGCGACTGCGTGTCCTGTGTGGAGGGACAGGCGGAAGTGAGGTCATTCTGCTGATGTTGTGCGCCGTGGAAGGCGGTCGTGAACCGCCGTGCAATTCCTCATTGGTTTATATTGGGCCCTATGGGGTACAGTGGCCAATGGGGACCTACGCCGGCGGTGATGGCATGCACCGCTGCAGACGTGACCGCCATTTTCTATCTCAATCCTCACTTGTTTCCTGACCTTCCATAGGAGAGGACCTTCACTGCATG
This sequence comes from Pleurodeles waltl, assembly GCF_031143425.1. Taxonomy (NCBI): domain Eukaryota; kingdom Metazoa; phylum Chordata; class Amphibia; order Caudata; family Salamandridae; genus Pleurodeles; species Pleurodeles waltl. The sequence continues at coordinate 158,763,118 of NC_090443.1, forward strand.
TGCTGATGTGACCTATGTCTGGAACCTACCATGGCCTGTGTGACCAGGGAAAGGGCCCCAGCCTTCACTTATGAAGAGTTGGAGCGACTGGTGGATGGGGTCCTACCCCAGTAAGAACTTCTGTATGGGCCTCCAGACCAACAGGTGAGTACACTTTGGGCATGATGCATGTGGCATGAATGCATGGAGTTGTGAGGAAGACATTGTGTAAGGGGGTGGGTGGATGTCCTCTTGGCGGTGTCATATTGTGTGCTGGGCTGTGTGTGTGTGCCAATAGTGATGGGATCAGGTATGGGGGGCCATTTGTGTGACAGGCTGGACTGTTTGTCTAATGGTGTTCTCCTGTCTGTATTGCCTCTGCAGGTCAGCGCCCATCAAAAGAAGGGGATAAGGCGTGCAATCGCCAAGGAGGCGCGGACCCTAGGGGGTCTATGTCAGGCAGAGCACCCATTTTTGGAAACGGTGGGAGGACCTGAGACGCTGGGCACAGAAGACCACGGAGGCCCAGCGGGGAATGACCTCCCAATAAGGAAGGGGTGCCCGTCAGATCCTGACCCCCCTGATGGCACGCGTACTGGCCGTGGCCTACCCAGTGCTGGATGGGCACTTGAGGGAATCACAGCAGCCACAAGGGGGTGAGTACAGTGGCTATCATTACAACTTACGGCTGGTGGGGTGGCATCCAGGTGGTGGTTGTGTGTCCTTGGGTGCCCCCTAGGCCAGGCCAGACATAGCGGTGTAGGTCCTCTGGTGGCTAAGGGTTTGAATGGAAAATACTGCTTATCTAGCTTGTTAGTATTGTTAGTATTAACTTCTGAGCAGAGCTGCGTGGGTCCCAGGTGTGCTGCAATTGGCGGTGTGTGCCCCTCCTCTTCCTTAGTGACTAGCCATTTCACTGGCAGTGCAGTGCACAGTGTGTAGGCCTGTTCCCTGTGTGTGAGGGTGCTGTGTACGCCAACGGTGGTGTTGTTGCAGTCATTGACCCAGTATATCCTTTGTCTCTCTCCCCCCTTTCTTGTTTGTCATTCTGTCCTTATGTGCATTAGCATCATCTGGTGGAGAAGCAGAGGCACTAGTGACAGAGGGAGCTGCATCCCACACGACCCTGGAGGCAAAGCCCACAGACGCTGAGGGAACCAGTGGAACGGAGGGCGAGGGGAGCACCACAACAGAGACTGGAGGGGACAACACAGACTCTGATACCTCCTCCGATAGGAGCTCCCTGGTGGTGGCGGACACCTCTGTGACCACCCCAGCTACAGGTACAGCCGCCACCCCTGTACCAGGACCGCCCTCCCAGTAGCCCCTCAGCAAGTTGCCAGTGCCTGCTCACCCAGGAGGGTGGGCATCTCCTTCGCCCCAGGCACCTCAGGCCCTGCCCCAGTATGCCCTGCTGCCCTTTGTGAGGAGGCTATTGACCTCCTGAGATCCTTCTCTGTAGGGCAATAAACCATTGTGAATGCCATCCAGGGGCTGGCAGCCCAGATGCAGGCCCAACAGAGATCAATTCATGCTCTGGGCTTCTCTCTGATGGCAGCGATTGTCCCTGTTTCTACCATCCACCCTCCACCTTACACTTCCAAGTCCCATTCTCCTCAACCCCAACCCATCCTAAGCACACAGGTAGATGAGAATGCACACAAGACAACAACCAAGAGTGGCACAGGCAAACACAAGCACCACACATCATCCAACAGGCACTCACACAAAGACCATTCAGTTGCAGACATGACAGCATCCACTTTCTCCACTATCTCCCCCTCCTCCTCTACCTCCCACCCAGTTACGTCCACACTCACACCTACATTGATGTAGTCATCAATATCCACTACCAGCATTATCACCACACCAAGCAGAACACCTCACTGGCAGACACCTCTACAACATCCATGCACACGTCCCCCTGTGTCCTCTCCCACCGTGTCTGTCCCCCCTCCTAAAGGATACAAACGCAAGAACTCAGACACCCAACAGCCATGCACTTCACAACAGCATGCACCTGTACCCAAATCCAGCAGACATACACCTCTGATGACCACTCCCTCATCCTCCACTCCCATTACTCCTCCTGCCCCAACATCGCTAAAAAGCTTTTCCATGCCCAACTTGACCTCTTCCCTGCCCCTGCCCCTACCCCCCCAACCCGTCCTGCACACATGGGCAGGGTAGCAAGGACACAGCCCAGCACCGCAGCCAAACAGTCATGGGGATAGTGGTAGCACCACCCACTCGTGGTGGTGGTAGGGTTACCAGAACAATAACACTGAAGGGGAAGGAGGCAGCACAGCCTGGATGAAAGGGAAGAGTCCTTCACCAGCTGTGAAGATGGGGAAGGAGCCTGCACCAGCTGGGATGAAGGGGAGGAGTCTGCACCAGCTAGGATGAAGGGGAAGGAGCCTGCACCAAGAGGCAGAGGGGGAAGAGCCCATCCACCCCTGCCAGGAAGGGTAAGGGAGACCAAACCCATGACCAGGAGAAGAGGCACTCTACGTCAGCAGAAGCTGTCAGCCAAACACCACCACCACCACCAGCTGTCACAGGGCCCCCGTCACCAGCCGTGGATGTGCTGCCATCACAGAGTGCAGGGCCTGCACAGGAGCCTCCCCTAGCCACCACTAGCATGCAGCCAACACAGAGTGCAGGGGCTGTCCAAGAGCCTCCCCCAACCACCACCAGCATGCAGCCATCACAGAGTGCAAGGGCTGTCCAGAAGCCTCCCCAACCACCACCAGCATGCAGCCATCACAGAGTGCAGGGGCTGTCCAAGAGCCTCCTCCAACCACCACCAGCATGCAGCCATCACTGCCAGCGGACGCCATGTAGTCCACCCTCCAGGGGCTACTGCGCGGGCTGCCCCCTCCTGAACCAATGGGCAAGACACCCACTCCAGGAACTATGGCCTTGAACTCCCCAGTACAAAACAATCAGCATGTTGCCCCCTCCAGAACCAGTGGGGAAGACACCCACTCGAGAGACTGTAGCCTTGCACTCCCCAGGACAAAGCAATGGGCATGTCACCCCCTCCAGAACCAGTGGGCAAGACACCCTCTCAAGAGACTGTGGTCTTGCACTCCCCAGGACAAAGCACAGGACAAGTTACCCCTTCCAGAACCAATGGGCAAGACACCCACTTGAGAGACTGTGGCATTGCACTCCCCAGGACAAAGCAATGGGTATGTTACCCCCTCCAGAACCTGTGGACTTGTTCCCGCATCCAGCTGAGGTGCCCCCTCCTCCCCCTGAGGTGCATGCCTATTTGACAACTGATGCCCCTGCAGTGTTCTATCTGGATTGGTGCAGGATTCGAGTTGGGCCTTGGACTGTGCCCTGTGGCCATGTGGGCCCTTTGAACTATGGACTGGGCTGTGTCCCTTTTTTATACAAGCGTACATATCTGTTTCATGGCCAAATCTGATTATGAATTTTGATGTTTAACTGATTAAAATCACTTTTGTAAATTCCTGTTGTTCTTGCATTATTCTGCAGATTTTCAGAGTCAAATTGTTTTTGTACTGTAGCTGGTTGTGTGTATGGTTTGTGTGTGTCGGGTGTGTGTTGTGAGTGTGTGTGTGTCACTCTCGTTTTCCTCCCACCGTCCCTTGTGTGCTAGGCGGCTGTACTCACCGTCGTTGTCTTCGCCTGCGTTTGTGTTCCAGGTGGAGTGTAATGTAGAAGATCATCCGGAAAACTGGCAGTTCGGGTTCCATGGCGGTGTGGTTCTTCCCTGTGTATCCAACGGTGAGTCATTTCACTTTTGTGCTCTGTTTTCGTCAGAGTTCTGTTGGCGTTGCTAACGCCCTGGAAAAGGTGGCAGTTTGCAGGGTCGTAATATGGTGGGCAGAACTTTGTTTTCCTTCTGGCTGTAGGTGGCTACCGCCATGGCAACATTTGTTTCCACCCTCGTGGTTGGTGTGGTATATGGCTGTCTATTGGAGATATCACCATCATGGTCATAATTTGGCGGTAGTTACCGCCAGCCTGTTGGCGGTATTACCACCACTTTATCACCCACCGCCAGGGTTGTAATGAGGGCCTGAGAGTCTAAACATAGCTATTACACTTAAACTCCATTTGTAAGACATGCAAAGAGCTGAACTAACTGAAAAATATAAAAGAGATGTCTAAAAATAGGAAACGGTTTGTGGCAAGAGAAAAAAGCCTGCCAAAGCTGTACTCTGAGTCTGTACTGGAGTCAGTCACTAAAGAAATACATTTAAGCAACACAACAAAAAGGACTTACCATAGTAGGTTTTGTGCAGTTTACAGGTTTATGGAAAGGAAACATAAGTAACAAAGTTGAATAGGTTGGTTGAGGGAGTTGGTGCTTGACTTGCAAAATAAAGCTAAAGTAATGCTAGAGACATACAGTTTAAAAACATTCAAGGCACATGTTACTAATATCTGAGAAGCCACTTGTCAAATTGCTAAGGGGCTAGGGCAATGCTACTCAACTCATATATAGCCTAAGAAGTAATAACCAAATTGTGCCTGCCCTTGGCTAAACAGATAATTGAAGACATGATCATTTCCATTATCCACAAGTCACTCCCCAGGTATCTAATCAAATACTTATGGTCGTCCAACCTTCAATGCAAGGTCTGCCTCCCTGCACCTATTGGCTACCTACTCTCATAAGCTCAGTGTTTGGCAGATCAGTCCATGTGCATTAATTGTAATTGTAATTGTAATCGTATTTATATAGCGCTTACTACCCCTGACGAGGCGTCGAAGCGCTTTTCGATGAGTAGCACGCTACTCCGGTACCCAACAAGAATTAGTGATGGATTAGTATAATTTAATAAGGAGTACAGTTTTAGTATTATTATGAGTTAATTTGAGTTGCGGATATGAGAGTTTGTTAGTTAGATTGACTGGAGTAATGGAGGGGTGGAGGAGGAAAGAAATCCAGAAGTGTTAATTGGGAGTTTATCCTTCATTTACTCAATCCAAAGGCTTGAGATGAATAAAAGGGGGGCGGAGGGGAAAGAGGATGTGGAAGGGTTAGGGAGAGCATAGTAGCAGGGTGAGATGAATGCAGGAGAATTTAGTAGGGTTGTGTGGGAGGTCACAGAGGTAGAGTGAGGTTTGGTGAGTTAGATGTGGGGGTGGAGGGATGAGCTTAGGCAGAGATATTTAGGGGATGAAAGTGGTCGAAGGGATTTGGGATGAGTCCGAGTGAGAATGGAGGATAGTTTGATAGAGACATGACATAAGAGCGATGAGTAGATAAGTGTGATAAAAAGAGAGCAGAAATTCATAGAAACATGCCAGGCACAGAAACAACATATACACATACATACACATATATATATATATTTATACACACACACACATGACTATACACACACATCTGCACATACAATACATAATTAGAATCATGGGTAAAAAATACTTAGTCGTCCATCCATCATTCTAGTAAAAAGGCGGGAACTCCCCCACCTACCTCGAGGGTGGACGGGGCGTGGCCCAGCGGGCGGAGCCCACAGGTGCTCCACAAAGGGAGAAACCCTCCACTCTGTCTCCAGCAGAGGAAGACAGAAACCGCGCGTCCCAGTCAGACACAGACCACGCTCCAGCACATCATCAGCTCACCTCCAGGAAGGATTCCAGATCCCCTCCGCCATGGGATCTCTGAGCGCACAGCCCCGCCCCGCCCCATCCCTGCTAAGCCCAAGAGCCAGGGTGGGCCGTCCTTTCCAGAAGGTGAGCTTCAACCGCGGCATCTGCCGCGTCCACATTGTACACTAGGGTACGTGATGGGCCACGGGGGCAAAACGTCTTCAGCAACCTTGTGTGCCCCCGGCAATGTCATTGCCACTAGTGCGTCCCCGCGGAGATGTCCTCGCGCCCCTGCGCATCAACAACGCACCACGCGAGTCGGCGGCAAACGCAGTGGGGTCGCCTTGGAAAGCTGTCCATCATCCTGGCAAGAGGCGGGAATTCCCCTACCTACTTCGAGGGTGGACGGGGCGTGGCTCAGCGGGCGGAGCTTACAGGTGCTTCATAAAGGGAGAACCTTCTACTCTGTGTCTCCAGGAGAGGAAGATAGAACCCGCGCGTCACAGTCAGATACAGATTACGCTCCAGTACATCATCAGTTCACCTCCAGGAAGGATTCTGGATCTTTTTCTGCTATGGGATCTCTGAGCGCACAGCCTTGCTTTATCTTTGCCAAGCCCGAGAGTTAGGGTGGCTTGTCCTTTCCAGAAGCTGAGCTTCGACTGCGGCACCTGCTGCGTTTATATTGGTAAGTGCTTCCTTTGAGGTTTAGTTTCTGTAAAATGAGCATCGTGGCCTACACAACCGGAGTATTTTCTACGAGTATGTCAGTAAGCGTTACCTAGCATGTTTTATATACCCTGTTTATATTGTACACTAGGGGTACGTGATGGGCCACGGGGTAAACGTCTCCAGCAACCTTGTGTGCCTTTGGCAATGTTATTGTTACTAGTGCGTCTTTGTGGAGATGTCCTCGTGCTTCTGCGCATCAACAACACACCACCGGAATCGGCGGTAAACGCAGTGGGGTCGTTTTGGAAAGCTGTCCATCATCCTGGCAAGAGGCGGGAATTCCCCTACCTACTTCGAGGGTGGACGGGGCGTGGCTCAGCGGGCGGAGCTTACAGGTGCTTCATAAAGGGAGAACCTTCTACTCTGTGTCTCCAGGAGAGGAAGATAGAACCCGCGCGTCACAGTCAGACACAGACCACGCTCCAGCACACCATCAGTTCACCTCCAGGAAGGACTCCAGATCTTCCTCTGCTATGGGATCTCTGAGCGCACAGCCGTGCTTCATCCTTGCCAAACCCAAGAGCCAGGGTGGCTTGTCCTTTCCAGAGGCTGAGCTTCGACTGCGGCACCTGCTACGTTTATATTGGTAAGTGCTTCCTGTTGAGGTTTAGTTTCTGTAAAATGAGCATCGTGGCCTACACAACCGGAGTATTTTCTACGAGTATGTCAGTAAGCGTTACCTAGCATGTTTTATACACCCTGTTTATATTGTATACTAGGGGTACGTGATGGGCCACGGGGTAAACGTCTCCAGCAACCTTGTGTGCCTTTGGCAATGTTATTGTTACTAGTGCGTCTTTGTGGAGAGGTCCTCGTGCTTCTGCGCATCAACAACGCACCACCGGAATCGGCGGTAAACGCAGTGGGGTCGTTTTGGAAAGCTGTCCATCATCCTGGTAAGAGGCGGGAATTCCTTTACCTACTTCGAGGGTGGACGGGCGTGGCTCAGCGGGCAGAGCTTACAGGTGCTTTATAAAGGGAGATCCTTCTACTCTGTGTCTCCAGGAGAGGAAGATAGAACCTGCGCGTCACAGTCAGACACAGACCACGCTCCAGCACACCATCAGTTCACCTCCAGGAAGGACTCCAGATCTTCCTCTGCTATGGGATCTCTGAGCGCACAGCCGTGCTTCATCCTTGCCAAGCCCAAGAGCCAGGGTGGCTTGTCCTTTCCAGAAGCTGAGCTTCGACTGCGGCACCTGCTACGTTTATATTGGTAAGTGCTTCCTTTGAGGTTTAGTTTCTGTAAAATGAGCATCGTGGCCTACACAACCGGAGTATTTTCTACGAGTATGTCAGTAAGCGTTACCTAGCATGTTTTATATACCCTTTTTATATTGTACACTAGGGGTACGTGATGGGCCACGGGGTAAACGTCTCCAGCAACCTTGTGTGCCTTTGGCAATGTTATTGTTACTAGTGCGTCTTTGTGGAGATGTCCTCGTGCTCCTGAGCATCAACAACGCACCACCGGAGTCGGCGGTAAACGCATTGGGGTCGTTTTGGAAAGCTGTCCATCATCCTGGTAAAAGGCGGGAATTCCTTTACCTACTTCGAGGGTGGACGGGGCGTGGCTCAGCGGGCAGAGCTTACAGGTGCTTCATAAAGGGAGAACCTTCTACTCTGTGCCTCCAGGAGAGGAAAATAGAACCCGCGCGTCACAGTCAGATACAGATTACGCTCCAGTACATCATCAGTTCACCTCCAGGAAGGATTCTGGATCTTTTTCTGCTATGGGATCTCTGAGCGCACAGCCTTGCTTTATCTTTGCCAAGCCCGAGAGTTAGGGTGGCTTGTCCTTTCCAGAAGCTGAGCTTCAACTAGGGCACCTGCTACGTTTATATTGGTAAGTGTTTCCTGTTGAGGTTTAGTTTCTGTAAAATGAGCATCGTGACCGAACCAACCGGAGTATTTTCTACGAGTATGTCAGTAAGCGTTACCTAGCATGTTTTATACGCCCCGTTTATATTGTACACTAGGGGTACGTGATGGGCCACGGGGTAAAACGTCTCCAGCAACCTTGTGTGCCTTTGGCAATGTTATTGTTACTAGTGCGTCTTTGTGGAGATGTCCTCGTGCTTCTGAGCATCAACAACGCACCACCGGAGTCGGCGGTAAACGCATTGGGGTCGTTTTGGAAAGTTGTCCATCATCCTGGTAAAAGGCGGGAATTCCTTTACCTACTTCGAGGGTGGACGGGGCGTGGCTCAGCGGGCAGAGCTTACAGGTGCTTCATAAAGGGAGAAACCTTCTACTCTGTGCCTCCAGGAGAGGAAGATAGAAACCGCGCGTCACAGTCAGATACAGATTACGCTCCAGTACATCATCAGTTCACCTCCAGGAAGGATTCTGGATCTTTTTCTGCTATGGGATCTCTGAGCGCACAGCCTTGCTTTATCTTTGCCAAGCCCGAGAGTTAGGGTGGCTTGTCCTTTCCAGAAGCTGAGCTTCAACTGGGGCACCTGCTACGTTTATATTGGTAAGTGCTTCCTGTTGAGGTTTAGTTTCTGTAAAATGAGCATCGTGACCGAACCAACCGGAGTATTTTCTACGAGTATGTCAGTAAGCGTTACCTAGCATGTTTTATACGCCCCGTTTATATTGTACACTAGGGGTACCTGATGGGCCACGGGGTAAACGTCTCCAGCAACCTTGTGTGCCTTTGGCAATGTTATTGTTACTAGTGCGTCTTTGTGGAGATGTCCTCGTGTTCCTGAGCATCAACAACGCACCACCGGAGTCGGCGGTAAACGCATTGGGGTCGTTTTGGAAAGCTGTCCATCATCCTGGTAAAAGGCGGGAATTCCTTTACCTACTTCGAGGGTGGACGGGGCGTGGCTCAGCGGGCAGAGCTTACAGGTGCTTCATAAAGGGAGAAACCTTCTACTCTGTGCCTCCAGGAGAGGAAGATAGAAACCGCGCGTCACAGTCAGATACAGATTACGCTCCAGTACATCATCAGTTCACCTCCAGGAAGGATTCTGGATCTTTTTCTGCTATGGGATCTCTGAGCGCACAGCCTTGCTTTATCTTTGCCAAGCCCGAGAGTTAGGGTGGCTTGTCCTTTCCAGAAGCTGAGCTTCAACTGGGGCACCTGCTACGTTTATATTGGTAAGTGCTTCCTGTTGAGGTTTAGTTTCTGTAAAATGAGCATCGTGACCGAACCAACCGGAGTATTTTCTACGAGTATGTCAGTAAGCGTTACCTAGCATGTTTTATACGCCCCGTTTATATTGTACACTAGGGGTACCTGATGGGCCACGGGGTAAACGTCTCCAGCAACCTTGTGTGCCTTTGGCAATGTTATTGTTACTAGTGCGTCTCTGTGGAGATGTCCTCGTGCTTCTGTGCATCAACAACGCACCACCGGAATCGGCGGTAAACGCAGTGGGGTCGTTTTGGAAAGCTGTCCATCATCCTGGTAAAAGGCGGGAATTCCTTTACCTACTTCGATGGTGGACGGGGCGTGGCTCAGCGGGCGGAGCTTACAGGTGCTTCATAAAGGGAGAACCTTCTACTCTGTGCCTCCAGGAGAGGAAGATAGAACCCGCGCGTCACAGTCAGATACTGATTACGCTCCAGTACATCATCAGTTCACCTCCAGGAAGGATTCTAGATCTTTTCTGCTATGGGATCTCTGAGCGCAGAGCCTTCCTTCATCTTTGCCCAGCCCAAGAGTTACGGTGGCTTGTCCTTTCCAGAAGCTGAGCTTTAACTGCGGCACCTGCTATGTTTATATTTGGAAGTGCTTCTTTTGAGGTTTAGTTTCTGTAAAAATGCGCATCGTCGCCTACCCAACCGGGGTATTTTCTACGAGTATGTCAGTAAGCGTTACCTAGCATGTTTTATACGCCCCGTTTATATTGTACACTAAGGTTACGTGATGGGCCACGGGGTAAACGTCTCCAGCAACCTTGTGTGCCTTTGGCAATGTGATTGTTACTAGTGCGTCTTTGTGGAGATGTCCTCGTGCTTCTGCGCATCTACAACGCACCACCGGAATCGGCGGTAAACGCAGTGGGGTCGTTTTGGGAAAGCTGTCCATCATCCTGGTAAGAGGCGGGAATTCCTTTACCTACTTCGAGGGTGGACGGGACGTGGCTCAGCGGGCGGAGCTTACAGGTGCTTTATAAAGGGAGAACCTTCTACTCTGTGTCTCCAGGAGAGGGAGATAGAACCCGCGCGTCACAGATTACGCTCCAGTACATCATCAGTTCACCTCCAGGAAGGATTCTAGATCTTTTTCTGCTATGGGATCTCTGGGCGCACAGCCTTGCTTTAGTTTCCAAAGAAACTATAAATCAATAGAAATATACATATAATCTGGAAAAAAATAAAAATAATTATCCCCATAGGCATATGCAGTTCATAGTTGTTTGAAAAAGGTGGTTATGAAGGAAAGAGCCAACTCTTGAGTAGTTTCCTGAAAACAAGAAAGTTATCTGTGGCTCTTATAGTTGGGGGTAATGAATTCCATAGTTTGGCTGCTTGGACGGAGAAGGATGTACCACCTACAGTCTTTTTCTTGTATGGTGGTGTTCTAAGGCGGGGTGCCAGTCTTGAGCGGAGGGTTCTTTGTTGGATGTATTTGGTAATTTTCTTTCTGATGAAAAGCGGTCCTGTTCCATGTATAGCTTTGTGGGTGATACAAAGCAGCTTGAAAGTGCATCTTCTGGCAACGGGTAGCCAGTGTAGTGCTCTCAAGGCAGGGGAGATGTGGGCTTGCGGCTTTATATGTAGTAGTAGCCTGGCTGCGGAATTCTGGATACGTTGTAGTTTTTTCATAACAGATAGAGATGATCCATGGTAGAGGCTATTGGCATAATCCAGTTTGGATAATACAAGTGAGATAGTAGCTTGCACCTTGTGTGGAAATCCGAGGTGAGGGAAAATGCGTCGTAAAGTCTTTAAGGTGATGAAGCTTGTGCGTGCTAATTTGTCTACTTGGGCATTCATAGTTAGTTTGGAATCCATGGTGATTCCTAGGTTTTTCACTTCCTTGGATAATTGAGGAGGTGGTCCGAGATCGTCAGGCCAGACGCACAGAGGGTCATAATGTTTCCAGTCACCACATGTGAGTATTTCAGTTTTGGAGGTATTTAGTTTGAGATGGCTCCAGGTCATCCACTGATCAACGGCTCTGAGGCAACTGAAGATTTGAGAGTTTTCAATGTTTTTGGGGTCTTCTAATTGAAGTAGTATTTGTGTGTCATCTGCATAGTTGTAGCATGTGAGATGGAAATCATTGATCAGTTCTGGTAAAGATATCATGTAGATGTTAAAAAGCAAAGGTGAGATGATTGATCCTTGGGGGACCCCTGTTTTTGTGAGGTAGGGTTCGGACGAGAAGGGGGGTGAGTGGATGATATTTGCTCTTTTTTGGAGATAGGAAGTAATCCAGTCGAGCGCAATCCCTTGTATGCCGGCTTCGTGGAGTCTTTGAGTTAGGGTGTCATGGTCAACTGTATCAAAGGCAGCTGAGAGGTCCAAGAGAAGTAGTGCAGCAACTCCATTTCGGTCAACTGTGTTTTTAAGATCGTCCCAGATTGCCATGAGTGCCGATTCAGTGCTTCTTCCTGGGCGGAATCCAGTTTGGAAGTCTGAAAGTATAGAGTTGTCTTCAATGAATTGTGACATCTGGGCGAATGCTGCTCTTTCTATCAATTTGCCCAGGAAAGGTCCATTTGTGATAGGTCTGTAGTTGTTTGGGTCTTGCGGGTCTAGATTTGTTTTCTTTAATAATGGTCATATGTATGCCTTTTTCAGGTCTGTAGGAAAAGTTCCTGAAGTTAAAGAGTTGTTGATGATTCTTCTTACAGGTGTGGCAGCGGAAGTAGATAGCAGGATGTTCTTGAAGATCTGTGGTGGCCAAGGGTCAGAAGGGCAACCAGAAGGTCTGCTTGCTTTGACCAAATTCATAAATTCATCCTGGGATATTTGTTTGAAGGACTGTAGAGGTTGGGATGGTTTATTCTTAAAGGGTATTTTAGTAAAGGGGTTGGTGCTGATGGTTTTCTTCTGTTTTAAATAGGAGTCCAGTGTGTCTGCCTTGGTTGTGTAGTGAGTTGCCAATTTGTTTGTGAAATCTTGAGTGGTGGGATGACTTCCTTCCATGCATGTGGGTTTTCGAAATTCATTGAGAATTTTGTAAAATTCCTTGGTTGTAGATTGAGCATTTAGAATTCTGTCTGAGTAGTATCTTTTTTTACCTTTTTTGATTGATGATTTGTATATCCTGTTAAGTTTGTGTAGCTGCAGTTTGTTAATGTAGTTTATGGATGCTCCTGTCACTCCTCCAGTGCCTCCTCACTGGCAAAGCCCCTTTCCTCTCCTCCCACTGGAGGCCAATTCTAACTATGCTCCTGAAAAGCAGCCATTTTCCCCTCCCTTGCTGTCACTCCCCGAGGTCTTGTAATAATCTATGTGGGAAGAGGCGCACATTAGCCACATATCATACTGTACTGGCTGATTGTCTTTCTGCACATGACAATGAGCCAGCTGCCTTTGCAAGCACAGTCAGGGTGACTCTGTCAATACCAACCTTAAAGCTGCAGCAGTCTTTTGAGTTGTGCACTAGCAACCCAACCAGCCCAAGCAAATAACTCAGTTTATCTACAGTAATAAAAACATCTCACAAACTGGCCTGACCATGAACCCATTGGTCAATTGTGGATTCTCTATATTTCCTACCTGACCAAGACATTGTAAGATGCTTTTGGGTATTGGGGGACATTTTTGTGTGTTTCATACCACAACACTGTGCTCAAAATCGATCCCTTAAAAAAACAAATAGCTAGGCTAGCCTGATAAGGGTCTAATCGGGTATGATTAATGTTATATACTAAATTTGAGTTCTGATACCTAACGCTCTCCTGGAGTATGCTTTGACTACTCACTATTGTCACCTTTGGAGAGACAAGCTTCAAGAAGTACTAACTCTTAACTAAATGAAATAGGTCTGAAACAGCAATAGTAACCAATGGTATCCATCACAGATACTGCCACATCCTTACCTATTGCCCCAAGTCAAAGAAAATAACTCACAATATACTTCTACTTTTTCTCACTCAAAAAAGGTAGCAAAGAGATGTCAGAAGAATCTCAGAAGTTTTGAGTCTGCTGACTGAAGGTTCTTGCACAGAGCAATGACCACAGTTTTTTTTCCTTTTTTTTACATTGGTAGGAACCAATGACAAGGCAAGCAAGATAATGTAAAGGGAGGTCAGGGCAGGAGCTGTCATCTCCGGTCAGCACATGTTCAGGAAAATGTCCTACTAGGAGTGAGATTTAATAGAAAGTTCAAGGGGAGTAAACTCAACCAAAACACAGGCAGAAGTGGTCTTTGCCCATCGCACAAACCTACAAGAATTAGTTAAAAAAATGGTGCTCGCTTTCAGGAGTTCTACTGCCTAAGACTTCCTTTCCCACTAGATTTCAATCAAAAATATAGTCTATGATCAGCAGCCGAGGGAAGCACGAAAAAAGAGAGCCAGCTCTGCAGGCTTGGTGGGGAAACTGCTCGGGATCACATGATCCCTGGAACCACCGACCCATGCCCACTCCATGCAGCTGCAGGGAAATGGGCGCTGGCATCCACTGCAGCAGGATGTGGGTGTCACTACAGCATCCTCATTCCAGCTGCCAGGAAGGAAAAAGTTTGGTCAAAAAAATATTCTGACAGGCTGAAGGAATCTTGTAATTAAAATACTAATGAATGGATCCTGAAGAAGATAGGAATGTTACATCTGGCATCCCACTTCAGTGTGATGAACCTCTGATGAAGTCCTGTGTAAATGGCAAAATGCATTGGCTGGGGTGTCATTGCATTTGTATTATATGATGAAGAAGAATAAAGAATAAAAAAACTATAAAGGAATTGGTCTTTCTGGATGAATTATTTGACTATCTATACTTTTGATTGTTACACTTAATGATTGAAAATATATGGGATATAGCTATTGTAATACTGCATGCATTTCTGAGTGCTCCTCTCACATGTGTTGATTTAGAGGTCAAGAGGAGTAGTGGAGTAAACAAAGGGGAGGCTGAAATTCCGCAGATACATTGAGGACGATTCAAGATCACAACCATTTCAGAAGGATGTCACTTGTATCTTAAAACAAAGGTCCTCATTATGAACATGGCGGTAAACACCATTGCCCGCTGTGGCGGCGGTGAACAGAATATCGCCATTGGCGGTGAACAGAAATCCGCCATATGAAGATGCCAAAAACAGAACCCAGAATTTGTCACTCTCCTAGTACATCCATGGGCCTCATTGTAATTCCTCTCAGCATCTTTTCTAGGATGCCTCACTGGTGTCAGGAGCAAAAGCATGTTGGGGTAGCCAGAATCACCTGCAAAAGTGGGCAAAACATGACTGTTACTAACTACCCTCAGTTGCAGACAGCCTGGCTGTCAGCTATGTACAGAAAAAGTGTCAGACACACTCACCTATGATCCATCATCTGTCCCCTTGTAGTTGTTCTATCATGTGTGGCACACTGCTGTTCCTCAGCACAAATGAATCATGGACTGAACCAGGGAACTTGGCATTCATATGTGAGATGTATTGGTCTCCAGTACACACCAATTCAATGTTTATGGAGTGGAAGTTCGTCCTGTTTCTGTACACCTGTTCTCTTACTCTTGGGGGGATGAGAGCTATGTGGGTGCCATGGATGGAACCTATTACATGGGGAATGTTGGCAAAGGCATAAAAGTCAGACCTAGTGGCAGGTAGTTCAGCACTTTGGGGAAACCTCACATATGACTGCAGATGTTGTACAAATGCAACAAGAAATCTGGACAGGATAAGGCAAAACATTGGCTGTGAAAACCCTGCAGCCATGCCCACTGTCACCTGAAATGAGCCTGTGGCCAGGAAAATGGAGTACAGAGAGCGCTTGCACTTCAGTAGTGATGGCATGCTGATTCCGATTAGCCGGTCTAAGTACTGGATCCAGTAATGCAAAAAGTTCATGAATAGTAGCATGAGTGAGGATGTAATTGATAATGATGTGTCGTTCCACCATAGTCTCCAAATCAACAAGTGGTCTGTACACAGATGGGACCCTCCCACGCCACATGGGTCTGTACCTAGGAGGAGTGGAGAACACGTGGGGACACAAATTAATTTCCACAACATGTAGTGTATTCAACACTGCTGTCAAACATTTATGTG
This sequence comes from Pleurodeles waltl, assembly GCF_031143425.1. Classification (NCBI taxonomy): domain Eukaryota; kingdom Metazoa; phylum Chordata; class Amphibia; order Caudata; family Salamandridae; genus Pleurodeles; species Pleurodeles waltl. Next base: position 158,778,593 of record NC_090443.1, read on the forward strand.
ACACATTAGCAATGTAGGATGTAAAACAGGAGTGACGTCTGGAAGGGGGGGGGCTCGGGCCTACATTTGGGAGGTGGAGGAGGTTTTGGTTTTGGTTTGGAAGGTGGGGGAGCGAGTTTGGACCGGGGATGGCAGATGGCCCAGGGCCAGCACGGGCCTCTTGCTCACTGGGGAAGGTGCACGGGAATGGGAAGGGCGCACTTGGACATGGAAGGAGTGGACAGGGCAAGGAGGTGTGCACGTTTAGGCACGAGACAGGGTGGGCAAGTGGGTTCAAAAAGGTCTAAAAGGTATAGTAAAAGTTTCTTAGGGGCAGTCGGGGTGGACCTGGAGGAAGGTGTGGGAGTGGAGGTAGAGGTAGAGGGAGTGGCCAAGAATTTAAGTTAAAGTATTAAGCTTTCATGTCATAAAGAGATACCCATCAAGTAGCTGAGTTGCACAGTGAGAAACTGGAAAACCTATGATCGATCTTGCCTTTCCTGCATGACCAAATTGTGTTATCCTAGGCTAATGCTTTATTTCACCAACCTCCATTCTGTTCATTATCACACATATCAATATAGAACTTCAAATATGTGCATTCAGGGAGTGCATTGTGCAGACACATCTTGTGTTTGATGTACTAGACTATAATTTTTCTCACGCTTAGGAGGAATCTAGCCCACATACAAGGTACAAGATCCTTGGCATGCATCTTAGTTGAAGTCACTGGCATTATGCAATTTTGTAGTTGCAGCCTTTTCTGCATTGTTACGATTGGCTACATTTGCCACTTAAAGGAACTGCTTCATAGTCTGCAGCTTTTAACAAAAACGTTATTATGTTTCTAGCTGAAATGGATCATAAATTAGCAGCAACACTTGTTGCTGCAGAGTAGGAAACCCTTCGCAAAGACTGACTGGTCACCTTTCTGTTTTCGATAGCTGTATTTGAGTGTCATGTTCAGGGCCACTGGAATTATGCAATTGTGCAGTTTACACTATTCACATTAGGGCAACAGATGTGTTGTAGCACACGAGCGCCTAAACTCTGAAATTTCTAGAAGTCAAACAAGATGTGCATCAATATAAACCTTTGTTGCCTCTTTCCACAATAGCTATTACAAAGTGTGTTGCATTATGCTGCATAATTTGTCTTTTCTTGCTGTCAAATTTATTCAACCCTGCCTCATAATCTGGCCCTCTATTGCCTCAATTCCAGTTGCCCTGGTCATACTGCTACTAATGAGATGATCCTTTACCCAGATAGTAATATCATGGTAAAAATGAATAATGTCACAAAGTGGGCTGTGTTATGCCACATAATTTGCTTTTCCTTGCAGCATAAATTATGAAACTCTGCTGAACAATTTGGCCCTTTTCTGATGCATTATTCCAGTGGTCCTTCTCTTAATTCACGAATATCAATATCATCAGGACGGGGGCACAAACGTTTCGCAATTCATGTTTAAAAACTCTCACTTTAACTAAATAAATCTCAAAGCAGTGATATAATCTAACGTACTAAGATAAAGGGTTTCCATGTGTTAGAGAAACAAGCATTTTTTAATTTTTATGAGCCTCACAGGCTCGTCCTGTTAATCTGATGGCTCACCCACCTTACATTCTATCTCTTTTACCATGTCTTTTCCCCAGACTCCCACTGATTTTGAATACATTGGTCCTCTTCCCCTGTCTCTCTTTCTTTTGTGCATCCTAAGTGACTATTACCCTTTGATGGTGGGATCATAATTCTTTCTTTTCTTGTGAGCCCTGAAGGACATCCTGATTTTCACTCATGCATGGGCAGAGCTCACTACACACTAAGGGAATTTCAAATGGCCATTTAATCTTTATCATGCAGATACAGCGATTAGTCTGAGTCAATTTCTGACTGTGGCTGTGAGTCCCAATGGGAAGGGGCCCCCTTCTTTGGGCCTCGCAGGTAGGCCTCATACCACTGGAATATTTTTAAATGCAGTGCTGTGTTATGGGCTCTCCTGGTTTTGAGCAGAAGTGGGGCCCTTTGCAGCTGCCTATACTGCCCATGCCTAGCGCCGGCCCTTGCCGGTCACCCTACTACCGGCATGCCTGGTAGGGTCCAGTGGGCTTTATTTGTCAGAGGGAGCTCCTTGGGAGTGAGGGCGGGTATAACTCCCTGCTTACTCACCACCTGTTTACTACCTACACCCACCAGTACTCTATCAGCATTTATTTGCCTTCTTCCCACTGCACGCAGCGTGTGCATCAGTTTGATGGTTGTTATGTATTGTTGTCCCAGTGATGGAAATGAGGCACGGTAGAATGTATTGTGCCACACAGACCTAGGGGTGTTTACATCCGGTAATCTGTTGTCAGGCTCCCATCCCACGTGCGCCCTTGTAAATAAATACTGGATTGGGCGGTGGAGCGTCAGTGAGAGCGCTGGTCTCCGAGTCTTAATTGTAGGCCCCACTCTGAATGTCTGCGTGAGCCCGGGCACTGGCCTCACAGAACACAGCACAACGTTGATGATGAAGGGTCACCTTTCCCTTGAAACAACGTGCTTCTCCACCGGGCCCTGAAACTGACAAGCATGTGAGATACATAGCAGACAGATCACAACCTCTTCCCATTTCACTGGATACCATCTGTCAAGGAAATGCACAAGATGAGTGCCTGCAGAGGGCTCTAGAAGCCATCAGAAGTGGTCAGTGGCACTGGCTTAAAGCGAACTGGGCACAATTCACGTCGGAAGGCCAACATATCCTACGAAGTCTCCACAATGTGCGCCATGAGCTATTCTCAGACCCTAGATGGGTATTTACTGCAAGGTCATCGGCTGATGATTCCTGCCTCTCTCCAAGACCAGGTGGTACAACTTGCCCATGATGGGCATCAACGTATGGTAAAGACGAAGAATCAACCTGCACCAAAGTGTGGTTCTCCTTGATGGATAAACAAGTCAAAACGTTGGTGCCAATCGACTGTTGGGAACATCACCCACAAAGAATGTAACCCTTGCTGGCACCAGGCCAACAGAGAGGTAGAACTTTTCATGAGAACCTTAGACAAGGTCAGAAGAGTTGCACCTGACAATCAACAACCTGTGAGCGGGCTATGTACTCATTCTTGTGTGAATGTTGCCAATCACCTCACAGTCCCTGGACACCTCCTGATGGGTTGTGTATTACAAGTGAGGACGCATTTTACATCCTTAGCAGGAATCGAATGCGCAACTAGGTCGATGGACCTGTGGACCCTCAAATATGTTTGGTGAACCATCAACAATTACTTCAACACCACCCCAATAATTTAGACACCATGACCAATGTGGCCAAAGAAGGAAAACTCCAGTCAGGAATATAGTTCAAAGCTTTATTACAAGCACAAGCTCAAAGTCATGTAGGCAATGCGCGCAACCAGGTTATAAAGATACATAATCACCAATGGTTGCCCAAGGCGACAAAATAAATCTAGGAGTACTAAAATGAATAAAACTAATAATTCAAGAATAATAATACAGAAAGTCAATAGAAATATCTGAGAGACAGAAATCACACAATGCTCACATTTCACAATCATTTAGTCAAATTTAGTGAAATCGATAATCTTTGGCTTGGCGTAGATCAACCCTACAGCTAACCAAATTAGTGAAATACATGTGTAAGGGGAAACACATGTGGGCAAAATACAAAGGACAAAAATAAATTTGGAAAAATAGAATAACTCGGGCTACAGAACACTAACTAAAAATAAAAATAAAATAAGCTTTTGCATAGTGGTATTTCTAAGCTAAAAGGGCATTTCAAGGGGCATTGGCAAAAGGTAGAGAGGAAGATACCTCTCCAAGGGACACAGCATTCAGGGAATGTTCATCAGCAAGCCATCTGGTCAGGAAGGCATCTGCAAGCATCAGGAAAATGTCTATCTCTGGCAAAGACAGGACATCGACTGCTTCTGCTCTGAACAAAATTTGAATAACTAAAGCTATATTAATCCACATGAAACGTTCTGATTTGTCCAAGGTGTCAGTTCATTTTACGTTGAAGGGGCAACATCCAATTAGAATCAATCTCCAGACTTCAGATTGTAACAGTTCGACATTTTCCCAAGTCTGTCATGGGAACATCTCTTTTCTCTGTGATTCCAAACTGGTTAAAACATTTGTATAGGATCGCAGTCCATGGTCCTGTACCTCAAATCTCTCAAGGCTAAATAGGTACAGTTCTTCTACAGTTAAACAATAGACTTTTTACAAGTGGGACTTTCTTTCTCATGAAACAAAATCTGAAAGAAGACTTCAGGTTATTGGAAAAAATTATTCATCACTTTTACATGAATGCAAAATGCAACCTTTGTGGGTCTCAGTTATGCTAACAAAAGAAATTATCAAATGCAATTGATGTAATACTTGTTAATAAAACACATATTGTATGCAAACTAATAATTCTACTACCTCATCAGTATAAGTAAAATATTTCATTATAAATTGAAAAAACTTTGTTATTGCATTACATTAGGTATAAAAGTGAAGTGCATTTTCCTAATTTGCATATCATTTCAAAGTCATTCATTTTTCATTTACATACAGGAAATCTAAATGTGTTTCTTCATAGGCTATTGGTGTCTAAATTACATCTTCATATCAACTTCAACCTTCTAGCACGTGATTTAATCAAAAAGACACCTATGTCTAACTTCGAAATATAAACAAATTTCACATTTAAAATGTGTCAGTGCAGTTTTCTAGGCTAAATTTTCACTCATTTATGATCATAAACTTAAACTTGTCACAGTCTGATGACTTTAGGGATACGAGGGGCAGAGCTAAAATATTTACTTGTTAGACCTGGCAGCCCTTGGCGTGGTTTCCCCTGTGTTTTGGCTTCTGACCTCCTGGTTTTGATTCTGTGCTTTTGTTTTTAGTGGCTTTAGGACTCTGGGCACTTTGCCACTGCTACCCAGTGCTAGAGTGCAACTGCGCTCTGTCTAAATGATATTGGTGATTGATTTATCCATGAGTGGCATATTTGATTTACCAGTAAGTCTCTAGTATAATGCACCATGTGTGCCCAGGGCCTATAAATCAAATGCTGCTAGTGGGCCTGCAGCACTGATTGTGCCACCCACATGAGTAGCACTGTAAACATGTCTCAGACCTGCCACTGCAGTGTCTGTGTGGGCATTTTTAAACTGCCATTAAGACCTGGCAAGTGCTCCCATTTATTACATGTAAGTCACCCAAAAGGTAGTCCCAAGGCAGACCCATGCGCAGTATTTTTAAAAGGTAGGACATACACTGGTGTGTTTTACATGTACTGACAGTGAAACACTGCTAAATTCAGTTTGCACTATTGCAAGCACTGTCTCTCCTATAGGGTAACATGGGGATTGCCTTGAAATATCTTTTAAGTGCAATTTCCTATTGAGAGCAGATAGGAATGCAGAGCTTGGGGTTTCTGAAATCACAATATAAAAACACATCTTCTGGTGAAGTTGTTTTTTAAATTGTAAGTTTGAAAATGCCATTTTTAGAAAGTGGGCATTTTTTGGCTTAGCTATTCTGTGCCTATGATTGTCTGTGGGATACATGTCTGGGTCAGGATGGCAGTTGGGATGTTTGTGAATTCACTTTAGACAGTCACAACAAGGGAGCTGAGGTGTGGCCTGCATATCCTGATGGGGCTTCCTGAGCTAGAGGGTGGGAAGAGCTGACATTTGCACCTTAATAGGGCAGTGCTTGATCTTACACAAAGCAGTCTCCAACCCCCTGGAGTGTGTCTTGGGCTTGGGCAGGAAAGGCAGGGTCTTGTGCACTGCAAATACATTTCTTTGAAGTTTGCCTACTTCAAAGGTAGAAATGAATATAAGTACTGGCTCTCTGATCCCACAAAGTTAGAATTCCTCTGGACTGAGGACGTTCTGCCAGGAAGAAGAGCTAGATGCTGTAGGAGGGACTGACGCTCTGCCTGTTGCTTTGCTGTGCTGGCCTGCTGCTTGCTGCTTTTGCCCTGGGAGCGAAAGGACTGGACTTTGCTTTTTTCATTCTGCTTCCAAAGGTCTCCAAGGGCTTGCACTGAGCTTGCTTCCTGTTAAGAAGTCTCAGAGACATCAAAGACTTCATCTGCCAGCACCTGGGCTCTCTTGCTGAGAGTCCTTATTAGCCACTTGGTGCCAAATCCAGTCCCTGGGTCCCTGGGAGTGATTTCTGTTGTAACCAAGAAGAAACAAGCACATCGATTCAAGAGCGACTTTGAAACCAACGCTACTGTCCGACTCAGCGCCGCTGCCCGCACCAGAGCCGTGGTCCCCCCTGAGTTCAATGCCTATGACCAACACCTCAAGCCCAACGCCACCGCAATGCCTCTGAAGTCCTGCCGCAACATGATTCCCGGGTGCCAAGTCACTGACATCCATGACACCTGACTCCGACTCTGCCACAGCATCTGTGGCCCCATGGTGTGATCGCGACACCGCAAAGTCTATGCCTTCCATCTTGACCTCCTTGATTCATCGACCCCACCTTGTTGTAAGGAACCGGTGTCTCACCTCCCCTGCCTAGCAGAAAGGAACCAACGCCTCACTGGCTCCAGCAACGCCTCACCTCCTCGACTCCATGCAACGTCTTTGCTTCCTCATTTCCCAAGGTAATGTACCAGTGGTCAATGCGACTATGTGACTGGCCCGTACTCCCTCGTGAGTGGCATTGGACTGTTGGGAATTACTCCATCAGGACTTCGTGATAGCCCCAGTTGGAGCTTTGTGCTTCGAAGCCCTTTACTAAGACTTAGGCGGTCATTCTGACCCTGGCGGTCATGGACCGCCAGGGCCGGGGACCGCGGGAGCACCGCCAACAGGCTGGCGGTGCTCCCAAGGGCATTCTGACCGCGGCGGTACAGCCACGGTCAGAGACGAAAAACCGGCGGTCTCCTGCCGGTTTTCCGGTGCCCTGGGGAATCCTCCATGGCGGCGCAGCTTGCTGCGCCGCCATGGGAATTCCGACCCCCTCACCGCCATCCTGTTCCTGGCGGTTTTGACCGCCAGGAACAGGATGGCGGTGAGGGGTGTCGTGGGGCCCCTGGGGGCCCCACAAAGATTTTCAGTGTCTGCCATGCAGACACTGAAAATCGCGACAGGTGCTACTGCACCCGTCGCACCCTTCCCACTCCGCCGGCTCCATTCGGAGCCGGCTTCCTCGTGGGAACGGGTTTCCCGCTGGGCTGGCGGGCGGCCTTCTGGCGGTCGCCCGCCAGCCCAGCGGGAAACACAGAATAACCGCGGCGGTCTTCTGACCGCGCAGCGGTATTCTGGCGGCTTCCGCCGGCACCGCGGTTACCGCGGCCGGCGGGAGTCAGAATGACCCCCTTAATCTTTAAAAATGTGTATCTTAATTGTGTATGTTGGATTTTTGTTGTTTTGGTCTTGTTTCACTTATATAAATATTGGCTATTTTTCTAAACTGGTGTGGGGTACATTTGTGGTGTTTTCACTGTGTTACTGTGTGTGTGTGTGTGTGTGCGTGTGTGTGTGTGTGTACAAATGCTTTACACATTGCTTCTGAGATAAGGCCTGACTGCTCATGCCAAGCTACCAAGGGGGTGAGCAGGGGTTATCTTAGCTGAGTGACACCCTCACCTTGGCTAGAGTGAGGGTCCATACTTGGACAGGGTGCAAACCACTGCCAACTAGAGACTCCATTTCAGACAACCTTCTGTAAGTCCCTCCTGTGATGGCGATATACGCCATCACAAAAAGGCCAAATTATTTTTTCATTGAGACAGTTCCGAACTTTGATGTCTTATTTCGATAAGGTCTGCAGTAATTCTAAATTTTTCTTGAGATTACAATAATAAATGTTTCTCCTTTTCTCAAGTTCTATCTCCTCTCTCATCTCTCTATTCTTTGCTCTTTTCTCCTTCAGTACCTTGTGCAGATTGTAAAATTCAAGTGTATCATTTTTACACAAAGCCACAGTCAAAAGGGGCCTCAAGATGGTTCCTACTATTTCCTTTCTCATGTCTCCAAACCATTTTCCAAGGGCAGAAAACCATTTCTGGTAGCCTCCCAAACACCCGTGGCTGTCAGACATTTTAGGTCTCTTTTCAAGTCGGTCATGTTTGCAATGTACTATATTACCTCCTTACTGTTATCAGGTATGTATGTACAACCATGTTGCACATGTAAAATTTTACAGACTCCGTCCTCCTTTGTGAGTAAGGTGTCCACCACAAGACGATTTTGCAAAATCATTGATCTCACAGCATCCATCTCTGTGTGCATTAATAACATACCTCCTACAGTGTCAGTAGATAGGTTGTTTACTATTGTTGACAATTTCCTAATCTTGAGATCATTCAAGATAACTCTCACTAATGGATTTATGGCACCAAATATATCTCCACTATCTCTGAGGCACTTGCTTCTATTTTAACTCTGGAGTTTGATTTCTCATCTCAAAATGGTTTATTGATGTCATACACATGATACATTTTCACAAAAACTACTCCCAGATGTTCCATTTCAGCCTTTTGGCAGCTTGTAATAAGCTTTCTTACCACACATAAAATACACACCTGGTATCGCTGTATCTTGTCCATTTAACATAAAGGGTCCATGTGCTTTTAAAAACAAAACATGTCTCATTCACTAATACTTACAAAATCTGTGCCTGTCTTTGACTTTGGTCTATATACACATAATTTCCCACATGTTGCCAATGTCAAGCTAATAATCCTTGACTCTCAGACACTGGATATGTTACACCTTTTTCTCAATTTAGAAAACTACTCCCTTTTCTTTTTTAGCTTTCAATTCCCCCCTTCTGTCATCAACTTGTCCAACAAACTCTTTTTCTACTTAGCTCTGTATGCAATTCAAATTCTTCTTAAGGGCATATGCTGTTCAAAATATCAAAGTAATCACACAATGTCACTGTTTTTCGCTTAGCTATACTACTCAAGTGCTTTTAGATAGGCACAAAAGAAAACACTAAAGCCCTCATTACAACATTGGGGGTAAGTGCCGCTTACCGCCATGCTGACTGCCGCCAACATACCGCGAATGCGGCGGTATACCGCTACCCGTATTATGACCCACACATAGAAATCTGCCACTATACAAACACACAAGTCCGCCACACCAAAGGTCAGTGATAAACTGGCAGTTCCAAAACCCACACCATGACGCCAACAGAAATACGCCCAAAGCATCATGATCAACGAATCACCGTGGCGGTCATTCAACTGCGGTAAACCATTGGCGGTACACACAACTGCGCTCAAAATACACACACACTAACAAAACTACACCACATTGGACAATCCAAAATACACACACCTGACACTCATACACTCACCACACCCACACACCCACACCACTATAAAACACACACAGAGACTACCCACAACCCTTTACGAAACAAAGATTTTGGCAAGTGAGAGAGAGAATCTGAGCCACAAAACACCATCACCCACAGACCATCCACGCACCTCACAGCACACACCCCAACACATCACCCCACACACCCTCAGACATACCACTCACACTACACCCTCAGAGGAGGAGCTAAGGGTCATGGTGGAGGAAATCATCTGGGTAGGTTAGGAGGCTGGCCTTGCTTATAGTGGGTACCTTGTGGTACTTACACCTTGTGTCAGGTCCAGTTATCCCTTATTAGTGGAATAGAAGTGTTTCTAGCAGCTTAGGCTGTTAGAGGTAGCTATGGCAAAGTAGCTTAGGCTGAACTAGAAGACATGCAAAGCTCCTACCATACCACTTATATCATATAGCACAACATCATAAGAAAACACAATATTCAGAGTTACTAAAAATAAAGGTACTTTATTTTAGTGACAATATGCCAAAAGTATTTCAAAGGATACCCTCACTTAGGAGGTAAGTAATATACACAAATTATATGTACACACACCCAAAACAGGTAAGTAACAGTAAGAAAAGTAGTGCAAACAATGTAGAATCACAATAGGATGCAATAGGTAGACATAGGCCTAGGGGCAACACAAACCATATACTCCAAAAGTGGAATGTGAATCACGAATGGACCCTAGGCCTATGAGAGGTTGTGGAGGGTCGCTGGGACTGTGAGAAAACAGTAAGGGTGTCCAAAATACCCCACCCCAAGACCCTGAAAAGTAGGAGTAAAGTTACCCTACTGCCCCAGAAAGACAGTATAGTCGTGATAGGGGATTCTGCAAGAACCACAACTGCTACCACAGCACTGAAGACAGATTCCTGGACCTGAGGACCTGTAAAAGAAGGGGACCAAGTCCAAGAGTCACGCACGTGTCCAGGGGGGGGTAGGAGCCCACTAAACCCCCGATGAAGGTGCAAAAGGACTGCATCCGGGTGGAAGAAGCCAAAGGTTCTGAAACAACGGAAGGTGCCAGGAACTTCTCCTTTGGTCAGAAAATGTCCCACGACATGCTGGAGGATGCAGGAGTGTTTTCATGCAGAAATATCACAAACAAGCCTTGCTAGCTGCAAGAGTCACGGTTGAGGATTTTGGGTGCTGCTGGGGTCCAGGAAGGACCAGGATGTCACCCCTTGGAGGAGGAGTCAGAGGGGGTACACAGCAAATCAGAGAGTCCCCACAAAAGCAGGCAGCACCCGCAGAAGTACCAGAACAGGCACTTAGAAGACCTGAGGACAGAGGTCAACTCAGAGTCACAAAGGAGGGTCCCACGACGTCGGCATCCAACTCAGCGAGTTGGGCAATGCAGGCCAGAGTGCAGGGGACCCAGGCTAGGGTGTGCACAAAGAAATCCTTGGAAAAGTGCACAGAAGCCAGAGCAGCTCCAGATCACGCAGTGCACAGGATTACTGTCTGGCGTGGGCAGGCAAGGACTTACCTCCACCAAATTTGGACAGAAGGGCCAGTGGACTGTGGGAGACACTTGGACCCAGCTCCTGTGTTCCATGGACCATGCTCGTCAGGATGAGAGGGGACCCAGAGGACTGGTGATGCAGAAGCTTGGTGCCTACGCTAGCAGGGGTAAGATTCCGTCGGCCCACAGGAGATTTCTTTTTGGATTCCAGTGCAGGGTGAAGGCAGACAGCCCTCAGAGCATGCACCACCGGGAAACAGTCGAGAAAGCCAGCAGGATGAGGCGCTACAATGTTGCTGGTAGTCGTCTTGCTACTTTGTTGCGGTTTTGCAGGCGTCCTGGAGCAGTCAGCAGTCGATCCTTGGCAGAAGTCGAAGAGGGAAGTGGAGAGGAACTCTGGTGAGCTCTTGCATTCGTTATCTGAGGAATAGCCCAGAGGAGAGAACCTAAAATAGCCCAAAAAGGAGGTTTGGCTACTGAGAAAGGATGCTTGGCTACTGAAAGAGGTACGCACCTATCAGGAGGGGTCTCTGACGTCACCTGCTGCACTGGCCACTCAGAGCTGTCCATTTTGCCCCAACACTGCTGAATCCAAGATGGCAGAGGTCTGGGACTCACTGGAGGAGCTCTGGGCACCTCCCCTGGGAGGTGCAGGTCAGGGGAGTGGTCACTCCCCTTTCCTTTGTCCAGTTTCACGCCAGAGCAGGGCTGGGGGATCCCTGAACCGGTGCAGACTGGCTTATGCAGAGATGGGCACCATCTGTGCCCATCAAAGCATTTCCAGAGGCTGGGGGAGGCTACTCCTCCCCAGCCCTTCACACCTTTTTCCAAAGGGAGAGGGTGTAACACCCTCTCTCAGAGGAAATCCTTTGTTCTGCCTTACTGGGATCAGGGTGCCCAGGCCCCAGGGGGGCAGAATCCTGTTTGAGGGGTTGGCAGCAGCAGCCGCTGCAGTGGAGACCCCAGAAAGGCAGTTTGGCAGTACCCGGGTTCTGTGCTAGAGACCCGGGGATGCATGGAATTGTCCCCCACATACCAGAATGGTATGGGGGTGACAATTCCATGATCCTAGACATGTTACATGGCCATGTTCGGAGTTACCATTGTGACGCTACATATAGGTAGTGACCTATATGTAGTGCACACGTGTAATGGTGTCCCCGCACTCACAAAGTCCAGGGAATTTGCCCTGAACAATGTGGGGGCACCTTGGCTAGTGCCAGGGTGCCCACACACTAAGTAACTTGGCATCTAACCTTCACCAAGTGAGGGTTCAACATATAGGTGACTTAAGCTACTTATGTGCAGTTAAAATGGTTGTAAAATAAAGTGGACGTTATTTCACTCAGGCTGCAGTGGCAGTCCTTTGTAAGAATTGTCGGAGCTCCCTATGGGTGGCAAAAGAAATGCTGCAGCCCATAGGGATCTCCTGGAACCCCAATACCCTAGGTACCTAGGTACCATATACAAGGGAATTATAAGGGTGTTCCAGTGTGCCAATGAGTAAAATTAGTCACTAGCCTGCAGTGACAATTTTAAAGCAGAGAGAGAGCATAACAGTGAGGTTCTGGTTAGCAGAGCCTCAGTGATACAGTTAGGGACCACACAGGGAACACATATAGGCCACAAACGCAAGAGCACTTGGGTCCTGCCTGGCAGGATCCCAGTGACACATATCAAACATACTGACAACATAGGGTTTTCACTATGAGCACTGGGCACTGGCTAGCAGGATCCCAGTGAGACAGTAAAAACACCCTGACATATACTCACAAACAGGCCAAAAGTGGGGGTAACAAGGCTAGAAAGAGGCTACCTTCCTACAGGTTGAGCCACAGCTATTCGGATCACAGGTGCAGCAGATGTCCATTGCTAGGAAGATGGAGCTATGGCAGAGAGTCATGGTCAGGGTCAACGCCCCACGGGACATCACCCCAGAACAAGGGATGACATCAGGAAGAGGTGGAACGACCTACGGGGAAGGTGTGTTCCATGGTTGCAAGACACCAGATAGCTGTACAGAGGACTGGCGGTAGACCCCGACCTCCTCCCCCACAACTAACAACATGGGATAAGCAAGTCTTGGGGATCATGCATCCTGAGCGCCTGGCAGGAGAAGCAGGGTTGGACTCTGGTAAGTCAACTCTCTATTACTATAACCCCCCCCACCTGCATGCCATCACAAACTCCTACCCCTACCCTCACCTCATCACTCAACCACCTCACATATACCCCACCATCTCCTCTCACTCATCCCAATACCAAGCCCTGTGCGCAACACCAATGCATAGACCCCCATCACAAACCTGCATGGACACCCATCACCACAGCATGCACACTAATGATAATCACTTAGCCAAACCAATCACATCTCACACAACCCAAAGGTGCCTTGCTAATAACAACCATAGAGGGAAACATATCCATGCACAAGTTGGCACACACAGAAACAATAACACTGCATTTACATCCCCACAGGAACCCCACTCATCGTCACTGGAGAGGAGGTGCCAGCCACATCCAGTCCCCCTCAAGAAGAGACCCACAGTGCTGACAGCAGCTCTGCACGCCTAGATCACGATGACCACCCTGGCCCATCAGGGACCTCTTGACAGTCGTTGACCCAGCCACAGTCCCAAACCACCACAGAGCCTCCCCCCTCAGGAAACACCAGCACAGCACCCACCCAGCGGGCCCATCCCTCTGTCCCCAGGACATGTCAATCAGCCGTGTGTCGACCACTACAGGGACCCCAGGCAACCCCACAAACCCAGGACGATCAGGGACCTGGGGTCAGTGGCAGTGGGCACACGGTTCAGGGGACAGAAGCACAGGACAACAGGGAAGCTGGGAGGAGTGCTGTGCGACAGGGGGAGGACAGGCCCAGGGTACCGATTCTCCAGGAGGCACTAACCAACATCCTGGGAGCATACCACCATTCCCAGGAGACCATGGGCCAGGCACTGGCCAAGTTGCAGGAGACCCAGCGGCTGCAGGAGGGACAGTACCTGGGGATCAGGGAGGACCTGAGGGACATTCACACCACCCTGGTCACCATTGCAGGGGTGCCAGCAGACATGCCCAACACCATGAGGGAGGCAATGGCACACAACGGCCCCTGACACTAGCCAAACCGAAGAACAGCCCTCCACCTTCGCCGAAGCTAGTGGACAGGAGGCCCCGCCACAGGAACAATAGGCCACCAGAAACCCACCCCCTGCAGAAGGAGAACCGCCACGCAAGCTACCCGCTTGAGAGACTGTGGCTTGGCACTCCCCAGAACCAAGCGGTGGGCAAACGACCCACTTGAGAGACTGTGGCCTTGCACTCTCCAGGACCAAGCAGTGGGCATGGAGTACCATCTTCCGGCTGAGGTGCCCCCCCATTCCCCGTCCCCCTGAAGTGCCTGTGTGTTTTTGACCTGATGCCCCTGCAGTGTTCTCTCCATATTGAGGAAGGAGTCAAGTGTGGCCTTGGCCTATGTGCTTTGGCCCAGTGGGCCACCGACATTTTGGAATGGGCTTTTGTCCCTCCTTTTGTATATATTGTATATATTGTTCATACTGATTCTTGATTTAAGTGCGTATTTTTCTAAGACTGCACTATTACACTCATTTTACTCCATTCCGTTTGTCCTTGGGTTATTCCTGAGGGTTACAGGGTGAATATGTAATGTTGTTGCATCTGTTTGTTTGTATGGTGTTGGGGGTGAGGGTGGAGGTAGGGGTGTAGCGTGTTGCGTTTGTGTGTCACTCTCTTTTTCCTCCGCCCCTCCCTTGTGTTCTAGGTGCAGTACTCACCGTGGCCGTCTTCGCCGGCGTTCGTGTTCCTGGTGTATGAGAAGGTACACCAGCCTTGGGAAGAAGTGCAGTGCGGCCTCCATGGAGTCGTGGTTCTTACTTGAGTGTCGAGAGGTGAGTTTTGCCCTTCAGAGTACTGTTTCTGCCGTGCTTTTGATGGCGTTGGTACCGCCCCAGAAAAGCTGGCGGATAGGCGTGTTGTGATGCAGTGGGCGGTACATTGTCTTCCGCCTGGCTGTTGGCGGTTATCGCCGCAGTGTTTGTTGCTACCGCCGTGGCTGTCGGTGTGTTTGTGTTGGCAGTTTCCACCGTGGTCACAATTTTTTTACCGCCAGCCTGTTAGCGGTGTTACCGCCACATTATCACCGACTGCCAGGGTTGTAATGAGGGAATAAATCATTGTTCGAATAGAAGTATTGGTAAAACTCATAATCGTACAACTGTGTTAGTGATAGCCTACAAGAAATTCCATATGTTAGTGGCAACCTGTGATAAGTGATTCCTCCCTATGCCAATGAAAGGGTTTTCGTACAAACATAGCATTTCTACACTTCCAGGGATTCAATGTATTCATATAATAATTCATAACATACATTTGATGTTGAATCTCCCTTAGAATTGTAAAAGTTTCTTATACTCAAAAAGGGGACCTTGATTTTTGAGTGAACCTTCTAAATTTGGGGCATTTGTGACTGAAGTTTTTTCACTCTCATCCTGGACAGACAAACTCAATCCAATAATCATTCAAATGATCACAATCACAAATTCTACTGCAAAACCTACTCACACATACTTACATTTACTCTTCTTACTTTGAGCAGAGTTCATGGCTTGTCTAGATTCCGACCACAATATATTTCCAATTAAAAAAAAAAAAAGAAAAAAAAAAAAAAAAGCGGCTTTTAATTATTTCACTATCTCCTTCAGTCTTTTCTTTCTATGAACAAATCAAAAACGGTCTTTTAAAAACAAAAATCTAAAATCAAAAGTTCATCAAGAGTCTCACTTACTTACAAAAATTAAAAAGTTTCATCCAAAAGTTTGAATGTCTCTAATAATAAACCATCTAGTAATCACTGATTAGCACTTCTGTCAATAGTGCCTCTGTTCATCAAGTGGCAATGAGACTTCAAAGTTCAACTCCAAAGCAATTTAAAGTTCCAAAACGTTCAGCTGGATTAGAAATGCTAACACAAAAGGCAACAAACTCCTTCTCCCAGTCATCAGTTGCGAAATAAGTCCATTCAACAGCTGAGTATCTTTGACTTGGCACTCTTTCTTTTTGACCTCCTTGTCACAAGACCTTCAGTTGCACTGCCACTTTTCTTTGATTCTTCAGTTACTTCAGTAGGAGGCACTTTTATCATTGGCTCTGGGATTTTCTCAGGTCATTGATCTCCAGTAACAACTCTTTTCTCTTACACAACTGGGGTTACAGTGTTATCTGAGCTAGCAGGAGTCGCCTGAATCTGTCTCAACTCTTCTGTACATTCAACTGCTATTGATGCACTCAGATTTTCACCAGACTGTGAATGCTCTGTGTTATCCACTTGTCCAGTCCCCATAGCTCGGCTAACCTGTACCCTTTAGCTCACTGTAACTGACCACTCAGGAACAGGCATTGTTTCATCAAGAGGACTTGGAACTCTGTGTGTGTGCCTTGCATGCATCCAGTTCGGAAGGCCAGCACACTTCACAGCTGTCATTGTTACTAAAATAATCTGGTATGGGCCCTTCCAATGCAACTCCAAGCATGTCTTCCTTACATGCTTTTTCACTATCACTCATGTGCAAGGAGTCAGTTCATGACAAAGTTTTTGTGGTGGGTTGTGCAATTGCTTTTCCAACCTTGCAAGACAAAGAACGAACCACATCAACTAATCCTTTGCAATAATCCACAACCAATTAATCTGTAATGTTCACAAGAGCATTTGCAGGCACTGCAGGCAATATAATAGCCCCTCCCATGATGATCTCATGTGGCAACAACCCTATCTTTCTGTCAGGTGTGCTGCGCGTACTCATCAGGACAATAAGCAATGCATCAGGCCATTTCAGTGTTGTAGATGCACATACCTTTGCTAGTTGAGACTTCAGTGTTTCCATTCATCTGCTTTACCGGACCTGAGGCTTCTGGTCTGTAACTGCAATGCAATGTTTGCTCAGCTTATAATGCCACACACAATAATTTAAGGATCGCACTGTTGAAATTAGTTTCTTGGTCTGATTTCAGAGAAGTCGGAAAACTAAATGGAGGTATCAACTCCTTCAATAACAGTCTTGCAACTGTGAAGCTATCATTTCTTCTAGTTGTGTAAGCCTCGCGTCAATAGGAGAACACACCCATCCCCACCAACACATATCTCAGCCCATTGCACACTGGCAATTCAATGAAATCAAGTTGCATTTGGTTGAACTGTCCTCCTATTCTGTATACCAGTGAGGAGTACCGCACCATGTTGAAATACAACTGCCAAATTTAAAGGCGTAGAGGAATTGGCTCTCCTCATGCAAGGGAAGAGAAAAAAAAGGCTTGCCAGAAATCAGTGACTGTATACCACTCTGCTTCGCACAGGTTCTGAAATACAATCACTGCTAGATTCGGAACCACAGGACAATATGGAACGACAATCTTGTTCACTTTTCTCAAATCCTATGAGGTATTATCCATTGGGCTTCCACAATCCTAAAATAGGGGAATTACAAGGGCTTCCCAAAATTTCCTTCAGAACACCTTGCTCTATCAGACTCTCAATCAATGGTGTTATTTCTGCAACTCTCTCCTGTGTCATGTTGTAAGATAGTATCATTGGATACACTGCATTTGGTATTACTGTTAATTTGACTGGCTCAACTCCTTTTATGAGACCACTATCCTTTTCTGAAAAATCCAAAACTTCCGGATGGACTGTTTCTCACAATTCTTCAGGCAAATCATTACATGTGATCACTGGATACAGTGAGACAAGTAGTTACTGCTCTACAATTTTACAAGGGACACCTTCTTCTGTATTGTTTGTATTTTTATTCCTTTGGGTATGTAGCTAATTGAACAGTTTAACTTGCACAACAGGTAACGTCCTACAGGTTTATTGGACTTGAATCGCAAACTACAAATTGGTGTTTGTCTTCAAATTAACCTATTTGTACTGGAACATGTTCTTTCACAGAGTTTGTCAATTGCTTATTTGCTACTCATACAACTTGAATTCTTCTTCCTCATGGAGGCAAGTCTGGAACTTCTGCTGTTCTGACAGTGGAACTTGTAGCTGCAGTGTCAACCAAGAATAACACAATGTGTCCCATAACACATGGATTTACATAGGGGCCACGTTGATCTACCTCCTATGATGCGGCTAAAATGTTTCCAAGAATTCCTCATCACATAAGTCAATTAAGAGATATTGTGAAGCTATCTGATTCATGTTTGCATTTGCCAATTGATTTGTGTTTACTTTTGCCATCAGATTCATGTTTTGCTGAGGAACAATCACCTGCTGCTGTGTCATTGGGGCTTGTGGAGCCTGCGTATGTTGTCATGAGGACACTTGTACATCTGGAATTCAGGGTCGTTGGACACTCTGAATTTGAACCTGATTGTTAGCTTGAGTCTGAGCAACTCCAGCATTCTGCATCAAGTTATTCACATTATTATAGGGACATTCCCTACGACAAGGACTATAATTTCTGCAAGCATGACATGGACTAATTTTCTTCAATGACTAAAAATGGACCAAATTTCCACTCTGATGTAAATGAACACCATGCTCTCTACCTCTAGACTGAACCACATTGTTAACCTGCTGTTGCACGCCTTGCATTCCACTTGTATTCACTATCATTGGTGGATTCTGACTTCTTTTACTTGCGGCCTTCAATTGCATCACCATCAACTTCTCCCTTAACTTTTTCTCCTTAATTTCATTACTACAGGACCTTGCATACTGTAGGATCTCATCAATGGGTTTGCTCTGCCAACAAATTAAATGCTGTTGAAACATTGCATTCATGTCTGGCTTTCATCCTTATACAAATCTAAAGACAAAATGACCCATATCTTTCGGCTAAATATTTTCAGCACCACTATGCCATTTTAATGCTTGCAGCGATCTCACATAATATGCAAAAATAGACTCTTTTGTTTCCTGTGCAGTCCTGTCAATTTTCTGTCAATCATTGTCTTTCAGGGAAACTTTGTTCTTCAGGAATTCAATTACCCTGTAATAAGTTTTCATCACCTCTTCAGATGGGGCACCTGTTACTGGATCTCTTAAAGGTTCACCCTCTAGCCAATCAATATTTCTTTTCCACTCAATCCACAAGTCAACTGGAACTACAGTGTCAAACAGTGTATTCAAATCTTCCAACAGGCATTTTGAAAGTTTCACAAATCTCTTTATCTGCTTGTACCGCTCATCTGGCTTCTCTCAATCTCGGGTAATGATTTGTGAATGACAGTGTATCATTCCTATTCCAAAGTACACGCTCATAACCTCTACCTGGTATTTCTCTCATGGGCATCATTTTTACATTGTCTTCAGCTTGATTTGCTCTTGTCGGAGACAAATTCTGCTTTGCTTTCTTCTGATCTTTTTTTTTTTTTGCCCCTTTGTCTTCTCAATTATCTAATGCTCCCCATGTTTGAATTTTTTTGATTAATTCCTTAATATGCATTCTCATTCAAGGTGACCTCACATTAAGAATATATTTATTGCTGAACTATAATCTGTATCTTCTCTATAAGGGTTCAGATTTTTCGAAATCCACTTAATATTTCTCTGCCAATTCTACTAACTTCTCGTAAGTCAGTCATGCACATTGGGTAACATGTTTACACATGAATCACAATTCATCTGCTGTGTATGTTTCCAATTGTTTTATCTCAAGCGTTCCCATAATCAATTTGTTTAATTCTAATTTCAATCTAGGCACATTTATTGTTCTGTCTCTCTCTGGTGTCTCTTCTGACCTAACATTACTGTTTGTTGCACCTGCTGCACCATTCGGACTCAGATTGTTTAACCAATTAGTTAAGTGTTGTGCTGAAAGACCTTGCAAACAAAATTATTTCTCTGGGGCATATTTTGAAGGGTACTTCAGTGTGCCCTCATAGCCTGATCTGGTGTGAGCGTATGAGGAAATGGGAAACCTTGCATCAAGAACTGTCCCTGCTTGATTTAACATCTGGTTAGGTTCTGCAATTCGTATAGGGGTCAAAGGTCGGACAAAATAAGTTATTCTCTCCAGCTCCGCATTGTCTGAATATACGGATCTCTGCATACCAATTGGTTATATCCCAGCAGATGCTGCTAGCATTTAAGCAACTGCTGAAACGTTCATTGACTAGGCATTACTTTCAGGGTTACCTGAAGCATACAATGGAAAAATTGGACCTATAGTCACGGGAACTACTAGTGCATCGGGATCCATCAAATATGTCTGACCGTGGAATTTTCATTACATTACTTTGACATTTTAAAACAGTACTTAAAGTCTCTCCTATTTGATTAAGAGTAACATTTGGCATTGTCTGCACTGGTGTATACATAGGCATGGGCTGATTCTGATTACAGTTCTGCACAGGTGTAGTCACTCGTTTGATTCACGTTAGGATTTGGGATTACGTGGTTCCCACCTGGACTTGTGATAGACTGTGTTGTATTAACAGTCGGAAATGGTGGATAAACCACGGACACTTGTGTCACTGCATTTGCAGGTGTACTTAAAACCATCTGGATTTGGGTCTGTGCAACTGAAGCAGTTGGCACATTGGGGGCTACATTCTGTACTGCTTCTCTACTTGTTGCTACCTCAACCGAATGATGCAGTGGAACAATTAATCAGAAGATGATTTATGAACTCATCTTCCAAATCACTCTCATATGTGACTGTCTATCTACCCTCGTCTTCTGCTGTCTGTTCTGCCTTCGCTGTCTTTTTCTTTCTTGTCTTAGGTTTGGTACTCCCATCACCTTCCTCTGTAATGGCTGGACACATTCCCAATCCACCTAATATCTCTGTTCTCCATCTTTTTTGTTATGCTTCTCATCTAGATTCTGCTAATGTCTTAATTGCCTTCTGCATTCTGTTCCCAATTTTTTCTGTTTCTTTCTGTCTTGTAACAAGCTCCCAAATAGCAAGGGCTTCAAATTGTGTAGGTCTTGGAGTAGGCTCTAATACACATATTACTCTAATCAAATTTTAAAAAATCGCAGATTAAATGGTCCATAACAAGGAAAAGCTAATGAACCCTCTTTCTCAGTTATTTACACCATTGTTTAACCCATACACAATGTGAAACTGCTTTTGTTTCTGACACTTCATTAACTGCTGTTCTCTCAGATGCAACATTTTGACCCTCTCCAACTGGAATAAAGGCACCTCCTCTTAGTGCTCTTCTTAATGCCTTGAAAAGTTTCATTTTTGCATAAATTCAATTAACCAGAAATGTTTTCGATCAAATCAGGTAGAAAATTGAATCCCACAATCCTTTTCACAAGTGGCCCTCAACCAATAGTAACACAGTACTCTCCACCAATACAAGCACAGCTTCACACTAACAGACTGATACCAGTGCGGCACAAAATGATGTCAGGCTCACTTCTATTAGCAGCTTCAATTGCTTCACAATTGTCTCTCACACAATCGCTCATTCACACCTAATGCAAAACAATGTGAGCAAAAACCAACAACCTGTCTGCACACTGCAGGCAGGAACTCAAACACTCCGAAAGTTGTATAGGCTACACTTCTGACTATTTCTTTCACAATTACGCAGCGAGTGAAACTTGGCCAGCAAGTCTCATTCCGGTTGATGTAGATGCTCCTTGTGCACTCAGGATGCACTAAATAACAACCACAAATCACACTCACTAAAGGAAAACTATTGGCACCGTTAATGACATCTCATGACAAGTAAACAATAAATTAACCAAGTGTCTTCTACACTTGTGCATTATCCTGGGATCTTATGCCTCAACGGACCCTTAAACAACAACAACAACAGACATTTCTGAGAACAAAGCGCCACAATCACTTAGAGGATGACGACTCCGCAAAACACTTCTGAACATCACACTTCACTGCAATCTTTAAGCAAAAAGCATTGCAATCGCAAATCCTTATTTAAACTCATGCAACATGTCACTTGTAGTCACAACGTTGGAACTTCATCAATCTCTGGAATAGACCATGGGGCGAATTACAGGGTGGCCAATTCTTGGACTGGGCAATGACATGAGGTCAATACTAGCTCCCTAACACTAATCAAAAATATAGTTCCCCTCTTATGGGATGAAACGATCAGTCTGCTACCAGAACTGGGGGTGCATATTTCATCCTTCGCAGGAATCAAATGTGCAACAAGGTCGACATACCTTTGGACCCAGGAAGATGTATGGTAAACCATCAACAAATACTTCAACATGACCTCAAAAATGTAAACTCTATGACCATTGTGACCACGGAAGGAAAACTCCAATCAGGAATTTAGATCAAAGTTTTATTACAAACACAAGCTCAAAGTCATGTAAACAATGAATAAAGGCAAGTTATAAAGATGCATAATCACAAAGGGTTGTCCAAGGCGACTTAAAAAACTCAGACGTACCAACATCAATAACACTAAGCATCCAAGAAGAATGATACAGAAAGTCAACAGAAATATCTGAGACATGGAAATCACATGATGCTCAGATTTCACAATCATTTAGTCAATTCAAATTCAGTTACATCAATCTTTGGCTGGGTATGGGTCAAATCTAGGGCTAACCAAATTAGGGAAATACGTGTGTGGGGCGAACCACATGCGGGCAAAATACAAAAGTACAAAGGACCAAAGTATATATGGAAAAATAGAATAACTCGGGCTACAGGACACTAACTAAAAACAAAAATAAAATAAGCTTCTGCAGAGTGGAGTTTCTAAGCTAAAATGGCATTTCAATGAGCATTGACATAAGGCAGAGTGGAATATACCTCTCCAAGGGATAAAACATTCAGGGAATCTTCATCAGCAAAGCATCTGGTCAGCAAGGTATCTGCAAGCAGCAGGAATGTCTCTAACCAGGACAGGACAAGGGCTGCTTCTGCTCTGGACAAAGTTTGAATAACCAACACTATATTAATCCACATGAAATGTTCTGCTTTGTCCAAGGTGTCAGTTTGTTTTACGCTGAAGTGGTATTAACCAATTAGAATGGATCACCAACTTCAGGTTGCAACAGTTCAACATTTTCCCATGTCTGTCATGGGAATATCTCCTTTTCGTGTGATTCCAAATGGGTTGAAACATTTGTGTACAATCTCAGTCTGTACTTTTGTACTAAAAAACACTCAATGCCAAATGGGTACAGTTCTTCTGCAGGTAAAAACAATAGACCTTTTACAAATGGGACTTTGCTTCTCATGGGAATGAAATCTGAAGACTTCACGTTGTTGAAAAAATGATTTAGCACTTTTACATGACTGCAAAATGCAAGATCTGTAGGCCTCAGTTATGCTAACACAAGAAAATATAAAATGCAATTGATTTAATACTTAAGAAAACACATATAATATGCAAATTCATCATTAATAATATCTCATCAGTATAAGTAAAACATTTCATTATAAATTGAAAAATCTTTATCATTGCATTGCTTTAGGTATAACAGAGAAGTGAATTTTTCTCATTTGTAAATAATTTCCAAGTCATTAATCTTTCATTTAAACACAAGAAATCTTACTTTGATTCTTCTTAGGCTACTGGTTTAGAGCCTAAATTACTTCTTGACATCAACTTCAACTTCTTGCATGTGATTTAGTCAAACAGGCACTTATGTCGAACTTGGAAATACAAACATATTTCACATTTAAAATGCGTGCTAAGGCAGCTTTCTATGTTTTTTTCTCTCATTTAGGTCCATAAACTTAAACTTTTCACAGTCTAATGGCTTAAGTGACTTGAGGGGCAGAGCTATAATTTATTCTCTATCACAAGACTCTATCCCACACCATCCCAGAAAGATTCCCAAGCCGGTGGATGATCGCAGAATGCTAGCCAAGAGACGTGCTGCCAATACCTCTGCCAGTAAACAGAGAAATGCAAAGCCTTTTCATCTCGAAGTTGGTGACTTGGTGTTGGCGAAAGACATATTACCTGACAGTAAATTCCAAATGCCATTTGAACGTCATCCCTTTACCATCACTTACCGTCATGGGACTAATGTGAATGCTCTATGGGGAAGTGAAGAAGTAATTCAAAACGTTTTCCAAGTTAAGTGTTTCTATGGGCAACCTTCCGTGCAGCAAGACACAAGAAAATAATTGGATAAGGACTTTCAAGACATAGAAAATGCCCCAGTAGTCGCCAATCAGCCTTCAACATCCTCTGACCAGGACAGTGGCCACATTGCCAGGAGTGGCCCTCCCTCAGATGGTATGAAAGATGCTGCCTATTTGACCCCTGTAATGTTAGGAGGTTGAGACAGTGGTACAAGGTGTAGTTTGCACAGCAATCACTTGCCATCATCCCAGCTACGAGACCATGTAATGTGATCCTGAGAATGGCATGCTGAAGGACAGCACAGATGTATCCTCATACTGTTTTTGAATGGTTGGTATGCTTAGATGTTAGTGTTGTTATATTTACAACTATCTGTTTCAAAATAAAGGAGGAATGTAATGCACGGGCCACCCCAATCAAGGGGGCCTGCTTATGGCGGCTGTGCTGGGCCAGAGCGTTGGGGTGGGGATAGGCTCCCCATCCCCACCCCACAATGAGAACACAGCCGATTGACTGTAGAGGGGCCTGTGGCCCCGGTGGCACTCTTTGTGCTTCTGGGGTCGCACACAGAAATTATGTCATGTGGCCAGCCTTATAAGGTGGCCGCAGTTGGCGAGCGCATCTTTCTCGCGCTCCCCGATCCAACCTGGGGAACCCAGTGGCCGCAACAAGCCATTTGGGCTATTTTCTTGTCGTTGGGCTATTTTTCTTTGTGTGGGCTACTTTGGGCTACTTTCTGGGGGCTTTTGGGTTATTTTTACCATTTTTCTTTCTGTGCACGTTTTTTAACCTTATTTAATTCGTTTTGTGCTCAATTTTGCAGGTTGCTTTTTGCAGCATTGCAGGGAAGAAGAGGACGACGCAAGTGGCCCAGGAAGCCTCACCGGGGGCCGTACAGGTTTGAGCTTAGCTCACCTGACCCAAGTTACTGTTGGTGGAGGCTCCTATGGGGTTCCTGGGCTACAAGGTGAGCGGCCACCTGGCCAATTTTGTGTGGGGAGCGTTAGTGGTCCTGTTTTTTCTTGGTAGATAGGGTGGGGGCCGCCTAAATTGAGGCAAAGTGTAGGGGAGGTGCCTTTTGTCATACCTGTTGGGGTCTATGGTAAAAGGGGCCCTTACATTAAGTGCTTTTTCTGTAAGGGGAGTCCCATTGGGGTCGGAGAGTGAATTCCTGTTTGGAGGAGTTTCCTTGTGGGGGCCCATTTATAGATTTGCCTGTTCTAGTGCCCGTGCGTGGGTCATGGCGGAGAAACGGTCTCGAACAGAAGAGCTCCTTGAGGCCCTAATGCTTAGGATGGACGCTATGGACCAGGCCATAGCATCCTTGAAGGCGTAGACTTCTTCTTCAGGGGTGGTTGCATCCTCTAACAAGGATCGGCCGCAGCAGGCGGGAATATCATCTAGCGAGGAGATTCTCCTCAGCTCCAAAGCGGGGGCAGAGGAAGGGTAAGGGCGCTGGGGAGAGGCGGACAGAGGCCACTCCTGCGCAGGTTGGGAACAGTGTCAATATAGCTTCAATGCGGCCTGAGGTTAGTGCATTGCTTGGAGTAGATGCGGGGCATGCTGGAAAGGGGGGGGCAGAGTCAGATGGCAGAGCAAACTGCGGGTGTTGTGGTCCCTCCACAAGACACAGTTGTGGGTAAAGATACTGGGGAGGTCAGTCAGTGGGATCTTGTAGGCCACTTGACGTCTGTATTGTCATGGCTGTCTGAGAAGGGGTTGCTGTCTATAAAGTTAGTGGGGGGCACATTGTCAGGGGCTAAGGAGGGAGCCGTTAGGGAACAGGCACGCCAATTGGTTTCCAGGTTGGGCACTGCAAAGAGTGCCCAGGGGTCTCAAGAAAAAGTGCCAGAGTCTAACACTAGCGGGGGGTTCAGGGGACCAGCTCCTTCTCTCTAACCCCTACAGGGGGGGACCAGTTGACTACTGGTGCGGTGTCTGCAACACAACCGGTTACTTCTGCGTCCGTCGTGTCGGCAACCCAGACAATTAATCTCCCAGCGATGGTGACCTCCACAGAAACGACTTCGGTGGCCTGGGGAACTGCAACCTTCACCCCTTACGGACTTGGAGGATATTTGCTCGGAGCATGAACAGTTAGGGCTGCAGTAACCGGTTGAGGTGAGGGAGAAGATTTGGAAGGGGGCGTACATCGATATCTTCAATTTACTGGTTGACAAAGCTGAGAGGGTGGAGGTGCAGCGTTGCATAGAGTGCGCGCATTCGAGAGACTGTGGATATGTGCCACAAAGAAGGAGAGTAGAGGAGTCTTTGTACAACTGGGTTAGACCGCTTTCCATTTATCAGGCCATTTTAGCTGAACGTTTCAGCGACTTAGGTGAGCAGTTAGCTTGCTATTAGAACAGGATGGTGGGGGAGCACGATGAATATGGTGGCACAGCATGGAAGGAATATGATAAGGAATTCAGAAGAATTAAGGCATATAAGCCTTCATTGGCATGGGATCAGATACACATAATCACTTGGTTGCGTTATAGCAGTCGCACTCAGGTGCCAGGTCAGCAGCCCTTTCGTGGGCCTACAGGCACGGGCTCAGGTGATACTGGGGCCAAGAGGGGGGCCTGCAGGGATTTCAACCGGCGCTCTTGCTCGAGTTCCCCCAGGACATGCCATTTTAAGCAGTCCCGAGGACTTCCGTTTGTTGGGTTTCGAGTGGGAAGGAAAGTATTACTTTGATAGGTGTATGCCTGTGGGCTGTTCTGTGTCATGTTCCTATTTTGAGAAACTTAGTACCTTTTTGTAGTGGGTATTTAGGGGCAGGGCGCGGCATAGGTCGGTTTTACACTACTTGGATGATTTCCTTTTTCTGGGGCCCGCTGGATCTAATCAATGTGCTGGTGCGATGGACGTATTTAAAAAACCTCATGTGGTAATTTGGGGTTCCACTCGCGGAAGGAAAGACTGTGGGCCACTGTTCCACGATTGAATTCCTAGGGATAGAGTTGGACTCAGTGGCAGGTGTGTCCAGATTGCCCTGGGAGAAGGTGGTATCTTTTTCACACGCGTTGCGGTCTTGTCTAAGGGCATCAGTTGCAGTGCTTGGTCGGTCAGCTCATTTGTGCTGCGAATCACACCCATGGGGCGCCCATTTTCTCTGTCAATTGCCCAAGCTATGTCGGGTTTAAAAGTCAAACATCATCACACCAGGCTTTCCAATGAGGTCAAACAAGATATGAGGATTTGGGAAACCTTTCTGCCTAACTTTAATGGGACGGTGGTGTGGCCCAGTCCGCGGAGGTCCAACAAGGAATTGGTACTTTTTACTGATGCAGCTGGGAGCAAAGGCTTTGGGGTTATATATGGTACAGCAAGGTGCGCTCAGCGATGGCCCTTATACTGTGTCCAAGAGGGCCTAGTGGCTAATATTAGTTTCTTGGAGCTGTTCCCAATTTTAGTGGCTTTGTCTATTTGGCCAAAGGGATTTCGGAATCATTCGGTGATTTTCTGGTTAGATAATATGTCAGTGGTTGCTTGCATTAACCAGCAAACAGGTAAGTGCAAGATGATCCTAAGGCTGCTGAAAGAGATAGGGGGTCATTCCAACCCTGGCGGACGGTGTTAAAGCGGCGGCCAACCCGCCAACAGGCAGGCGGTAAGAAAAATGGAATTCTGACCCTGGCGGGAACCGCCAACAGAGACCGCCACTTTAACACTCTGACCGCCACGGCGGGACAAACAAACAGCGCGGCGGTGACCGCCAACAGACAGGCGGGAGACAATGTACCGCCCACCCTATCACAACCCACCAATCCGCCACCTTTTCCGGGGCGGTAGCCCCGCCGATAAAAACATGGCGGAAACAGACATTATGAACGGAAAACGCTCACCTCTACACACTCCACGAGGAATCTGGACAGCATGGAACCCGAACTACACATCCTACCAGCTATTGTCTTCCTGCTCCTCTACCAGGAGCACAAACGCCACCGCAGAAGACAACGGTGAGTACTGCACCTACGACACAGGGGAGGGGGGAGGCAAAAAATTACGGGGACACACGTACGCGACACACCCACACTCACCCTCACCCACAACTACATACACATCAATGCAGAGCAACAACTCAGAGTGACACCCCCAAACCCCCCGGAAGAATGCAAAGACAAAAATAAATTATCCTGAAATTTGAAGTATATTGTACGGCTAAGTAAAAAAATATATCAAACATCTCTAACTATATATACATATGTAAATTGTCCAGTCCAAATTGGGTATCAGCCATTGTTTGTGGGCCAATGGGCCTAAACACATGGGCAAAGCCCACACACGATACCCGGCTCCAATGGAGAGAACACTGCAGGGGCATCAGATAGCAAAACTACAGGCACCTCAGGGGGAAGGGAAGGGGGGGCACCTCAGCCAGATGAGTCCACGACGCCAGATCCACGAGGGGCCTCCCTGGCCACTGTTCAATCCTGGGGAGTGCAAAGCCACAGTCTCACAAGTCTCTTCAGTGGGTGGATTGCCCACTGTGCCATCCTGGGGAGTGCAAAGCCACAGTCTCACAAGTCTCTACAGTGGGTGGGTTGCCCACTGTGCCATCCTGGGGAGTGCAAAGCCACAGTCTCACAAGTCTCTACAGTGGGTGGATTGCCCACTGTGCCATCCTGGGGAGTGCAAAGCCACAGTCTCACAAGTCTCTACAGTGGGTGGGTTGCCCACTGTGCCATCCTGGGGAGTGCAAACCACAGTCTCACAAGTCTCTACAGTGGGTGGGTTGCCCACTGTGCCATCCTGGGGAGTGCAAAGCCACAGTCTCACAAGTCTCTACAGTGGGTGGGTTGCCCACTGTGCCATCCTGGGGAGTGCAAAGCCACAGTCTCACAAGTCTCTACAGTGGGTGGATTGCCCACTGTGCCATCCTGGGGAGTGCAAAGCCACAGTCTCACAAGTGGATTACAGACTCCACTGGTTCTGGAGGAGGCATGGTGCCCAGAGTGCTTTGTGCAGCCCTGCCCGACACAGTTGTGGGCCTGCCCCTTCTGCCAATGGGCCAGCGGTGCTTGAGACGGCGGTGCCCAGCGGAGCGGTGCTTGAGATGAAGGGCCCAGCGGAGCGGTGCTTGAGACGGCGGTGCCCAGCGGGGCGGTGCTTGAGACAGCGGTGCCCAGCAGAGCGGTGCTTGAGTTGAAGGGCCCAGCGGAGCGGTGCTTGAGTTGAAGGGCCCAGCGGAGCGGTGCTTGAGTTGAAGGGCCCAGCGGAGCGGTGCTTGAGATGAACGGCCCAGTTCAGCGGTGCTTGAGATGAAGGGCCCAGCGGAGCGGTGCTTGAGTTGAAGGGCCCAGCGGAGCGGTGCTTGACTTGAAGGGCCCAGCGGAGCGGAGCTTGACTTGAAGGGCCCTGTTCAGCGGTTCTTGACTTGAAGGGCCCTGTTCAGCGGTGCTTGAGATGGCGGTGCCCTGTTCAGCGGTGCTTGAGATGGCGGTGCCCTGTTCAGCGGTGCTTGCCTTGGCAGTCCTTGCCATGTTCAGCGTTGCTTGAGTTGGCGCTCCTTCATTGCCCAGCTGGGCTGGGGATGGCCGGGGCCCTCCTGGGCAGCTGGCCTGGGGATGGCCGGGGCCCTCCTGGGCAGCTGGCCTGGGGATGGCCGGGGCCCTCCTGGGCAGCTGGGCTGGGGATGGCCGGGGCCCTCCTGGGCAGCTGGCCTGGGCCCTCCTGGGCAGCTGGACTGGGGCTGGTCGGGGCCCTCCTGGGCAGCTGGGCTGGGGCTGGCGGGGGCCCTCCTGGGCAGCTGGGCTGGGGCTGGCGGGGGCCCTCCTGGGCAGCTGGGCTGGGGCTGGCGGGGGCCCTCCTGGGCAGCTGGGCTGGGGCTGGCGGGGGCCCTCCTGGGCAGCTGGGCTGGGGCTGGCGGGGGCCCTCCTGGGCAGCTGGGCTGGGGCTGGCGGGGGCCCTCCTGGGCAGCTGGGCTGGGGCTGGCGGGGGCCCTCCTGGGCAGCTGGGCTGGGGCTGGCGGGGGCCCTCCTGGGCAGCTGGGCTGGGGCTGGCGGGGGCCCTCCTGGGCAGCTGGGCTGGGGCTGGCGGGGGCCCTCCTGGGCAGCTTGGCTGGGGCTGGCGGGGGCCCTCCTGGGCAGCTTGGCTGGGGCTGGCGGGGGCCCTCCTGGGCAGCTTGGCTGGGGCTGGCGGGGGCCCTCCTGGGCAGCTTGGCTGGGGCTCGCGGGGGCCCTCCTGGGCAGCTTGGCTGGGGCTCGCGGGGGCCCTCCTGGGCAGCTTGGCTGGGGCTCGCGGGGGCCCTCCTGGGCAGCTTGGCTGGGGCTCGCGGGGGCCCTCCTGGGCAGCTTGGCTGGGGCTCGCGGGGGCCCTCCTGGGCAGCTTGGCTGGGGCTCGCGGGGGCCCTCCTGGGCAGCTTGGCTGGGGCTCGCGGGGGCCCTCCTGGGCAGCTTGGCTGGGGCTGGCGGGGCCCTCCTGGCCAGCTGGGCTGGGGCTGGCGGGGCCCTCCTGGCCAGCTGGACTGGGGCTGGCGGGGCCCTCCTGGGCAGCTGGGCTGGGGCTGGCGGGGCCCTCCTGGGCAGCTCGCCTGCTGCCGGACTTGTCGGGCGTGCTGCCCTTGCCACCCTTCCATGCTCGTCTGTGGCCCTTTCCTCCCTTTGCCGGTGTGCCAGGTGGCACCCCACTCCCTGACGGTGCCAGGGTAGTGCTTGTGGAGCCTGCTGTCTTTGGCCTCTCGCGCTGGGCACTGGCTTTCTTTGCTTTTTTTGCAGGGGGTGGGCTGGCCATCTCTTTACTCCCAGCCGAAGTAGCTGGGCTTGAAGGTGGTGGACTCCAAAATCCTTGGACTATTTTCTTAGTAGGTCCAGGTTTTGTGGTGGCTGAGGTGCTGATTGGAGCCTTATGAGATGGAGGGGGGGGGTCAGTTGATGGAAAGAGGTCAAGGTTGGAAAGGAAAATCAATTTAGTAAGACAGGGACGGGTAGTTGTAGTGGGTATGGGAGTGGAGGAAGAGGATGTGGTTGTAGGAGAGTGAAGTCTGGTGTCTTTGGGTGCAGGTGCTTGTGCTGGAGGCTGTCGTGAGATGGATGGCTGTTGGGTGGTTGGCTGCCTGCGTTTGTGTGGTTTGGAAGAGGGGGTGACAGACACACTGGGAGAGGACACAGGGGACGTGTAAATGGCAGTGGGGGTGGTGACTGCACGTGTGCGGACTGTACTGGTGGGTGTGCTGGTGATGGACGTAGTGGCTGAAGATGTTGTGCATGCAAGTGTGAGTGGAGACGTCACAGGGAGGGAGGAGGGAGATGAGGAGGAGGGGGACACAGAGGAGGCAGTGGCTGTTGGCATGTCTGCATGTGGATGTTGCTTGTGTGAATGCTTGTGTGATGTGTGGTGCTTATGTCTGGATGAGCTTCTCTTGGGTGTTGAGGTGTGTGCAGGCTGGTCTGATGGTGTGTCTGGGATAGGCAGAGGTACAGGGGAGTGGGACTGGGTTGAGGAAGTTGGAGGAGGGAGGCAGGAGACAGGGACAATGGCTGCCGTCAGTGCTGAGGCCAGAGCGATGAACGATCGCTGATGGGCAGCCTGACCCGAATGAATGCCCTCCAGGTATGCATTACTCCGGTGCACCTCCCTTTCTACACCCTGGATGGCATTTGAAAGGGTAGACTGCCCAACAATGAGCGTCCTCAGGAGGTCAATGACCTCCTCACTGAGGGCAGCAGGGGTAACTGGGGCAGGGCCTGAGGCACCTGGGGCGAAGGAGATGCCCACCTTCCTGGGTGAGCGGGCACGGGGCGAAGGCTGAGGGGCTGCTGGGAGGGCGGAGCTGGCGCGCTGGGTGGCGGCTGTACCTGTTGTTGCGGTGGGCACGGATGTAGCCGCCACCACAAGGGAGCTCCCTTCCGAGGAAGTGTCTGTGTCGCTGGTGTCACCACGTGTCCCCGCTGTGGAGCTCCCCTCGCCCTCCGTCTCACTGGTGAAATCAGAGTCAGTTGCATGGCCCTCCATGGCCATGTGAGATGCAGCTCCCTCGTGCTCCGATGCCACTTCTCCTCCGCCTGATGATGCTAATGCACACATGAACAGGAAGACCACAAAAAAAGGGGGGGGTGGAGAAACAAAGACATGTTGAGTGCATGCATTGGCGACACCGTTGGCGGAGAGGACAGACACAGAAGCCCCCTGCACTACGCCGCACACTTGGGGTACACTACTCAATCCGTGGGACATGGCCTATAAGCCTATGGACGACAACTCCACACATAAGTGATACAGGGCCATGATTAGCTGTACTAGGCAACCTACAGAGGTGGGGGGCGGGGGTACAGGGCCATGCCTAACGGAGGGGCCTAGCCTACAGAAAACGCCCTGGCCTAGGGATACCCACAGCCCTCCCCCCCCACCTAGACACCTCCAATGTGTGCAAAATCAGCAGAATGTGCTTGTACTCACCCCCTTGTGTCTGCTGTGATGTCCTCACGCGCCCATCCAAATCGGGGTAGGCCACCGCCAGGATCCGGGACATCAGGGGGGTCAAAGTACGACTGGCACCCCTCCTACGTTGGGAGGCCATCCCCAGCAGAGCCTCCGCGGTCATCCTGCTCCCGCGGCGGATGTCCTCCCACCTCTTCCGGCAGTGGGTGCCCCGTCTGTTGTGGACCCCCAGGGTCCGGACGTCCTTGGCGATGGCATGCCAAATGTCGATTTTCTGATGGGCACTGACCTATGTGACATGTGCAGGGGGAGAAAGAAAAACAAACATCACCTTCTGCATGCTCGATGTGAGTGGCCCCCCATCCCCACCCTTGCCATGTGGCACATGCTCTCATCTTTCGTTTGATGCATGCCTCATTCGCTCACCCCCCAACCATCTTTCATTCACCTCACTCAACCCAGGCATTGGCCACAAAGCATGGTCCCAGTGTACTTACCACGAGTTTCTCCAATTCTTCAGAAGTGAAGGCAGGGGCCCTTCCCCCAGTCGCAGCAGCCATTGTCTCTTCCAGACCGAGGTCACAGCAGCACTTGCAGTATAGGTCCTCTCCTGTGGATGATCAGGTATCGAGTGATTAAGCAGATAGAAAATGGCGGTCACGCCAGCCGCGGTGCGTACCGCGGCGGTGCGTACCGCGACCACCGGCGCACATCCACATTGGCTCCTGAAACCCATAGGGTTCAATGTTAACCAATGCGGCTTTACGCCGCGGTCTTCAACCGCCACGGTGTGCCACGCCAGCGCATTGACCTCACATCCCACTGTCGCACTTCACAGGTCAGGCAGCCACCATTTCAAGGGCCCCCATATCTTAATATCTACTGCGTCACACATACCTAGGCCTTGCATCAACACTCATACAAGCCATTCAATGCATTGAGAATCGTGTACTGTGCAAGCTGTGGGAACGTACCTGTGGGTTGATTGACTCTGTGCTCCATGTTGTCCTTCCTAGGCACCGTCCGCTGGGACTTGCGAGGAGATGGAGGAATCTTCCCATCTACAAACCACTGGTGGACCTGTCGACAATGGAAGAAAGACATGTCATACTGACATACAGGCTTGACAGAGCCACTATACAGGAACTGTGTGCCCAGCTGGAGCCAGACCTGATGTCACCCATCCGCCAACCCACAGGGATCCCCCCTCTAGTGCAGGTGCTGTCAGTACTCAATTTTTTGGCAAGTGGGTCATTTCAAACAACAGTGGCCATTTCATCAGGGATGTCTCAGCCCATGTTTTCCAAGGTGTTGTCCGGAGTGTTGTCTGCCCTGCTGAAATACATGCGGAGCTACATTGTTTTCCCTGAGGTGGGCGATTTGGCTACAGTGAAGGGTGATTTCTATGCGCTTGGACATATTCCCAACATCATTGGTGCAATTGATGGGACACATGTGGCTTTGGTCCCCCCAGCACGAGTGAACAGGTGTACAGGAACAGAAGAAGTTATCATTCCATGAATGTCCAGGTGGTCTGTTTGGCTGACCAGTACATCTCCCATGTAAATGCCAAGTTCCCAGGGTCAGTGCATGACGCGTACATCATGCGAAATAGCAGCATCCCTTACGTGATGGAACTACTTCAGAGACACCGTGTGTGGCTAATTGGTGACTCTGGTTACCCCAACCTGTCCTGGCTACTGACCCCAGTGAGGAATCCCAGGACAAGGGCAGAGGAACGGTACAATGAGGCCCATGGGCGGACTAGGACGGTGATGGAGCGGACGTTCGGCCTCCTAAAGGCCAGGTTTAGGTGCCTCCATATGACAGGTGGATCCCTAATGTACTCACCAAAGAAGGTGTGCCATATCATCGTGGCCTGCTGTATGCTTCACAACCTGGCTTTGCGACGCCAGGTGCCTTTCCTGCAGGAGGATGGTCCAGATGGTGGTGTTGTGGCAGCTGTGGAGCCTGCGGAGAGTGAAGAGGAGGAAGACGAAGAGGACGACACAGACAACAGGGACACAGTAATACTGCAGTATTTTCAATGACATACAGGTAAGAATCAACACCGGCATTTTACATTTAATTAAAGTCTCCTGCCTCTCTACTGTCTGAGTTTCCCCCCAGTGTATGTTGACTGAGTTGTGACTTTCCCTTCCAATTTCAGAGATGTGGGCCCCACTCCGTGACCTCTGCTTTGTTTCCCCATGGACTACAGCTGTGTGACAGTGGTATGTTGTCATCACAATGTAACTGGACATTTTGGCACGGTGCTGTGTAATGCATTTGTTCAAAAATACAGGCAGACTCCAGATTATTTTTGTGCAATAAGTGTGTTTATTAAAGTGTAAAAATTTGGGAAATGGTTGCAATTCGGTGATGGGTGATGGTGGAGGAATGTCCATGGCAGAGTCCAGATTTTCAGTCTCACAGGTGCATTGTCCATATGCCTGTGGAAGGTGGAGCAGGGGCAGTTTAAGGTTGGACAGGGTGACAATGTGGGACAGTGGGATGACAATCAGGGGGTATCCTTTCCTGGCGGGGGTCTTGGCATCCTACTCTGTCTTCTTCCTATATCTCAGGCACCGCTTGCAGGGTGGTTCTCCTTCTGCAGGGGGTGGGGTTCTGGTGGCCTGTTGTTCTTGTGTCGGGGCCTCCTGTCCACTAGCGCCGGCGGAGGTGGTAGCCTGTTCTTGGTCCATGCTAGTGACAGGGGCCCTTTGTGGTGCCACATGGTCCCGCAATGTGCTGACAATCTGATTGAGAGCCACAACGATGGTGCCCATTGCGGAACTGATTATTCTGAGTTCTTCCCTGAACCCCATAAACTGTTCCTCCTGCAGTACCTGGATCTCCTGGAACCTGGCCAGGACCGTCGCCATCGTCTCCTGGGAGCGGTGGTATGCTCCCATGATGGAGGAGAGGGCCTCGTGGAGAGTGGGTTCCCTGGGCCTGTCCCCCCGTCACACAGCAGCCCTCCCAGTTCCCCTGTTTCCCTGGGCCTCTGTCCCCTGGACCGTGTTACCACTACCACTGCCCCCAGATCCCTGTTGTTGTTGGGGTGGTGGGTTAACCTGGGTGCCCTGTAGTGGTGGACACACCGCTGATTGACGTGTCCTGGAGCTAGAAGCATGGGCCCGCTGGGTGGGTGCTGTGCTGGTGTTCCCAGAGGGGGGTAGGTCTGCTGTGGCCTGTGGCTGTCTGAGGGGAACCGACCGTCCCGAGGTCCCCGATGGGCCGGGCTGGTCATCTGGGTCCAGAGAGACAGAGCTGCTGTCATCACTGTGGGCCTCTTCTGGGGGTGGAATGGACATTTCTGGACCCTCCTGGGCGGTGTTGTGGCGTTCGGGTCCTGCAGGGGTATAAGAGTATGGTTATTGCTTCTGTGTGTGCCATAGCGTGCAATGGGTGGGTGCCCGTGTACCCCAGTGCTGGCATTCCCTTGTGGGGGCTGTTGTGATGGTGGTTTGGAGGGGGATGGGTATGTGCAGTGGGCATGCTTAGGTGATGGGTGTCCATGGTTTGTGGTTGCATGCAGGGCTTGGTGTTGGGATGGGTGGGTTGTGATGGTGAGACATTAGCAAGGAGGATGTGTGATGGGGGTGGGGGGGAGGGCGGGGGTATGATTTGGCATGCCGGTGGGTGGGGGGGGGATGAAGTAGTTGAGATTCGACTTACCAGAGTCCATTCCTCCGCCTACTCCTGCGAGACCCTCAGGATGCAGGATCGCCAAGACCTGTTCCTCCCATGTTGTAAATTCTGGGGGTTGAGGTGGGGGTCCGCCGCCAGTCTTCTGCACCGCGATGTTGTGTCTGGATACCATGGAACGCACCTTCCCCCGTAGGTCGTTCCACCGCTTCCTGATGTCGTCCCGATTTCGTGGATGCTGACCCACAGCGTTGACCCTGTCCACTATTCTTTGCCATAGCTCCATCTTCCTGGCAATGGTGGTGTGCTGCACCTGTGCCCCGAAGAGCTGGGGCTCTACCCAAACTATTTCCTCCACCATGACCCTGAGTTCAGCGTCTGTAAACCTGGGGTGTCTTTGGGGTGCCATGGGGTGGTGTGGATGAGGTGTGGGGTGGCATTTGTGGTGATGAGTGTGGTGAGTGTGGTGGTGTGTGGTGTTTTGTGCGTGGATGTTGTGTGAGTGATGGTGTTATGTGCCTCTGAATGCTCTGTACTAGCTGGTGGTGTCTCTCTCTGGCCTAAGTCAATAAATGGTGGTCGTAGGGGTTTGTGGGTGATGTGGGTGTGTGTTTTATATTGTGGTGGGAGTGGTGTTTGTATGTGTATCAGGTGTGTGTATTTCAAAATGTCCAATGTGGCAGTGTTTTGGAGCTGTGTGTGTATTTTGAGCGCAGCGGTGTGTACCGCCAATGGAATACCGCGGTTGAAAGACCGCAGCGTGGATTCGTGGATCGGAATGGAATGGGCGTATTTCTGTTGGCGTGACGGTGGAGGTTTGGTCATCGCCAGTTTTTCGCTGGCCATTGGTGTGGCGGACTTTTGTGGATGTCGGGTTTTTGGCGGTTTGCCTGTTGCGGGTCAGAATGACGTGGTGGTTTTCCGCGCCCGCGGCGGTGTTATGGCGGTCTTCTGACCGGCGGTAAGCGCATTTTACCGCCGAGGTCAGAATGACCCCCATAGTCTTGTTGTGTTTAAGGTTGAATGTGACCTTCAGAGCTAAGCACGTTCCTGGAGTGTTGAATAATGCTGCTTATGCACTCTCCCGTTTTAAGTTGCAGGTTTTCAGGTCTCACATCCCCGGAGCGGAGGAGTTCTCAACTCCCTTTCCAGAGCATCTGTGGCAGATTGGTGCCAAGGAATACCAGACCTCATGGTAGCCAACTTAGCACCCAGAACGCTGAAGGATTACCAGGAAACCTTTGCAGCATATGTTGATTTCCGGGGTGGGGCGGTCTCATCTACTTGTTTTGATCCGGCCTCAATCTTGGCATTTTTATAAGTTTTGAGGGCTGAGGGGAAGACAATTGCGTGTGCCAGGCATTTCTCTGCTGCTATTTCTTTCTTTACACAAACATGGGGGAGGCCTGATGGTACGAAACATTTTTGGTAAGAAGGGCCCTTAGGGGATGGCAGCGCATTCAGGGATCTAAGCCAGATGCTCGGCGGCCCATTGATGTGGCAAAGTTGGGGGCCTTGCTAGTCATGTTGGATCATGTTTGTACCTCTCCCTGGGAGGTCACGTTATTTAAGTCAGCCTTAACCCTTGCCTTTTATGGTGCTTTTAGATTGAGTGAACTGGTCACGCGCAATAAAAGGGACACCTTGGGGGGGTCGGCAATCGGCGAGTAATCATTGGCCAGAGGGGACCAGGTGTCTGGTGATTAAGATTCCCCACTCTAAGGCAGATCAGGATGGAAAGGGGACCATATTCTGTTGCTTAGAGCCCCAGGTAATGCATGTTGTCCTATACGCAACTTAGAGGTCTTCCTAGCTCAGCGTGCTCCAGGGGAGACGGGTGCGGTTTTGGTGCATGCGGACGGCATGCCACTTACTAGGTACCAATTCTCACAGGTACTCACGCGCTCCCTTCTGGGAGCGGGTTTGGATGCCTCAGATTTTGGCACTCACTCCTTTAGAATAGGGGCGGCTACAGTGGCGGTGGCAATGGGATTCCCAGGAGCAGCGGTTAAGAGAATTGGAAGGTGGTCATCGTTTTGCTACAAGCGATATGTGAGACTTCATATGCTATGAGTTCATGTCCTTGACACCACGCTTTCTTTGTAGACTCCCGCCGCAGGTATTTGATGGTTCCGAAGACCCCTGTGTACGCAGGAGTTGCTGGTATCCTTGAGGTGTGGGTAATCGGGCATTCACATGTCCGACGTCCAGGTGAACTATTTGCAAGAAGTGTCTTTGCATCACGCACATCGGAGGCTGGTGTCCGCATCTCTTTCTTTGGCCGAGGCGGGCTGCAGCTCACTCAATTAAGGACATTCCTGGTTTCAATGCCCACATTAAACTACCCGTCACCAGACATCATTGTGCTGCACCTTGGGGGTAATGATCTGGTTGCTCTAGGATGCCAGTAGCTCTTCGAACTGATAATATCTGAAATTGTTTGGTTGGCCAAAAAATTCCCTCAGGCTGTCCTTGCTTGGTCGAACATGATCTCTCGTTCTTTCTGGAAGGGCGGGATCTCAGTGAAAGCCCTCAATGACTCAGTGAGAAGAATCAATAGCAAACTGGCCAAGTTGTTTCGGACTCCAAGGTTGGCTGTGGTCCCGCATGGCTGCATCAAAGGAGACAGGTTTTTTCTGCAGGAGAGAGTTCATCTTTCGCGAGTGGGCTATGAAATGTTTTTAGAGAATTTACTCGCCTGGCTCTCTCAGCATACGTGACCTCTTCCTGTTGGGGGGAGGCCTCATCGTCGGGCAACAATGTGGGCCCGTGGCATGGGTGAGATCATGACTGTGAAGATAAATGGTGTAGGAAGTTGGCTCTGTATGCACTATTTCAAAGTAAGGAATAGTATGCACAGAGTCCAAGGGTTCCCCTTAGAGGTAAGATAGTGGCAAAAAGAGATAATACTAATGCTCTATTTTGTGGTAGTGTGGTCGAGCAGTAGGCTTATCAAAGGAGTAGTGTTAAGCATTTGTTGTACATACACACAGGCAATAAATGAGGAACACACACTCAGAAACAATTCCAGGCCAATAGGTTTTTGTTATAGAAAAATATCTTTTCTTAGTTTATTTTAAGAACCACAGGTTCAAATTCTACATGTAATATCTCATTTGGAAGGTATTGCAGGTAAGTACTTTAGGAACTTTGAATAATTACAGTAGCATATATACTTTTTACATAAAACACATTTAGCTGTTTTAAAAGTGGACACTGCAATTTTCACAGTTCCTGGGGGAGGTAAAGTTTTGTTAGGTTTTGCAGGTAAGTAAACCACCTACGGGGTTAAGATTGGGGTCCAAGGTAGCCCACCGTTGGGGGTTCAGAGCAACCCCAAAGTTACCACACCAGCAGCTCAGGGCCGGTCAGGTGCAGAGTTCAAAGTGGTGCCCAAAGCGCATAGGCTTCAATGGAGAGAAGGGGGTGCCCCGGTTTCAGTCTGCCAGCAGGTAAGTACCCGCGTCTTCGGAGGGCAGACCAGGGGGGTTTTGTAGGGCACCGGGGAGGACACAAGTCCACACAAAAAGTCCACCCTCAGCAGCGCGGGGCGGCCGGGTGCAGTGTGCAAACAAGCGTCTGGTTTCCAATGGGAGTCAATGGGAGACCAAGGGGTCTCTTCAGCGGTGCAGGCAGGCAAGGGGGGGGCTCCTCGGGGTAGCCACCACCTGGGCAAGGGAGAGGGCCTCCTGGGGGTCACTCTTGCACTGGAGTTCTGATCCTTCAGGTGCTGGGGGCTGCGGGTGCAGGGTCTTTTCCAGCCGTCGGGATTATAGAGTCAGGCAGTCGTGGTCAGGGGGAGCCTGGGGATTCCCTCTGCAGACGTCGCTGTGGGGGCTCAGGGGGGACAACTTTGGTTACTCACAGTC
Source organism: Pleurodeles waltl (assembly GCF_031143425.1). Taxonomy (NCBI): domain Eukaryota; kingdom Metazoa; phylum Chordata; class Amphibia; order Caudata; family Salamandridae; genus Pleurodeles; species Pleurodeles waltl. The sequence continues at coordinate 158,818,364 of NC_090443.1, forward strand.
TCGGAGTCGCCGGAGGGTCCTCCCTGAGGTGTTGGTTCTCCACCAGTCGAGTCGGGGTCACGGGTGCAGTGTTGCAAGTCTCACGCTTCTTGTGGGGATTGCAGGGGTCTTTAAATCTGCTCCTCTGAAACAAAGTTGCAGTCTTTTTGGAGCAGGGCCGCTGTCCTCTGGAGTTTCTTGTTCCTCTTGAAGCAGGGCAGTCCTCTGAGGATTCAGAGGTCGCTGGTCCTGGGGAAAGCGTCGCTGGAGCAGGTTTCTTTAGAAGGCAGGAGACAGGCCGGTAGGACTGGGGCCAAAGCAGTTGGTGTCTTCTTCCTTCTTCTGCAGGGGTTTTTCAGCTCAGCAGTCCTCTTCTTCTGTAAGTTGCAGGAATCTAAATTCTTAGGTTCAGGGGAGCCCTTAAATACTAAATTTAAGGGCGTGTTTAGGTCTGGGGGGTTAGTAGCCAATGGCTACTAGCCCTGAGGGTGGGTACACCCTCTTTGTGCCTCCTCCCAAGGGGAGGGGGCCACATTCCTATCCCTATTGGGGGAATCCTCCATCTGCAAGATGGAGGATTTCTAAAAGTTAGAGTCACTTCAGTTCAGGACACCTTAGGGGCTGTCCTGACTGGCCAGTGACTCCTCCTTGTTATTCTCATTATCTCCTCCGGCCTTGCCGCCAAAAGTGGGGCCGTGGCCGGAGGGGGCGGGCAACTCCACTAGCTGGAGTGCCCTGCGGTGCTGGAACAAAGGGGGTAAGCCTTTGAGGCTCACCGCCAGGTGTTACAGCTCCTGCCTGGGGGAGGTGATAGCATCTCCACCCAGTGCAGGCTTTGTTACAGGCCACAGAGTGACAAAGGCACTCTCCCCATGTGGCCAGCAACATGTCTCGAGTGTGGCAGGCTGTTTGAACCAGTCAGCCTACACGGGTAGTTGGTTTAAGTTTCAGGGGGCACCTCTAAGGTGCCCTCAGGGGTGTATTTTACAATAAAATGTACACTGGCATCAGTGTGCATTTATTGTGCTGAGAAGTTTGATACCAAACTTCCCAGTTTTCAGTGTAGCCATTATGGTGCTGTGGAGTTCGTGTTTGACAGACTCCCAGACCATATACTCTTATGGCTACCCTGCACTTACAATGTCTAAGGTTTTGCTTAGACACTGTAGGGGCACAGTGCTCATGCACTGGTGCCCTCACCTATGATATAGTGCACCCTGCCTTAGGGCTGTAAGGCCTGCTAGAGGGGTGACTTATCTATACTGCATAGGCAGTGTGAGGTTGGCATGGCACCCTGAAGGGAGTGCCATGTCGACTTACTCGTTTTGTTCTCACCAGCACACACAAGCTGGCAAGCAGTGTGTCTGTGCTGAGTGAGGGGTCCCCAGGGTGGCATAAGCTATGCTGCAGCCCTTAGAGACCTTCCCTTTCATCAGGGCCCTTGGTACCAGGGGTACCAGTTACAAAGGACTTACCTGGATGCCAGTGTGTGCCAATTGTGGAATCAAAAGTACAGATTAGGGAAAGAACACTGGTGCTGGTGCCTGGTTAGCAGGCTTCAGCACACTTTCAATTCAAAACATAGCATCAGCAAAGGCAAAAAGTCAGGGGGTAACCATGCCAAGGAGGCATTTCCTTACAAATGGGTACCTTTGTATTGAAAAATTGGCTGACAAGCTAATTGGACCCTCCAAGGGGTGCTGGCTGGGAAGTGTGGATGACACACAGGGGTGCAGGGGTTTGCGAGTGGTCACTGGCATCTGGCCCCTCGGGCCAACCACCTGCCCATGCACAGAAGGTCGGAAGCGAGCACTGGGCCTGGGGGTGTGGACTCTGAGGGTGGCGGGGGCACCTGAGGTAGGTATCCTAGCGGGCAGCCGGGCAGCCGGGCCCCCTCCACAGCAATCCAGTTTGGAAGGTATGAGAATACCCTGATGGAGATCCTACCCCTGGGATTTGTAGCATAAGGAGGGGTAGGGTTTGGGTTATGGTAAAACAGTCATGATCTTATTCACAGCCACCAACACTGGGTATGCAGTAATGAACGGTTCTTTAGTCAGTAACAGGAATTTGGATGTATTAGCGTACTCGGTTAAGTCTAGGCATCCCTTGAACACGGTAAATACTTTGTGAACATGATTGTGGTTACTGTGTATAATTTTGATTAACAATATTTTGTCAATTAGATACGGCCGGGGGTTTGAGACCCCTAATCCCAAAGTGAAGTACATCTAAGGTTTTAATTCAAGCTTACGTTGGGGGGGGGGGGGGTGAGTGGTGTTAGGAGGCCTCGGCAATGCGTGGCCATATATCACCCAGCGACGTAACTGGGGTGCTGTAGTTTGTATTTGCCACACAAACCTAGGGGTGTGTGCATGCTACCCCTGAGTCAGGTAATCTGTTGGTAGGGTCCCGTCCCACATGGGGCCTTGTCAATAAATACTGGGCTGGGCTGGTGGAGCATCAGTGAGACCCCAGCGCCTATGTTATCAAACTTATGCCGAATGTCTGTATGAGCCCGGCGCATGGCCACATAGCTTGTGACACAAATGCCTCAACTTTGTTGTGCTCATTGAGGGGAACTCTCATAGAGTTCAAATTAGACTTCATCAAATCTGTGGGAATAGCTAACAAGCATCTGCAAAGTCAACAGGCTTCGTCAATGTGAAATCTACCAGCTGTGCCAATATATGTTTATGTTTCATAGCACCTGTGCTGCTGTACAAGGCTTAAAGTAAAAAAATAAATAAAAAAAAAGTGGTATGACACAATCAATGGTGGCTGCATCATAGCACTTTTGGTTTTACTTTAAACCATGTTACTCAGTAGCTCAACTGCTATACAACATATAAAAAAAACTCTGACAAAGCCACTAGATTTCATATAGGCGAAACCTATTGGCTTTGCCAATGATTTTTTTGCTTTTCTAGTCTAAGTTTTTTGGATTTAGCATTACAGTGCATTGTATTTCACCCCAGATTAAAGAGCATGGCTAACTACTCAATAAAATAAGCTAAAGTGCTTGCTCTGAATATACAAATAGATTTTAACCTCTGCATATAAATACCAATGCACTACATTTTGAACACTTTTTTCAGTCAAAGGTCATAAACGTGAAAGAGTCAATATACAAAATGTTTTCAAGACATAAATAACTGTAGGAAAGTATCCTCTTTCAGGCCTGGTTACCCCAGGTATTGCCTGTTGTCAGTGTGTTAGACTGTGTTCACTGGGATCCTGCTAATCAGGACCCCGGGGTCTGTGCTCTCTCCCTTTAAATTTGGTTGCTTGGACCACAGAAGATCTCATTTGGCATTCTGGTGTCCCCTTGTAAGTTCCTGGTATATGGTACCCAGGTACCCAGGGCATTGGGGTACCAGGGGTTCCGCATGGGCTGCAGCATGTATTATACGACCCATGGGGAGCCCACGCAAAGTGTATTTTCAGGCCTGCCATCGCAGCCTATGTGAAAGGGTGCATGCACCCTTTTCACTACAGTCACTGCACCAGATCACCGTAAGTCACCCCTATGGCAGGCCCTCCTAGCCCAGAAGGCAAGGTGCAAGTACCTGTGTGTGTGGGCACCCCTGCATGGGCAGCGGTGCCCCCACGAACTCCAGTTTCATTTTCATGGACTTTTTGAGTGTGGGGACACCATTTCACATGTGTACTGGACATAGGTCATAGGACATAGGCTACATAAAGGTAACTCTGAACCTAGACATGTTTGGTATCAAACATGTCGGAATCATACCCCAATATTGTTGCCAGTATTGGAAGTATGATTCCATGCACTCTGATGGCTCCTTAGAGGACCCCCAGTAGTCTCCTGCTTCTAGGTTTTTCCGGGCAGCCCAAACTGCTGCCACCTGTCAGACAGGTTCCTGCCCTCCTGCAGCTTGAACAGCGCAAGCCCAGGAAGGCAGTTCAAAGGATTTCCTTTGGGATGGGGGGGTAACACTCTCTCCCTTTGGAAATAGGTGTTGCATGGCTTGGTGGGGGAAGCCTCCCCAAGCCACTGGTATGCTTTGAAGGGCACATTTGGTTCCCTCCTTGCATAAACCAGGCTGCACCAGTTCAGGGACCTCCAGTTCCTGCTCTGGTGCAAAACTGGACAATGGAAAGGGGAGTGACCACTCCTCTATCCATCACCACCCCAGGGGTGGTGCCCAGTACTCCTCCAGAGGGTCCCTTGATTTTACCATCTTAAATCCAAGGTGGGCAGAGGCCTCTGGGAGCATCTGAGTGCCAGGTCAGGCAGGTGACGTCAGAGCCCCCTCCGTGACCTTGCTAGGTGACCAATCCCCCTTTCAGGGCTATTTAGGGTCTCCCTCTTGGATGGGTCCTCACATTCAGCTTCCAAGATTCCTGCAGGACTCCTCTGCGACCTCTACTTTGACTTCAGGCCACTGGAACTGCAACTGGATCCTCCAGGAAGTGTCAAAATGCATCCACAATGAAGTCTCTGCTTGCAACATTGTTTGAATGGCTCCCTCCAGCTTCTGCAACATTTCCCCGACTGTGCATCCTCTGAGGGTGGCAAGTCTTCAGTCTGCATAAGAAAGAAGAAGTAATCTCCCTTGGACTGAAGGAGTCACTCCCCTGCATCCGCAGGCACCAACTGAAATGATGATCGGCTGCGTGGATCTCCTCTCATCCTGAGATGTATGGATCCTGCATCATAAGTGGTAGTCTGGAGTAGTCCTCTTGCTCTTCCCTGCCAGCTGTCCAACTTTGGTGGAGTTAAGCCCTTACCTTCCCAAGCAGGACAGTAACCCCATGTACCATGTCTCTCGAAGTTACCAAGGCTTGTTGGGATTTCCTCCAAGGGATCTTCAGGCTCAATGTAGTCCCAGCCCCCAGCACTCCTTCCTCTGTGGCACAGCCCTCTTCATGCTTCTCCTGCGGTGTGAGACCCTTCTCCAGTTGTGCTGCATGGGCTCCTCTGCGACTCCGGATTCCTCTTTAAGTGGATCTCCTGTGGGGGCTGCCTTTTCTTCTGTAGACTCTCTGCCTTGCTTAGGGTCCCCCCCATGACTCCTTCATGGGTTGAGTCCTCCTGGACCTTGCTGGTCCTGGGCAGCTTCACTTTTGTTGCATTGCGACTTCTGCCTTTGCCAAGGCTTGTTGATGGCTTTTCCACGCCACTGACTGACTGCAATCTTTCATCCGGCATGGGACATTGACTGCATCCTTCAGGAACTCTTCTCTGGCTCCAGGGCTGCATTGCTGACCGTCTTCGTCCTACTGTCGACGAAGTCCTGCAACCACCGACGGGTGGGTAGTGGCTTCTGCCACCACTGGACACTCCTGCGACTTTTGGACTTGGTCCCATTCTTCCACAGGCCTTCCTCTTCAGGAATCCACCACTGATTTCTTGCAGTCTTGTCTTGGTGTTGCATTTTTCTTCTTTTTAGTCCTTTTAGGTGGTTTGAGGAAAATCCAGTAGCTTACTCCTTTCTTCACGGTCACTGGGGGCACTGCAGTATCTACCTTTGTGGTTTCCTAGTTCCCCCAGCTCCCCTCTACACATTCCACTTACCTAGTTGGGGGTCCTGCATTTGCATTCCATTTTTTTAGTAAGGTTTGGGATCCCCCTATGGTCATATTGTCTATTGTTATTTGCACTGTTTTCTATTGCTAGTTATGCCTATTTCTGATTACTAGCTAGTGAACATATCTAGGGTGTTACCTACCTCCTATTGGAGGTTTGCCTCTCTAGTACTTTTTGGTAACTGTGTCACTAAAATAAAGAACCTTTATTTTTGTAACACTGAGGCCCTCATTACAACACTGGCGGTAAATCCCGCTTTCCGCCGTGCGGAAGACCGCCAACATACTGTTGCAGCGGTGAAATTCTGCTACAGGTATTACGACTCACAGCTCGGAATCCGCCACAATACAGACACCCACACAAGTCCGCCACACCAAAGGTCAGTGATAAACTGGCGATACCAAAACCCACACACCAACAAGAATATGCCCAAACTATCACGACCCACGAATCAACGCAGCTGCCATTCACCCGCGGTAATCCATTGGTGGTACACACCGCCGCGCTCAAAATACACACACACTTACAAAACACAACCACATTGGACAATCCCAAATACACACACTGGATACACATACACACACCACACCCACACACCCAATCCAATATAAAGCACACACCCACATCACCCACAAACCCTTACAACCAAAAATTTGAAAGAAGGCCAGAGAGAGAGATTAGCTAACACAACACCAGTATCCACAGACACACAACACCATCACTTATACAACATCCACGCACCTCAAACAACACACACCAACACATCCTCACACACATCACAACAGACAGCACCTCACACACCACATCATGGCACCTCAAAGGCATCCCAGGTTTTCTGAGGAGGAGCTCAGGGTCATGGTGGAGGAAGTCATCCGGGTAGAGCCACAGCTATTCGGATCACAGGTGCAGCAGACATCCATTGCTAGGAAGATGGAGCTATGGCGGAGAATAGTCGACAGGGTCAACGCAGTGGGACAGCATCCAAGAACACGGGATGACATCAGAAAGAGATGGAACGACCTATGGGGGAAGGTACGTTCCGTGGTATGCAGACACCAGATTGCTGTACAGAGGACTGGCGGTGAACCCCCACCTCCTCCCCCACAACTAACAACATGCGAGGAGCAAGTCTTGGCGATCATGCATCCTGAGGGCCCCGCAGGAGTAGTAGGAGCACTGGACTCTGGTAAGTCATATCTTTACCACTATATCCCCCACCCTACCTGCATGCCATCACATACTCCCACTCATCACCCCAACACCCCACAGATACCCCATTACCACAACCCACACATCCCAAAACCAAGCCCTGCATGTAACACCAATGCATGGACAGCCATCACCAAAGCATGTCCAGTAGCGAGACTCACTCATGCCCCAAAATCACCAATCACACAGGGGCCACTGCAATAATGCAAGCACAGGAGTAGAGGTTAACTCACCCATTGCACAAGATGGCACACACAGATACTAAGATTATGCATTCACACCACAACAGAACCCATACCCAACGTCACCGGACAGGATGTGCCAGATATATTCAGTCCCCCCACAGAAGAGGCCCACAGTGATGACAGCAGCTCTGTATGCCTGGATCAAGATGACCAGCCCAGCCCATCAGGGACCTCTGGACACTCGGTTCCCCTGACACAGGCACAAAGCACCACAGAACCTCCCCCCTCAGGGGCCCTTCCCTCTGTCCCCAGGACACGACAATCAGCAGTGTGTCCACCACTACAGGGAACCCAGGCAAACCCACCAATCCAAGAAAATCAGGGACCTGGGGTCAGTGGCAGTGGGCACACAGTTCAGGGGACAGAGGCACAGGATAACAGGGAAGCTGGGAGGACTGCTGTGTGCGACAGGGGGAGGACAGGCTTAGGGAACCCACTCTCCACGAGTCACTCTCCAACATCATGGGAGTTTACCACCATTCCCAGGAGACCATGGTACTGGCCAAGTTTCAGGAGACCCAGCGGCTGCAGGAAGAACACTACCTGGGGATCAGGGAGGATTGAAGTCCATTAACAACACCCTGGTCACCATTGCAGGGGTGCTGGCAGACATTATCAACACCAGGAGGGACACAGGGGCACACCAACCGGCCCCTGACACTAGCCTCGACAATGAACAGCCCACCACCTCTGCCGGCGCTAGTGGACAGGAGGCACCCCCACAAGAACACCAGGCCACCAGCACCCCACCCCCTGCAGAAGGAGAACCAGCCCGCAAACGGTCCCTGAGATCCAGGAACAAGACAGAGAACATTGCCAAGACCCCCACCAGGAAGTAAGATCCAGCTGAATGTCACCCTTCTGTCCCACTTTGTCACCCTGTCCACCTTAAACTGCCAATGCTCCACTTCCTATGCCCCATTGGACAATGCACCTGTGAGACAAATAGACTGGACTCTGCCATGGACATTCCTCCACCATCACCCCAGCCCATTACACAACCCCTCCACTTATTTGCACAAAAATAAACACCCTTGAATCACAAAACAATCTGGAGTCAGGTTGTTCTTTCACAAATGTGTAATTGCAATACCTCTGGCATATAGTAATGTCAATGTACTTGTTCATATACCAATGTAACACAGCTGTAGGCCAGCAGTAAACATAGCAGAGGGCACAAAGTGGGACCCAGATCTGTGAAATGGAAAAGCACAGTAACAAGTCAGGGTCTATACAATGGGTGAAAATGGCAGACTTATGCTAGCTCCAACAATAGTATGAGATGTGGGAAGCAGTTCCATCTTCTTACCCGAGTCTCACTGGAAGTATTGCATGATGATGTTGTTTCGGTTATCTACATCCTCTTCTTCTGCCTCCTCTTCTTCACTGGCCACAGGCTCCACAGCTGCCACAAGACCACCATCAGGCCCATCCTCCTGCAGAAAAGGCACCTGGCGTCGCAAAGCCAGGTTGTGCAACATACAGCAGGTCACGATTATCTGGCACACCTTCTCCGGTGAGTAGTATAGGGAGCCACCTGTAAGATGGAGGCACCGGAATCTGGCCTTCAGGAGGCCGAAGGTGCATTCTATAACCCTCCTAGTTCACCCATGTGCCTCATTGTAGCGTTACTCTGCCCTTGTCCTGGGATTCCTCACTGGGGTCAGTAGCCATGACAGGTTGGGGTAACCAGAGTCACCATCAAATATCGAGGGACAACTGTTAGACAGACACTAATCCTTAGGGACAACCCCATACCTTTGTCAACTGTTTTGGGACCTTGGGCTCAACTATTAGCCACACACGGTGCCTCTGGAGTTGCCCCATCACATAAGGGATGCTGCTATTCCTCAAAATGTAAGCGTCATGCACTGAGCCAGGATACTTGGCATTCACATGAGAGATGTACTGGTCTGCCAAACACACCATCTGCACATTCAATGAATGGTAGTTTTTCCAGTTTCTGTACACCTGTTCATTCCTGCAGGGGGGACAAATGCCACATGTGTACCATCAATGGCACCAATGATGTTGGGGATATGTCCCAGGGCATAGAAGTCACCTTTCATTGTGGGAAAATCCTGCATGTGTTTCAGCAGGGAAGACAACACTCTGGACAACACGTTAGAGAACATTGGCTGGGACATCCCTGATGCCATGGCCACTGTTGTTTGAAATGACCCACTGGCTAGGAAATGGAGTACAGACAGAACCTGCACTAGAGGGGGGATTCCTGTGGGTTGGCGGATAGCTAACATCAGGTCAGGCTCCAACTGGGCACACAGTTCAAGGATTGTTGCACAATCAAGTCTGGAAGTTATAATGATGTGTCTCTCTTCCATTGTCGACAGGTCCACCAGGGGTCTGTACACTGGAGGCTGCCGCCATCTCATCACCTGCCCCAGCAGACGTGTCCTATGTAGGAGAACAGTGAGCAGAGGGTCATCCAACACTTAGGTATCACATTGTGTTATTTGCTAAAACGTTGGTAATTCGCAATGTGCCTTTAACTGTCCGTATTCCAGGACTAAATAGGTGTGATGCAGTTTTTCCCCCTGCCATGTGGCCCCCTGAAATGGCGGCTGCCTGACCTGTAAGGCGAGACAAGGGGAAATGAGGTAACAGCGCTGACGTAGTACATCGTCGCGGTAGGCGGTCGAAGAACGCGCACAATTTAGTATTGGTTAACATTGGGCCCTATGGGTCCAAGGAGCCAATGATGATGTACGCCGGAGGTGACGGTACGCACCGCCGCGGACGTGGCCGCCATTTTCTAACTGTTCCCTCACTTGATACCTGACTTTCAACAGGAGAGGACCTACACTGCAAGTGCTGCTGTGACCTATGTCTGGAAGCGACAATGGCTACAGTGTCTGGGGAAAGGGCCCCTGCCTTCACTTCGGAGGAGTTGGAGAAACTCGTGGAGTGGGTCCTCCCCCAGTACATGCAACTTTACGGTCCTCCAGACAAACAGGTGAGTACACTGTGAGCATTGTAGATGGCACATGATTGTATGGAGTGTCGTGGATGGAAAAGGGTGGGGAGGGGTACAGGCCAGCATGTCAGGATAGTGTGTGTGTATGTATGTCTGACCCAGGGTGGGAGGTGTTTGGCAATGCGTGGGATGAAATGTACGGGATAGTAACATCCATTCTAACTTCACTAATCCTCTAGGTCAGCGCCCACCAGAAGAAGGGTATTTGACGTGCCATCGCCAAGGACGCCTGGACCCTGGGGGTCTACCATAGACGGAGCACCCACTGCTGCAAAAGATGGGAGGACCTGCGCCACTGGAGCAAGAAGATGGCGGAGGCCCAGCTGGGGATGGCCTCCCAATGTGGAAGGGGTGCCCGTCGCACCACGACCCCCCTGATGTACCGGATCTTGGCGGTGGCCTATCCGGAGTTGGATGGGTGCCTGAGGGCATCACAGCAGCCACAAGGGGGTGAGTACACTCTCATTCAGCTCACTCAGCGCACTTTACGAGGTGTCTGGGTGGGGGAAGTGGGCTGTGGGTTCCCCTAGGCCAGGGCGAACTTGGTAGGATAGGTCCCTTGTTAGGCAGGCTCTTTGGCACCCCAACCCCACTACTGGTAATAGCCATCTACACCTAGTCAGGCTCCTGTGGCTTGCAGGTGTGCAGCAATTGGGCTTAGGCATCGTCCCCCATGGGCATGTGAATTTCCTAAGAACTGTTAGTGCATGGCTTAGTGCATAGGGCTGCTCCTTGTGTGTTGTGTCCGCCAACGGTAGTGGTGTTGCATGCACTGAACATGTGTTTCTTCTGTCTTCCCCCCCCCTTTTTGTTTTGTCACCCTGTTCTTGCATACATTAGCATCATCTGGCGGAGTAGCAGTGGCACCGGAGCAGGAGGGAGCTGAATCCCATATGGCCCTGGAGGGTGAAGCAACGGAGTCTGAAGCCACCAGTGGGATGGAGGGCGAGGGGAGCTCCACGACGGGGACAGGAGCATACACCAGCGACAGCGGAGACTCCTCTGATGGGAGCTCCCTTGCGGTGACGGGCACCTCTGTGCCCACCGCATCAACAGGTACAGCTGCCACCCCCCTACCAGCACCGCCTTCCCAGCAGCCCCTCACTGTGTGTCCCGTGCCGGCTCACCCAGGAGGGTGGGCATCTCCTTCGCTCCAGGCACCTCAGCCCCTGCACCAGTCAGCCCTGCTGCCCTCAGTGAGGAGGCTTTTGACCTCCTGCGATTCCTCACTGTTTGGCAATCTACCATTTTGAATGCCATCCAGGGTGTTGAGAGGCATTTGCAACAAACAAATGCATACCTGGAGGGCATTCATTCTGGGCAGGCGGTCCAACAGAGAGCATTTCAGGCTCTGGCCTCAGCACTGATGGCAGCCATTGTCCCTGTGTCCAGCCTCCCCCCTCCAACTTCCTCCACCCAGACCCAATCCCCTGTACCTCAGCCTATCCCAAGCACACCATTAGACCAGCATGCACCCTCATCAACACACAAGAGTGCACATGGCAAACATAAGCACCACACATCCCACAGGCACTCACACAAGCACCATCCCCATGCAGACACAGCAACATCCACTGCCTCCACTGTGTCCCCCTCCTCCACCCTCTCTGTCTTGTCTCCACTCACACCTGCATGCACTACATCTTCAGCCACTACCTCTATCACCAGCACGCCCATCACCACACACTGCTCATGTGCAATCATCCCCAGTGTCCTCTCCCAGTGTGTCTGTGAGCCCTCCTCCCAATGTATACAAACGCAGGCACACACCCACCCAACAGCCATCCACCTCACAACAGCCTCCGGCCCATGCACATTCACCCAAATTCAGCAAACGTACACCTCCTACAACCACTACCTCTTCCTCAACTCCCAACCCCCCTCCATCTTCCCGTCCCAGTGTGTCTAAAAAACTTTTCCTGGCTAACATTGACCTCTTCCCTACACCTCCCCCTGTCCTTCCCCTAGGGCCAGGCTTTCCAGGTCCCAGCCCAGCACCTCAGCCACCAAATCCCCAGGCACAATGGTGCCAGCAACTGCGATCTCATCGAGTGTGCCACCCATCAGGGCTGCTAGTGTGCCACCTAGTGAGGCCAAGGACATTCTGCCACCTGCCAAGGTAAAGAATGTGCCCACATCCCAGAGGGAGAAGCTGCACCTACCAGCCATCAAGGGCTCCTCCACATCAAAAGGGGACAGTGGCAAGACACCTACAGCAACATCAAAGGTGGGGAAGGGAGGAAGGGACACAAGCCGAAGAGCAGGTTAGGACAGGGCACGGTGGCTCCGAATGAGGGACTCGAGTCACCCCTTCTGTCAACCACTTCACCAACCTGTATGGCGGTGGGCACCGCCACCTGCACTGCCACCTGCAAGTCTGCTGCCTCAGCAACAGTCCCCAGCATCATCCCCAGTGGGCAGCCATCCGAGGCTGCAGGAGACGTCCTGCTGTGTCCCTCAACAGGTGCTGACACATGCACCTCCGCCACAGACACCCCCGCAAGCACCGCCACCAGCCAAGTGACATGCTCAGACAGTGCCAACACATCTGACATGGCTACCATCCCCAGTGGGCAGCCGTCCGAAGCTGGAGGAGACTTCCTGGACCCTGCCCAGCTTCCATGAGGCATGACTCTCATCACTGTTTGCACCTGCATGTGGCAGCCGAAGCCGCAGCAGGGTGGGGTATGTCTCTGCCTCCATGGCGTATCATCCTAGGCAATCTCATGGGACACACACCCATGTGAGGTAATGGGACCAGCCACACTGCATGTGAAGCACTATGGGCACCAAGCCCCCTCCAGAACCAGTGGGGATTGACAGCCACTACCTCAATCCTTGGCAGGATGAAGCACTCTAGGCACCAAGCCCCCTCCAGAACCAGTGGAGATTGTTATCCACTTGAGAGACTGTGGCTTTGCACTCTGCAGGATAAAGCAGTGGGCAAACCACCCACTGGAAAGACTTGAGAGACTGTGGCTTTGCACTCCCCAGGATAGAGCAGTGGGCAAACCACCCACTGGAAAGACTTGAGAGACTGTGGCTTTGCAATCTCTAGGATAAAGCAGTCGGCAAACCACCCACTGGAAAGACATGAGAGAATGTGGCTTTGCACTCCCCAGGATACAGCAATAGGCATGGAGCCCCCCTCATGCTGCAGTGGCGTCGTGCGTTTATCCAGCTGAGGTGCCCCTCCTTTCCCCTCCCCCAGAGATGCCTGTTTAATTTTGATCTGATGCCCCTGCACTGTTCTCTCCGTTTCGAGTCAGGTATCTTGTGTGGGCTTCGCCCATGCATTTTGGAACCATTGGTCCATGGACAATGATTGGAACAGTATCCGGACTTGTGTAGTTGGTGTACATATTTGTATATACTGATTTTAGATATTGCACTATCTCATTTTTCTTGATTACACTTGTTACAATCATTTCCTTTTGTCCTTGCGTTCTTCCAGGGGGTGAGGGGGTGTATATGTAATGTTGCTGCATGTATTTGTGTGTATGGTGTTGTGGGTGAGGGTGGGGGTATTGCATGTTGCGTGTGTCACTCTCTTTTCCCTCCCCCGCCCCTGTGTTGTGGTGCAGTACTCACTGTGGTCATCGACGGCGTCTGTCCTGCTCCTGATACAGTAGGAGGAAAGGAAGACCAGCATGATTCAGGACCTGTAACTCGGGCTCCATGGCTTCCTGGTTCCTCATTGGGTGTCGAGAGGTGAGTAATTTCCCTTCTGTGTACTGTTTCCACCGTGCTTTTGATAGCGTTGGTTCCACCCCACTAAAAGGTGGTGGATAGGCGTGTTGTAATACAGTGGGTGGAACCTTGTGTTCCGCTTGTCTGTTGGCAGTTACTGCTGCGGTGTTTGTCGCTACCGCTGTGGCAGTCGGAGTGTTAACGTGGCTGTCTATGTTGGCGGTTTCCGCCATGGTCGTGATTCCATTATTTTTTTTCTGCCAGCCTGTTGGCGGTATTACCACTGCTTTAACACCGACTGCCAGGGTTGTAATGAGAGCCTGAGTGTTTTCTTTCATGTGTAAGTGGTGTGTGACTGCAGTGGTATTGCATGAACTTTGCATGTCTCCTAGATAAACCTTGGCTGCTTATCCACAGCTACTTCTAGAGAGCCTGGCTTCTAGACACTGCCTACACTACACTAATAGGGGATACCTGGGCCTGGGAGAAGGTGTAGTTACCTTAGGTACCCACCCCACACCAGGCAAGCTTCCTACAATAACACACTAAGAGGGTCATTATGAACATGGAGGTAAACACTGCCGTCCGCCGTGGCAACGGTGAACAGAAGACCACCATTGGCGGTGAACAGAAACCCACCATATAAAGATGCCAAAAAACAGAAACCGCCAAAATTTCTGTTTCCACCAGCCACCATCAGGGCCTTTTCGGTGGAAAGGCTGTACATACCATCCCACCACCGCCAAGCACACAAATCCCTCGCCCCCCCAAATAATGATGCACAAATCACTGCGACGGTTAGTGGATGCCGAACAACCATTGGCGGTACAGACCGCCACGGCCAGCAATGGGACCCAAGAGCAAGAAATGCACATATTGGCAAGTTTGAAACCCACACACCTGAAACACATACACAACAATATAAAACACTCACATACACACCCCACAATCCTTTGCAGTGCCAATAGGATAAGCCAGACTG